>NC_140015.1:40154762-40186269 GCF_964263955.1 Coregonus lavaretus | reverse complement strand
AACTGATCTCTGCTAAGTAACAAGCTCATGCTGTTGTAACAGGGTGGACGACACACACACACACACACACACACACACACACACACACACAGCTCCGAGAGCGTTCAGCCGTGCTCTTGATATCACTTCCTGTCAGAGGAGGTCTGGCTTGAACGCTGGAGGATATGAGAGGGGGATGGAGGATGAGGAGATGAGAGAAAGAGGGGATGGAGGGATTTTGTTGCCTCTGGCACACCCAGAACAGGCACTTGCCCCCCCCATCCCCACCCCTCTGCCATCGTGACCCCCAGGGAGGACAATGTCATGGGGCGCCCAGACCTGCTTAACGCCCCTTACATGCCTCCTCCATCACATCTATCTTCTCTCCCTCTCCTCTCCTCCATGACTTCTATCTCCTGTCTCCTCGATGCTAAACCAGATCCTCCTCCCAGCCTGCCAGTTAGCCTCCAGAGCTGCTGCTGTACTCATGAAGCCATCCGCTTGCTTCTCTTTCCCTCACTCTGTCTTTCACTTCACTGCCATTTTGTTTAGTTGTTTAGTTTTCCTCTGTTTGGTATTTAGGTGAAGTTGATTTAAAAAGTAGTTTGTACTGGCGGTGTTCTGTTCTGACCACACTGACTGTCCTCTGTGTTGCTGTTATAATACGGTTGAGAATATCAACTAAATCATGCCAATCATGAATTGTGTCCGAGTGAAAAGTCAAGTGGGTTTTCTGTTTTAAAGAGATATGATGGAAGAAATATTGAATGAATAACCCCTAATGGCAACTCTGGAGGTCACATTAGAGGTCTGTTTGTGCAACTGGAGATGGCCTGGCTTCCATTTTGTGTCCTCTAAGACTCTTAATCCCACAATGCAATGCCTAGAAAGAGACGCCCAGTCTCAAACTTGACAGTGGGTTTGTATAAATGGAACAATTTACAGAGGGAAGACCTTTTGTGCGTCCCAAACACCCCCCTATTCTCTATGGGCTCTGGTCAAAGGTAGTGCACTATGTAGGGAATAGGGTACCGTTTGCGACGTGACCTTTTCTGTTGTTTTTAAAGGGGACTGTGAGAAAGCCTCTACTGTTCTTAAGGTCACTGTGTGTGTGTGACTGTTTTAAATAAGGGGTGGTTGTTTGTGAGGGTGTCTCTTGTACATTGGGATGGGGTTAGGGCTGATGTCTTCTCTACTAGTTTCTCCATCACCTCTTCTCTCTTCAGCCTCCCCTTCTGCTGTTGGTGTTCTGGGGCTGAAAGCTGTGAATCACCAGTCTCCACTTTCATGTAGCATTATTATTTTTTTAACTTGTTGGTCAGTAAAAGTTGTGTGTTGGGGGGGGGGGGGGTCTGCTTTAAAACACCTGTTTCAACCTATGGTTTCAATCCACCACAATCTCAAACTTTTATTTTTATCAATCAATATTTGAAAATGTTTTTAACTTAATGAAACGTCGTTTTTAAGAAAAAGTGATCTGTATTACCAGAAAGCAAAGTCGGACTTTGCCAGAGAGCAAAGTCACGGTTGGTGGATGTACAGTAGACTACCGACCAATGCTACGGTTCTCTCTCTTCTGGTTGTCCTATTGGTTAGGTCAGGCTTCTGAGAGGGCCAACCCACTGGTCATATCATTCAGTGTAGTACCACGTCAGGGTGCTGTAGGCCTTTTCTGGTGTCTGGGTTAAAGGGGGTTTAGTGGTAGCTTGTTCCTAGATCAGTTTGTGTTGTCAACTTTATCACTCAATGCGTTGCGATGAGTGACAAGGAGTTGGCAAGACGGTACAAACAGATCTGGGACCAGACTAGTTTAGTGGTGGTCCGTCTTCTGTTCTCATGTATGTAGGATGTGCCTAGTACTCATGGTGAAATACCATGTCTGCATTTAGGAGCTGGTAGGAGTTCCAGGATCAGATGTATTGTTTTCCTCCTAATGGTTAAGGTTAGGAGTTAGTTGGATAACCTGATCCTAGATCTGTGGTTAAGGGTAAGTTCTACCTCCAGCTCTGTATTAGCCACTGTGTGTGTGTGTAATATGATGAAGAAGGTATTGTATGGAGGGGTTTGAATGCTTTGCTCCATTGTAGTTTTGGGTAAGTTAGTTTTAAACCCTCGAACCGACCGGTTGGTGGTCTCAAAAAAAGAAACTCCCACCTCATTCTCTTCAGTGTGGGATTGTGGGTAATGACGATAAAGGCAAGTACACTTCTGTTAAGTACACTTCTTTACTTGGGATCACTTGTTCTTTCTTTTGTCATGTCTTTCCCTCTCTCTGTTTTATTTCTGTTTTTATTTCCTGGTTGTTTTGGGTTTGCATTTCTGCGCGGGGACTGACTCCGGAACCTTGCGTTGGTTCCCACAATGCATCACTCACTGAGTCACGGGAGGTGTTGTCGTCAGTTTTGCTCCTCAGTTGTAATGCCACTGTATTTGTGTATTTTAAAATTGTGTAAATAAATAAATAAGTCCTTGTACACTTGTGTCAATACATTTTTCATTGATGAGCATGTGGCTTCAGCAGTCAAACTCTGTTTTATAGTATTGTAAGAAGCGAATGTAGACTTCAAGCTGGACAGAAGTTGGAGTGAACATAGTATCGACAATCTGTACCACTGTGGTCCACCACTAAGTGGCGCTGTGGGACAACATGCCCTTCCCCATCTACCCACTGTGTTGTGCTGTAACAACAGGACAGTTATTCCGCAGTCAGGCAATGGTTTACCCTGCATCACAACTCTATACACACATATACACAGTACACACACATACACAGTACACACACATACACAGTACACACACACACTGTACACACACATTACACACACGATTAGTTGGGATATGGGTATAATACACGTGTGTTATCAGGTAACAGGACAGATATCAGCACCCACATTATTTTAAATAACAATACATATTTATTTGCATGGTTGGAAGGTCAACTCATTGTAAAAGCAGACAAAAAAATGTTTGAATGATGTGATTGTATCAGCAGTACAGATAGAAACACATTTACACCCAAAACACACACTGCTCATAATGTTAGACGTGTTACATGACTAGCGCTGCGTCATAATGTTAGACGTGTTACAGGACTGTAGCGCTGCTTCATAATGTTAGACGTGTTACTGGACTGTAGCGCTGCGTCATAATGTTAGACGTGTTACAGGACTGTAGCGCTGCGTCATAATGTTAGACGTGTTACATGACTAGCGCTGCGTCATAATGTTAGACGTGTTACAGGACTGTAGCGCTGCTTCATAATGTTAGACGTGTTACTGGACTGTAGCGCTGCGTCATAATGTTAGACGTGTTACAGGACTGTAGCGCTGCGTCATAATGTTAGACGTGTTACATGACTAGCGCTGCGTCATAATGTTAGACGTGTTTCAGGGCTGTAGCGCTGTGTCATAATGTTAGACGTGTTACAGGACTGTAGCGCTGCGTCATAATGTTAGACGTGTTACAGGGCTGTAGCGCTGCGTCATAATGTTAGACGTGTTACAGGACTGTAGCGCTGCGTCATAATGTTAGACGTGTTACTGGACTGTAGCGCTGCGTCAATGTAAGCAGTTTGAGGCCTGAATAAAGGGGTTGATCTCAATAATCTAAAAGAGGCTTCCTCACCTCCTTTCCCAGCAGATCAGGTGAGAGTATATTCCCTGTAGGCTTCTCACACCATGTTGCTTTCATTTGTCCTTTGTATTCCGGTTTCACGTTTTAATTGTCACATGCGCAAGTACAGTGAAATGACTTTCTTGCTCTTTCCCAACAATGCTGTAATCAATATCAGTAGTACTATAATATATATATATATATATATATTTTTAAAAGTCAAGTAGAACAAAAACACATGAGGAAGGGAAATAGGTCCTTCCTCATTGCCGTACCAGGCGGTGATACAGCCCGACAGGATGCTCTCAATTGTGCATCTGTAAAAGTTTGTGAGGTTTTTTTTGGTGCTAAGCCACATTTCTTCAGCCTCCTGTGGTTGAAGAGGCTCTGTTGCGCCTTCTTCACCACACTGTCTGCGTGGGTGGACCATTTCAGTTTGTCAGTGATGTGTGCGCCAAGGAATTTGAAGCTTTCCACCTCCTCCACTGCGGTCCCGTCGATGTGGAAAGGGGGGTGCACCCTCTGCTGTTTCCTGAAGTCCACGATCATCTCCTTTGTTTTGTTGAGGTTGAGTGAGAGGTTATTTTCTTGGCACCACACTCCCAGAATCATCTACAATGTAATTGTATGCTGTAGCATTAACATTTCCCTTCACTGGAACTAAGGGGCCTAGACCGAACCATGAAAAACAGCCCCAGACCATTATTCTTCCTCCACCAAACTTTACAGTTGGCACTATGCATTGGGGTAGGTAGGGTTTTCCTGGCATCCGCCAAACCCAGATTCATCCGTCGGACTGCCAGATGGTGAAGCGTGATTCATCACTCCAGAGAACGCGTTTCCACCACAAGTGGCCAGTGGCACCTTAATTGGGGAGAACGGGCTCATAGTAATGGCTGGAACGGAATTAATGGAATGGTATCGATGGTTCCATGTGTTTGATACCTTTCACTCCATTCCAGACATTATCTTGAGCCGTCCTCCCCTCAGCAGCCTCCTGTGGTTTCCACTGCTCTAGGGCCCAATGGCAGCGAGCTTTACACCACTCCAACCGATGCTTGGCATTGCGCATGGTGATCTTAGACTTGTGTGTGGCTGCTCGGCCATGGAAACCCATTTCATGAAGCTCCCAACGAACAGTTATTGTGCTGACGTTGCTTCCAGAGAGGCAGTTTGGAACTCGGTAGTGAGTGTTGCAACCGAGGACAGAATTTTTACGGGCTACGCGCTTCAGCCCTCAGCGGTCCCGTTCTGTGAGCTTGTGTGGCCTACCACTTCGCGGCTGAGCCATTGTTGCTCCTAGACGTTTCCACTTCACAATAACAGCACTTACAGTTGACCGGGGCAGCTCTAGCAGGGCAGAAAGAAATGTTTCGAACTGACTTGTTGGAAAGGTAGGCATCCTATGACGGTGCCACGTTGAAAGTCACTGAGCTCTTCAGATTTTATACACCTGTAAGCAACGGGTGTGGCTGAAATAGCCAAATCCACTAATTTGAAGGGCTGTCCACATACTATTGTATATATAGTGTAGATACAGTGCCTTAGGAAAGTATTCAGACACCTTGACTTTTTCCACATTTTGTTACGTTACAGCCTTATTCTAAAATGGATTAAATAAATGAAAAATCCTCAGCAATCTACACACAATACCCCATAATCACAAAGGAAAAACTGGTTTTTAGAAATGTTTGCAAATTAAAAAATAAAATAAAAAATACCTTATTACGTAAGTATTCAGACCCTTTGCTATGAGACTCGAAATTGAGCTCAGGTGCATCCTGTTTCCATTGATCATCCTTGAGATGTTTCTACAACTTGATTGAAGTCCACCTGTGGTAAATTCAATTGATTGGACATGATTTGGAAAAGCACACACCTGTCTATATAAGGTCCCACAGTTGACAATGCATGTCAGAGCAAAGACCAAGCCATGAGGTCGAGGGAATTGTCCGTAGAGCTCTGAGACAGGATTGTGTCGAGGCACAGATCTGGGGAAGGGTACCAAAAAATGTTTGCAGCATTAAAGGTCCCCAAGAACAAAGTGGCCTCCATCATTGTTAAATGGAAGAAGTTTGGAACCACCTAGAGCTGGCCGCCCGGCAAAACTGAGCAGCCGGGGGAGAAGGGCCTTGGTCAGGGAGGTGACCAAGAACCCGATGGTCACATACCCAAGAAGACTCGAGGCTGTAATCGCTGCCAAAGGTGCTTCAACAAAGTACTGAGTAAAGGGTCTGAATACTTATGCAAATGTAATATTTCCGTTCATTTTATTTTTTATAAATTAGCAAAAATGTCTAAAAACCTGTTTTTGTTTTGTCATTATGGGGGTATTGTGTGTAGATTGATGAGGGAAAATAACAATTTCATCAATTTTAGAATAAGGCTGTAACATAACAAAACGTGGAAAAAGTCAAGGGGTCTGAATACTTTCCTAAGGCACTGTATATATAGGGGTAAGGTGACTAGGCATCAGGATATATGATCAGCAGAGTAGCAGCAGCGTATATCATGATTGTATGTGAGTGCGCTTATGTAGAGTCAGTATAAATGTGTGTGTGTGTGAGTCAGTGCATAGAGTCAGTGCAAAAATACAACATTAAATCAAGGGTCAATGTCGATAGTCCACGTAGCCATTTTGTTAGCTATTTAGCAGTTTTATGGCCTGGGGATAGAAGCTGTTCAGGAGCCTGTTGTTGTCAGACTTGATGCACAGGTACCGCTTGCCTTGCTGAAGCAGAAAGAACAATATGTGGCTGGAGTCTTTAACGATTTCCCGGGCCATCCTTTCACACCGCCTGATGTAGAGGTCCTGGATGACAGGGAGCTCGGCCCCAGTGATGTGCTGGGCTGTCCGCACCACCCTCTGTAGCGCCATGCGATCGAGGGCGGTGCAGTTGCCATACCAAGCAGAGATGCAGCCATTCAAGATGCTCTCAATGGTGCAGCTGTGTAACTTTTTGAGGGGGAAGAGGTGCCGTCGTGGCTTCTTCGCGACTTTTTGAGTGTGTGTGGACCATTTTAAGTAATTAGTGATTATGGCACAGAGGAACGTGAAGCTCTCCACCCCCTCCACTGCAGCCCCGATGTGGATGGGGGTGTGCTTGACCCCCCCCCCCCCTTTCCTGTAGTCCACGATCCGCTCTTTGATCTTACTGATGTTGAGGGAGAGGTTATTGTCCTGCCACCACACTGTCAGGTCACTGACCTCCTTGTAGGCTGTCTCATCGTCGCCGGTGATCAGGCCTACCACCGTTGTGTCGTCAGCAAACTTGATGATTGAGTTGGAGTCGTGCGTGGCCACGCAGTCATGGGTGAACAGGGAGTACATGAGGGGACTAAGCACACACCCTTGTGGGGCCCCCGTGTTGGAAGTGATGTTGTCTACCCTCACCACCTGGAGTCGGCCCGTCAGGAAGTCCAGGATCCAGTTGCAGAGGGAGGTGTTCAGTCCCAGGGTCCCAAGCTTGGTGACAAGCTTGGAGGGGACTATGGTGTTGAACGCTGAGGTGAGGTCAATGAACAGCATTCTCACGTAGGTATTCCTCTTATCTAGGTGGGTTGAGGCCTTATGGAGTGCAATTGAGATTGCATCGTCTATGGATCTGTTGGGGGCAGTAGTCATTGTGGCAGGTAGCCTTAAAGTTCTTGGTGGTCATTTTGAGACTTCGGGATTAAAAACTGGGACAAGGAGAGGTTTAAAATGACCGTGAATACGCCTGCCAGCTGTTCTGCGCATGCTCTGACAACACGCCCTGGGATACTGTCCGGCCCCGCTGCTTTACGAGTGTTGACCTGATTAATAGTGCATAAAATAAATTGAGTTTGTCTGGTAGATACCCCTCCCCCTCTCAATATCCCTGTATCCAATGTCCTGTCTGCTTGGTGAATGGAGAATCCATCAAGTTGGATAGCCATGCGGGGTATCTTGTCCGAATGCCATGTTTCAGAAAAGCAAATAATATTGCAGTTACGAGAGTCTCGTTGATACCAAATCCGCAATCTGAGGTTATCCATTTTATTATCAAGTGACTGCCCAATAAAATGGAATGAAGAGATGGACGGTTTTCCCTTCGCCTTAGTCTCCCCAGGGCTCCCCTGCTCCTGCCTCTTTTACGCCAGTGTTTCCTCTTGGGTAGCCCGGAAATTGGGTCGGAATTACACAGAGCCCAGGGCAGATGAGTGGAAGTTGAAGCCGGAAATGAGGTTAGTAACTGTTGATCTGATGTTCAAAAGTTATTGTCGATCGTAAGACATGATAGTGGATACAAAAAAAAGTAAAGAGAAACGGCAGAAGAATCACAAAATGGCAAAGTTGGGTCGGAGCTTTCAAGATCGCAGCCATACAGTACGGCGCTATCTTCACTAGAGTTGCAAAATTCCGTGAACTTTCAATAAATTCTCTAGTTTTCCCGAAATCTCAGTTGGAGGATTCCCGGAATCAGCAGGAAATCCAGAATCCTCCAACCAGGATTTCGGGAACACTAGGGAATTTATTGAAAGTTCTCGGAATTTCCACACAGGTGAAATGCATGTGAGACAAGGTGAGGTCATAACAGGCGTTCGGCCGTACATTATGGCTGCATCTCAATAGTCTAAAGTGGCCTCCTCTCCTTCATCTACACACAGATCTGAAACTATAGGATAGGTGGTAGAAATAATTATGGTTGATGCTTATGAACAATTCGCTTCCACATCTCATCCTCTTACAGAAGGAGGAAGCTAGTCAAGCTACTTTTTTATTCAGTGGGGGACAAATGTTCGAAGCATTGTAGATTAAAATACATTGCTATTTCACAGTATCAGCATAATATCATTCGGTGATTCATAAAAATAAAATAAATCCTCTTCAAGAGAAAGAACACAGAAGCAGGTCAGGTGATTAGTGCACATTAATTAGTGCACAAAAACCAAAACATTTTGCAACGGAAAATGTTTTGCAACAAAAACAAGAGTTTCTTATTGCACAAGTTCAGGAAGGGCTCTCCCTGTTTCGACCAGTTTGCTTTCATTTGGTTCCTAATGAATACGCCCCAGGTTAACCCAGAAGTTCACATATAATACAGGCCTATAGAGGCCTGTGTAAGTACATCAATGCATTTAATACAGGAAGCGTATTATTAGCCTTCGAAGACATTGACGAACAGTACACCCACTTTGAGCGTAGGAGCGTGGTCCTCTGTAGCTCAGCTGGTAGAGCACGGCGCTTGTAATGCCAAGGTAGTGGGTTCGATCCCCGGGACCACCCATACACAAAACATTTATGCACGCATGACTGTAAGTCGCTTTGGATAAAAGCGTCTGCTAAATGGCATATTATATTATTATTATTATATTATTGAGCACACTGTACACAGAGGTCATAGAGAGGTCAGGCCTATAGACCTTAGTGATACATATCATAGTATCACAGCATCGAAACACCAACACACCCCAGAGACGTCTGTTTTGGGGTCGTGAGAGCGGTTTGAAACTAGGAGAAGGACAATGTTTTTTACAAAGGAGACATTTGTGGAGTGAGTTATCAGTAGTTGTGCAATAAATAAAATGACACACACACACGCGAGGGAGGGGAGGGAGGGAGGGAGGGAGGGAGGGAGGGGGGGTGGTGGGAGGGGGGGTGGGAGGTTGGGAGGGAGGGAGGGCAGGGAGGGAGGGCAGGGAGGGAGGGAGGGAGGGAGGGGAGGTGGGGAGGGAGGGGAGGGAGGGAGGGAGGGAGGGAGGGGAGGTGGGGAGGGAGGGAGGGGGGGTGGGAGGGGGGGAGGGAGGGGGGGTGGGAGGGGGGGTGGGAGGTGGGGAGGGAGGGAGGGAGGGAGGGAGGGAGGCAGGGAGGGAGGGAGGGAGGGAGGGCAGGGTAGCGAGAGCAGCTCTCTCCTTACTTAACACCAACTGGAGTGACGTCAACAAAACCCCAGAGCTAGAACATGGCCGTTTATTCAGTCATTATTCATCACTCAGAACAAGCATGGTTCCACACAGTCAAGGTGTATAATCAGAACAAGTATGACTGGAACAAGCATGGTTCCACACAGTCAAGGTGTATAATCAGAACAAGTATGACTGAAACAAGCATGGTTCCACACAGTCAAGGTGTATAATCAGAACAAGTATGACTGAAACAAGCATGGTTCCACACAGTCAAGGTGTATAATCAGAACAAGTATGACTGAAACAAGCATGGTCCCACACAGTCAAGGTGTATAATCAGAACAAGTATGACTGAAACAAGCATGGTTCCACACAGTCAAGGTGTAAAGAGGGGATTCATATGATTAGGCCCCCACGTGACCTGACCAGGAAACACTCTGAGACCTAATTGGGTTAGACGTGCTTGGAAGAGCTCTGATAACCAAAATGAGTTTGGGAAATATTCCAAGGTACTGTAAGTCTTCATATCTCATCTACTATCTGACGTGACCTAAGTGCCAAATAACAAAATAATCAGAACTGGCTCCTATTAAATTATAATGATCTAAACTCGAATAAGATTATATAAACATATTATAATCTATACTTGGCCACTGACAAGAACAATAAACCTTGACTTTAAATTCTGGCTTGTTGTTGTTTATGTGGTACTTTCAGTTCCAACTCTTTGAGGTGTTTAGTTTCATCAACTCTTTGAGGTGTTTAGTTTCATCAACTCTTTGAGGTGTTTAGTTTCATCAACTCTTTGAGGTGTTTAGTTTAATCGTGTAGCTCCCAACAGATAAACAAGGGATGCATTCCAAACGGAACCCTATTCCCTCTTACTTTTGACCGGGGACATAGTGAGAGAGACACAGTGCACTATATAGGGAATATGGTGCTATTTGGGATGCAGCCAAGGTAAAATAATGCCCACACCACTACCTAACAGCATCTTTATCATTTAACACGTAGCACAGAGTCTCAATTCAAGGTATCGTTTAGAAAACAGAACACACACAGTAACGGTGAAATACATACATATGACTTATCATGAAATGGAGAGAGGTTTTAGCCTTCCTTAACTTCCTTAACAATACTGACATAATACAAGTATCAATACATAAAAATAAAAATAAAAGGATAATACAAATATTGGAAAGAAGTTGAATACCACTAAGTTATTTGTTTTAGATCTGCATGGGAAGTCATTGGTTTCTCTGGACTGAATGGTTTCTGTCGGCTAGTTCTGTGAGACCTAATAATGTGTGTCCCCCAAATTGAACCATATTCCCTATTTAGCGCACTACTTTTGAGCAGAGCACTATGGGCCCTTGTTAAAAAGTAGTGCACTATATAGGGAATAGGGTGCCATTTGGCACTCAACCACTGTATCTACAGATTAAACTGTGAAGTCTAGAAACAGTGTGACCTCTTTCTGTCGTCATAGTTAATGTTATGACACTGAAACAAACAAACATGTCCAAATGGTACCTCTCTCTGGGTGCCATTTGGGACGTAACCAGGGATACTAGTCTGGTGTTCTCATTGGCCTCTCTCTGTGTGTCCTAGTCCAATAAAGTCTACAATCTCTACAAGGTTGCAGAGTGAAATTCAACATCACTATACCTTTAAATCTCTGTACCAAAACTCAGAGTGAAATGATATGAATGACAATAGCCAGGTATCCATTCTTTCCTGCCACTCAGCAGAATGTTGAATGACAGCGGAATGTTCCACACTGGGTTTGGTTAAAGTTCCAGAACACTTCTAATGTTGTGCTCCAAAGTAGTAGGCAGGATTGTATTTTTTTTCTCCATATTATTACAAACAACAACAGACTTTATACCACAGCACACCTTTTGTTTGATCCCTGCAGCAATAGACACTTGTAGCTTCACAATTCACATGGCAGCGCACAAGACTATTAGTACGGTTATTCACTTGACATTTGTCGGTTTCACTTCACGATTGTGTGTGTGTGTGTGTATGTGTGTGTGTGTGTGTGTGTTATTGATGTTGATATGGCACACAGCCCCACAGAGAACAGCTACACACGACAACACAACAACACAACATCTCAACTACATACAGCAGGATACTGCTAGGACCAGCTCCTTCTTCCCCAGTGTGCTTCTCTAAGCACTTTCTTGCCCCACAAAGTACACTTTTTAGTCCCCTTCAAAGTTCACAGAGTACATTTCATTTAACATTTTAGTCATTTAGCAGACTATTTCTTAGTGCCATTTAAAGTGCCCTTGGCAGTGTTTAAGTGTAAAGTCTATAGTTTGTCCTGTGCCAGGGTCTCCTCCTCCTACAGACGTGTCTCAGAATTGGAGAGCACCGCGCCATTTTGTTATTCTGGTTCTTTAAGGATGCGCTCCACTTCTACGATCTCAGGCCTGATCTCCTCCTTCTCTTCCTCCTCCTCTTCCTCCTTCTCTTTCTCACTGTCCTCCTCCTTCATCTCCTTCACCTCCTCTTTCTCTTTCTCTTTCTCCTCCTTCTCCCCCTTCTCTTCTTCCTCCTCCTCCTCTTCCTCGACGGCAACGGGCTTGTTGAGCTGCTCCATCTCCGTGGCAACCGTTCCATTCTCCAGTTCCGCGGCGGGTTCCGAGGGCTTCTTCCTGATGAACAGGAAGTTACACGTGGCGAGGACCACGGCGGCGAGAACCACCTCAACTCCTGCCAGCAGGAACACGTACATGTAGTTCTTAGTGGCGTCCAGCAGCCGACCTGAGGAGGGATGGAGAGAGGGAAGAGAGGGAGGAGGGAGAGGAGAGATGAAGGAGAAACAGGTAGAGAGAGGGAGGGGGAAAGAGAGAGACGTGGAGAAAGGGAGAGGTGAGAGAGATCAGAGGGGAGAGAGAACTGGATAAATTATCCATTACATTTATCTAACCTTACCCCAACCTTACCCTAACCTTAACCTTAACCTTAACCCTAACCCTAACCTTAACCCTAACCCAACCTCCACCTGTTAACCCGGTGTGTACTAACCTGCTCCAGGCGGTCCCACCAGCACAGCGATAGCTTCCATGAGCAGCACGAGTCCTAAAGCGCTGGAGAACTTCTCCGTGCCAACGATGGCCATGAGAACCTCAAACTGTAGTGCCCCCACCATCCCGTAGGAGATCCCGAAGAACACACAGAACACCACCAGAGACGGGTAGTCCTTCGCCTGCGGGGTGACATGGAAATGTAAATTAATACATCAATGATGTAGTATTTACAGTAACATTTTACAGTATTTACAGGATACAGTAAAAGTATTGATACTCAGGATACAAATACAGTAAAAACAGGGATGTTAACAAAACATGTATAGTTTAGATATGTATCAATAGTCAATACAGCAAACAAAACATTTACATACGACAACCAAATCAACCTCAACAAGCCAACACATTACTGTAATTACATATCATAACTCCAGCCTTACCTGAGATCCCACCAGGTCGGTGCATCCGTTGAAGATCATGGCGAAGCTGAACAGGTAGACAACTCTGGGCCTGACCCACTTCAGCCCAGCGATGATGCCACAGGTGGGCCGGGCGAAGATATCTATGAAGCCTAGGATGGACAGGAGGAGGGCCGACTTAGTGTCTTCATTCCCCAGCTCCTTGGCATAGCTCACCACGAACACCGGCGGCACAAACAGACCCAGAACCTAGGGTAGGACAGGATGAACTTTAACAATGCCAATTTGAATTGAAGGCAGACAATTTAATTGCAGTTGAGTGACATGAATATAACATTTTAAAAATGGAAGAACTATAGCTTCTACTTTTCAGTTGATTGAGAAGTCGTTTAAAGTAAATACCCTTTTTTCAATTTTTTAATTGTAATTTCTGTTTACTTTGGGCTCAAAAGTAGTGCACTATATAGGGAATAGGGTGCCATTTTGGACGTAACACAGTATTGTTCCTGTCCTGACTCACCATAATAGATGCAGCTATGGTGTAGATCAGGAATAGGGTGCCATTTTGGACGTAACACAGTATTGTTCCTGTCCTGACTCACCATAATAGATGCAGCTATGGTGTAGATCAGGAATAGGGTGCCATTTTGGACGTAACACAGTATTGTTCCTGTCCTGACTCACCATAATAGATGCAGCTATGGTGTAGATCAGGAATAGGGTGCCATTTTGGACGTAACACAGTATTGTTCCTGTCCTGACTCACCATAATAGATGCAGCTATGGTGTAGATCAGGAAACCCCGGTCCCTAAACACACTGAAGTCCAGGAGCGGTTTGGGTTTGGACTGGGTCTTCTCTACCTCTCTTCCCTCCTTCTCTCCATCTTCCAGTTCCAGATGGGGGGTTTTAGGAGGGGCCACTAGGGGCCTCATGAGGGCCGCGCAGACGCAGCAGTTGAGTAGTAACCCCCCCAGGATGAGGAAGCCTCCTCGCCATCCGTACTGGTACTGCAGCACCTGGAAGAGACAGCAGGATCTCTGGGGATCAATTCCATTTCAATTCCAGTCAATTCAGGAAGTACACTGAAATTACGAAATTACAATTCTCTTCGATGCTTTTCAATAAAGAAAATGTAGAATTGGAATTGGAATTTGGTTTACTTTCCGAATTTAAATGGAATTGACCACAACCCTGAGAGACCATACATAGACAGGATCAGCGCTCCAGTTGATTTGGAGCTAAAGCACCAAGCAATCACAGATAAAGGAAACCAATCTGAATGTTTACGCTGTATTCTAAGGACAAGCATAGTTGTGAGTCATCATGCCAGTATCAAATGATAGGGTTAGTGTTAAGGTCAGTGTTATGGTCAAAGGTTAGAGGCGTAATGTAGAGGGGAGAGACAGCAGAGGGCCACAGGGCTCCCAGCAGCAGGGTTATGGTTAGGGGTTAGGGGTCAGACGTTAGAGGTGTAGTATAGTACCTGTCCCAGAGGGGAGAGGCAGCAGAGGGCCACAGGGCTCCCAGCAGCAGCCAGGCCGTTAGCCAGGGGCCTCTTCTCACTGAAGTAGCGATTCAACATGATCAGAGATGGCTGGAAGTTCAACGCCAGGCCCAGACCTGGAGGACAGGGGGACAGGAGAGGATTGTCCAAGAATTTGGAGAAGTAATACAGCATCACATTGATGCCGCTGATGTACAGGTTGACGTGTGTGTGTGTGTGTGTGTGCGTGCGTGCGTGCGTGCGTGCGTGCGTGCGTGCGTGCGTGCGTGGACCAACCTGTAATGACTCCAGTAGTGAGGTAGATGTGGATGATGCTGGTGGAGAAGGAAGACAGAATCATCCCCAGAGAGGCAAACAGTCCCCCCACCATCATCACCGGACGACACCCGTAACGATTCACCAACACACTGCACAGAGGACCTGCAGTGAGGAACACAAAACACACACATTGAATCTGTGTGTCAGTGTGTGTGTGTGAGACAGTATTTGTGTACCTGTTTGTGTGTGTGTGTGTACCTGTGTGTGTAGGTGACAGTATTTGTGTACCTATTTGTGTGTGTGAGACAGTATTTGTGTACCTGTCTGTGTGTGTGAGACAGTATTTGTGTACCTGTCTCTGTGTGTGTGTGTGTCCATTCCCTACCTGTGCCGTAGAGCATAGCCAGCAGTATAGATGAGATCCATGCTGTGTCGCTGTACCCCACTCCGAACTCTCTGATCAGTTCCTTGAAGAACACACTGACAGCCTTGGGGAAGGCGTAGGAGAACCCAGTGATGATGAAACAGCCGGACAGTATAGCCCAGCCCCACCCCCCGTCTGGTGCCTTCACCCCCCCAGGCCCCTCGTCCACCACCACACCTCCCATGGTCCTTTAAGTTTAGATCTGAGAAGGGGAGCGAGACTACAGAAATACAATGCATAGATAAGGGTTAGGGTTGGATCAGAGAGGAGAGATGGGTTATAGTGTAGCTAACTCGGGGGTAGCCCCGACTGGGACTCGAACCCGGGTCCAGCGACTGTCAACCCAACGCCTTAGCCGTTACGCCAAGAGATCCAAACCTCTTGACGAGGTCGCTAGGTGTTGGGTTAAAGGTCGCTACAATAGAAATAGAATGCATAGAACATGCAAAAACAGCGTAGACATAACATTGTATACCGGTAGTAACACAACTTCCTGTATCCTAAGCCTCATAACCATTTTGTCATTGTCTTCATTGTCACTGTGTTGAATAGATGTTGTTGAATAAATTACATATTGATTAAATTAAATATTGATTAACGGAATTGCATAAAGTGGCTTGACCTTGGTCTGTATTCATTGTGAAACAGCAGGTTGGAATATGGTCACCAACAATTATTTAAACCAGCCAGAAAAGTTATATATAAATACAATCCATTATTTCCTATGAACTCTCCATATCCCGGCCAGCAGGTGACTTTGCAAACCTGGAGGACACTCCTGTATTGCAATCATGTTTCTGTGCGTGTGCTTTCATCAATATATTCTGCTTACCCCCATATACACACAGTCTGTAATAATCAAACCCACCACCACCATTACAATGAATTAGATTTACAAACACAGCTACAGACCCCGACTGATTACACGGAGTAATGGCTAGCCATGGTTCCATGGAGAGCCATAATGGACTCTGGAGATTTACAGTTTCACTTCAGCGATGGAGAAAGCAATGGGTTTTAGTGCCACCGTCATCAGCACTATGGCAGGCCCCCAGGCCAAGCATTCTCTGAGGGATATTTATGACCAAGACACCGTAGATACAGAGAGCTAGCCACACAAACACAAACACACACACACACACAGACACACACACACACACACACACACAGGAAGGCAGACGTTATCTGTGCTGTGCAGCAGTTTGTCAGAAATGATGGATTTAACTTCCCTAAACACAATGGGGCTATTCTGATATGCTTGAGGCTGACTTTAAATCAAATATTCAATGCCAAATCCTTTAAAACATTTGAAAAAAAAATTATATAAGAAATGGGGGGCTAATATACTAAAGAGCTTTATGAGAAGTATGTCTGGTGTGTCTTGTCTAGCAGTGGGCCTATAACCTCATTGACACCTGTTGTAGCCCAATTAGAGCTTATAACCTAATTCAGATCCGGCGCCAGAACGAATCAGTTGGAAGGGCCTTTGATGGGGGGGGCACGTTTTTTCACGGGACCTCCTGTGTGTTCACGTGCTTGCGCGTTCACCATTTTTTTTTTTTTTATGGATGTAATAGGAAAGACCATAGGCAGCTCATGAGTTTCAGGTTTGGGTTAGCTTACAATTTATCCTAACATTTTTGCCAATCTGCATGCCAGTTATGATTATTTTTATATGCGCATTTTTGTCGAACCGTTTATTATAATTATTTATTTTTTGTAATCCTTTCTCAAAAATCATTGTGACGTGGTTAATCATAAAAATCTGAAGTAAAATGATAACAATCTAAAAGTTAAAATTAAACTATGGCGAAAGCACTAGCCTCTGCCATATAGACACACTGATACACTGTGATCCGTTGGCGGCGAAAGAAACGCGAGCATGGAACTCAGATGCAGCACTAGGCCTTTAACTTCCATCATCAACTAAGTTAAATAACTAGGCCTAAAGCCAACAAATAAAAAACAGTAGAAAATGCAGTTTCTTTCAATCACATTAATCTCTCTACTCCGCCTCCCTTTCTATCTGTCTTGATTTGCGCAATTGCTAGTGAAGTGCAACACACTGTATCAAACCATCACTTGGTCGCGTCCCGAAGCTGTTGCTAGTGAAGTGCAACACTGTATCAAACCATCACTTGGTCGCGTCCCGAAGCTGTTGCTAGTGAAGTGCAACACTGTATCAAACCATCACTTGGTCGCGTCCCGAAGCTGTTGCTAGTGAAGTGCAACACTGTATCAAACCATCACTTGGTCGCGTCCCGAAGCTGTTGCTAGTGAAGTGCAACACTGTATCAAACCATCACTTGGTCGCGTCCCGAAGCTGTTGCTAGTGAAGTGCAACACTGTATCAAACCATCACTTGGTCGCGTCCCGAAGCTGTTGCTAGTGAAGTGCAACACTGTATCAAACCATCACTTGGTCGCGTCCCGAAGCTGTTGCTAGTGAAGTGCAACACTGTATCAAACCATCACTTGGTCGCGTCCCGAAGCTGTTGCTAGTGAAGTGCAACACTGTATCAAACCATCACTTGGTCGCGTCCCGAAGCTGTTGCTAGTGAAGTGCAACACTGTATCAAACCATCACTTGGTCGCGTCCCGAAGCTGTTGCTAGTGAAGTGCAACACTGTATCAAACCATCACTTGGTCGCGTCCCGAAGCTGTTGCTAGTGAAGTGCAACACTGTATCAAACCATCACTTGGTCGCGTCCCGAAGCTGTTGCTAGTGAAGTGCAACACTGTATCAAACCATCACTTGGTCGCGTCCCGAAGCTGTTGCTAGTGAAGTGCAACACACTGTATCAAACCATCACTTGGTCGCATCCCGAAGCTGTTGCTAGTGAAGTGCAACACTGTATCAAACCATCACTTGGTCGCGTCCCGAAGCTGTTGCTAGTGAAGTGCAACACACTGTATCAAACCATCACTTGGTCGCGTCCCGAAGCTGTTGCTAGTGAAGTGCAACACACTGTATCAAACCATCACTTGGTCGCGTCCCGAAGCTGTTGCTAGTGAAGTGCAACACACTGTATCAAACCATCACTTGGTCGCGTCCCGAAGCTGTTGCTAGTGAAGTGCAACACACTGTATCAAACCATCACTTGGTCGCGTCCCGAAGCTGTTGCTAGTGAAGTGCAACACTGTATCAAACCATCACTTGGTCGCGTCCCGAAGCTGTTGCTAGTGAAGTGCAACACACTGTATCAAACCATCACTTGGTCGCGTCCCGAAGCTGTTGCTAGTGAAGTGCAACACTGTATCAAACCATCACTTGGTCGCGTCCCGAAGCTGTTGCTAGTGAAGTGCAACACTGTATCAAACCATCACTTGGTCGCGTCCCGAAGCTGTTGCTAGTGAAGTGCAACACTGTATCAAACCATCACTTGGTCGCGTCCCGAAGCTGTTGCTAGTGAAGTGCAACACTGTATCAAACCATCACTTGGTCGCGTCCCGAAGCTGTTGCTAGTGAAGTGCAACACTGTATCAAACCATCACTTGGTCGCGTCCCGAAGCTGTTGCTAGTGAAGTGCAACACTGTATCAAACCATCACTTGGTCGCGTCCCGAAGCTGTTGCTAGTGAAGTGCAACACACTGTATCAAACCATCACTTGGTCGCGTCCCGAAGCTGTTGCTAGTGAAGTGCAACACTGTATCAAACCATCACTTGGTCGCGTCCCGAAGCTGTCGAACTTGCAACATTACATCAACTAGCCTATTCTGGGCCATCAGAGGTTCCCGCGCTTGGTGATGTTGGAAAGATTTTTCAAATACTGAGGAACTATCAATTGCAATGGGTGTTTTTATTTTATTTAACCAGGTAAGTTGACTGAGAACACATTCTTATTTACAGCAACAAACTGGGGAATAGTTACAGGGGAGAGGAGGGGAGATGAATGAGCCAATTGGAAGCTGGGGATGATTAGGTGGCCATGATGGTATGAGGGTGTGGGGATCTATTTTCTTACAACTAGATGTGATGCCTAGCTTAGAAAGAATACATTAATGATTAAACATAATAGGTTTGTGCTGTACTGATATAGATTGTTTAACATAACAAGCTGTGATTAATGTGAGGAACCGTTAGGGGGTAGGCTGAGACAGACTTGTGACTCACATACACACTGCCTCTTTGTTAAACCGCTCAAGGACATGTGTTCTGCTACAATGAAGAAGAACAAACTATGTCTGAGGTTGCTGACTTGAGACAAGTTGTGGAGATAACAACTAATGCCTGGCAACAGTGAAGCGCCAAGGGGCTGGGACCAGCCTGTGCGCCAACGATAGGCTGAGTAAGTATAAACCACGCTCAGTCTCTACTCTGATAGGCCTGCTTGGAGCAGGAACTATCTCTGTCAGAGTATTTAAAGAATAACTTATAACAATGGCTCAGTTCTCTGTCTGCCCTGCGTGGTTTTTCAGTGGGCCCGTATATACGAACATCATATTTACCATTCAAGTGTTTTTTTTGTTTTTTTTTGGGGGGGGGGGTGGATCAGCTTAATATTGCAGATAGATTGTATCTTCCATCAATGTAATTGTCTGCATCACTTCCAATCCCCCATGTTTTTTATATATATACTCCCCTTTATTACTTTTCAACCCCGCCATCCTTTCCCTACTTGGAGTAATTTAGTGAACAACAATGCCCAGGCCTCTACTTCCGGTCTATACTTACTATCTACACCTTATGGACAGAGTTAATTTTACAATAATTCTATTATATATATAATTTTTTTTTTTGTTTTGTTTGTTTGTTTGTTTGTTTTTTGCTCCTGAACTTCTTCTACTCTCAACCTCTCCGATCATTTTCATGATGTCCATCCGGTTTGCTTCTATATGCCATATCTTTCTAACTGTGCTCTTTCCCAAAAGCTCCCAACATACAACCTATATACTTATTATGGACACAGTATGCTTACATTATTAGCTATCTTTGTTATTATTTGTTGTTATTTGTTATTAGTCCCATCCTTCAACTCTATTCAATACCTCCCATCTATCTCTTAACACCATCCATATAGGATTTATATTTGCCATATATATTTCAACCGTACTGTGATGTTTTACAAAAGTTCTGAACCTTTCTATTCTCATTGCTTCTACAGATTGTGAATTAAAAATAAACATTTTTGCTAAAAGTATTATTATATTATTGATTGATTGACTATGACTTTCAAGTGTTTGCATTAATTAAAATACTAGTCTATTTTGAATACTAGTCAGATTTGAATTTATCCAGGACACCAGGGTTAACACCCCTTCTCTTACAATAAGTGCCATGGGATCTTTAGTGACCACAGAGAGTCAGGACACCAGTTTAAAATCCCAAAGACAGCACCCTACACAGGGCAATGTCCCCAATCACTGCCCTGGGGCATTGGGATATATGTATTTTAGACCAGAGGAAAGTGTCTCCAACTGGCCCTCCAACACCACTTCCAGCAGCATCTGGTCTCCCATCTAGGGACTGACCCTGCTTAGCTTCAGAGGCAGGCCAGCAGCATCTGGTCTCCCATCTAGGGACTGACCCTGCTTAGCTTCAGAGGCAGGCCAGCAGCATCTGGTCTCCCATCTAGGGACTGACCCTGCTTAGCTTCAGAGGCAAGCCAGCAGCATCTGGTCTCCCATCTAGGGACTGACCCTGCTTAGCTTCAGAGGCAGGCCAGCAGCATCTGGTCTCCCATCTAGGGACTGACCCTGCTTAGCTTCAGAGGCAAGCCAGCAGCATCTGGTCTCCCATCTAGGGACCGACCCTGCTTAGCTTCAGAGGCAAGCCAGCAGCATCTGGTCTCCCATCTAGGGACCGACCCTGCTTAGCTTCAGAGGCCAAGCCAGCAGCGGGATGCAGGGTGGTATGCTGCTGGATGTTAAAAAAAAACAGACCTCATTGACTTGTGTGAGATGAAGAAAAAATGAGTGGTGTAGGCCCATGTGGAAATCAGGACATTGCCAAATGGGCACTTTCCTACATCTGCCTGCATTCTGGAGCGAGATGCACCATATCTTCGCAACACCCCCCTCCCCTTCTTCTTGATGCAATAGTTTAAATTAGACTCAAAACACATTATCATAACACATATTTTAGACGCTTTTCACTGACAGCCGCAACTCAATCAGCTAGACCTATTGCCACGCGCACTACCCAAATCGCGGGCTTCAAACACATTTGTGATTTGAAACAGCAAAACAAAATCAAGAAAATAATGATCCTCAGTGGCTAAGCCATGCTCCCCGGTGATGTATTTTGAATGATTTTTTTTTAGACAGGAGTAATTATATAATTTCGTTGAAACATCAATTTACTTTAGGGCAACCCACCATCCTAACAGTGCACTCGCCAACTTTCTTTTCCAATTCGCAAGAGGCTGAAACCAGAGATCTGTAGCCTATAATGACGAGATGCTCATGTCTCCGCCCTAACAATGAAAGTCTTTGTCCCAAAGGCGGGAAGGCAGGCGACAAGGTTTGCATATTATTCTCATAGCAACGCATTGGGTTTATACTGGATAGATTTAGGTGAGAGTGAGCCTTCTCGCTTCGCCTCTTCCTCTCTGCTGAAGCTATATCACCGGAGAAAGCATCCGAGTGAGCGAAACATCGCCCCTCTATATGTAGCCCATGTATCTGATGCTGTCTGGACAGAAATAGTATGACATGCCATACTATTCTGGTCCACACATCATCAGATGCATGGTCTACACATACAGAGACAGAGGGGTGCTGTTTCGCTCGCTCGGAGGCTTTAACTGAGACTGATGCGTCTTCCTGGCGGCGCGTGTCTCGGTCAAATAGGCCTAAATTATCAATATTTCAATATTTTATTTGGACGGGCAAGGAGGTAGGCCGGCCCTGAGCCAAACCACTATGGACAAAGAACGATTTGCATATCTGGGGTCCCTCTCCTCTCCCGTGTATCCTTGGAATGTCTTCACATGGACAAGTTTAAAGCCCAAACTCCAAGTTCGATTCATTTCCCGCTGCGCAGCTTTAAAGGGACTGATTGAACTTGACACAGTTCTGTTTACATCTCGAAGAAAGACTGATACTGAGAACCCAAACAACGACATTTCCATTTAAGACCCGACATATAGGCCTATCACATAAATATATCTGCTACCATGGCCTATGTTTTGAGGGCATAACTTCCTTTGAATGCCTAACCTACAGCAAATATGGTTTTATAAAAACAGCAGTATTAACTCACATTTTTTAAAATTTGAAACTCCAAAAACCTATGAGCTGTGTAAGACACGAGGAAGGCTGCGCTCCGCATGTGCTGTGGTAGGATAGAGAGACGTTGCGCGCATCACTAGCGGTTGTCACTAGTTACCACAGCCACAAAGTCAGAAATGGCTATATCATAAAACAAATCCTAAAAACCTGCTGAACCACATCATCCTTCTCATCATTATTATCATCACACTTCACAGAACTCTCTGTTGGTGCTGTCATCTTCCGGACAGGAATACCGGCTTACTTAACGGAGGAATAAACACACATGTTCATCGTTGGTGTTTAAACCAGAACGCGGGAATGCCCTTTCTTTATTTTCGCACATGCGCAGTTGTACATCTCTCATAGGGCATGACTGTACCAGTGTAAGAACACAATTTAATAACATATTAGTCTATATGTTAACACTCTCCTTTAACAGAAAACTCTGAGGTGAACGCAGCCCGCCGCCGTCAATGAGTGACCCCTCCGATTTCACTGTTTGACGTTTAAGTTCTTATTAGAGTCTGCTTTATGACGTGGTGATCGTGTGCAAAAAAACGGTGGCTGTGGCCTGTGGGTCATTCACCGGACAGGATGGAGATGGATTCGCTGACCGTAAAGTAGAGCAATCCAGTGTCACCTAGCAACGCGGTACAGCAAGTCAGCCTGTGTTGGTGCGTCCCGAACGTGACCAGTGTGCTGAAAATAAACGACCAACCTATGAATCATAACAGCGTGTTATGGGGATCATATCCTCTCTCTCTCTCTCTCTCTCTCTCTCTCACACACATACACGTGTGTGCGCGCGCACACACACGCATACGCACACACACCCCTCTGGTTCCAGAGAGAGAGCGATGTGGAGTGAGAATACATGGTTTCAGCTTCGCAAGGTGTTGTTACATCAGCTGAGCAACTCTGTATAAACTGTTAGTGCGCAGATGCTGATGTGGGCACTAGGCAGAAGAACCAAATACAATGTTTCACAAAATACTCTTAAAATAGCGAGATAGCCAACGAAATGATGATTGAAGCGAAAGTAATAGCACTTGACAGGTGCCTGCATTCACAGTGAAATATGATGCGCTCAAAATGGTTTGGCATCTCTAAACTCACAGACACGTAACAAGGACATAGCATGATATAGGTAGCCCACTTCATATATTCGTTTCATCCCACAGTGCTTTTGGGGGACAGGGAACTCTAGATCTGTGCTAGAGATAGGCCTATAGAGATTTCCCGGAGCTATGTCATCTAGGCTACGTCACAACAGTCACCCCCCACGCTGCGATGATGCGCAAAGATCCATCTGAGCGTTCGTTTGGGCACGTAGCCTACATGTTTATCCTGTTGTTAGCTACACTGTTGTAGTCTTCACAAAAAAAAGTAAAATTTATTAAGCCTACGTGTAACCAGAAACAGACTTAACGAAGCTATAGGTCTATATTTGAGCGTCTCCTCGGTTGTGAGAGACATCGGCTGTTATATGATGTTGATGGCGACGCGCTGTTCGGAGACGGACCTGTTGTTACACCTCCCAACCGGCCCCTAGGATGCTGTGCCACGACTATAGCGCACACCCAGCTGAATGAATTACCTAAGGTCATTTATTTTAAGGGGTAATAACGGCTTTTATAATATACTATTTATTTGTCAATAATAACATGACATGGCCCTGATACCTACTTTGAAAAGAATATGAAAAGACACACTCTTAAAACGTCCTTTACTTAAAAGCATAATTTCGTAATCTCTCATACTTTCCATCCCTTCTCTGCGCTCTGTCATAATAACATATTTTTGATTGTCTCCATCATTACATAGCCTCAGTTACTCAACCGACCTTACAGACAGTCAGCAACAGCATGGTTGGTACCCAATTCCATACAGAATAACTATATCCCATTATGGCAGCTGAGGAGGTTTTCCCATCCCCATCATCACCATCTTCATTATAACAGATAATAACCAAATCATCCTGTCATCGTCATCCTGTTGCCCCTCTCCCCTCTCCCCTCTGCCCTCTCCCCTCTCCCCTCTCCCCTCTCCCCTCTGCCTCTCTACCAATAATTATTTCCTTTATAGCCTATAATGACAGTAATCATCAGTGGTACCTACCTTAGGGATGTTCTGATCGCTGAGCTCAGAACGGTCTGTATGCTATCCTGGTCCTCTATCACCTATTCTACCACGTTCACTCCCGCACGTATGAGAACTGCGACGTAAGCGATGTGAAAAAGGATACTCCACCACTGCCGACGCGCTCAGAACTAGAGAGTTAGTACAGGGTCCTAGTGTCTGCCACGTGACAGCCCGTTTCCTGTTTGATGGGTGGTGACGCATCTGTAACTATAACTGATGTGAGATGTATTCATTTCCTTTTCTATTTCCTGCCCTTTTTTTGTATTTTCCCCACTTATGGTCTCATAATAGGTCAATGAATAGACGTTTTTAGAGCTGGGATGTTTGGAGGAGAACATACACAGTGACATTTCTCTCTCTCTCTCTCTCTCTCTCTCTCTCTCTCTCTCTCTCTCTCTGTGTGTGTGTGTGTGTGTGTGTGTGTGTGTGTGTGTGTGTGTGTGTGTGGAGTCATGACACCATTATGGGCAGCATGTCACACGATTGTGATTGTGAATAGCTGGATGCTGTGTGGAAATTAAAGGATAGGACATAATGAGTGAAAGTCCTATAGGCCTAAGTGTCAACTCTCAACCTAGCCTGGGTGCCAGTCAGTCTGTACCTCTCAACCTAGCCTGGGTGCCAGTCAGTCTGTACCTCTCAACCTAGCCTGGGTGCCAGTCAGTCTGTACCTCTCAACCTAGCCTGGGTGCCAGTCAGTCTGTACCTCTCAACCTAGCCTGGGCTCAACCTAGTGTTTGGCTTGGCAAGGACAGCAATAGAGTCGGCAAGAACACAAACAGATCTACTCTGTCCAGAATTGGATCATCGTTTGGAAATTGTGCCAAATGTCATATCTGTTGCTTCTCAGGACCCTTTTCATTGACCTTAGTCTGACTCTGTAAGCACATTCACTAAGCTTTTTAAAATCAGTCCAACCGCTTTCAATGAACACATTAATGTAGCTTTGTAAGTGGTCTGAGAACTGTTTAGGAATGGATGGATGCCTGCCAAAAGGATCTCATGGCTCACCACACTACAGCTATAAGACGCTCCTCTCTATCAATATCTGTGACATGCTGACACCACTGCTGCTAATTCGTAAATTATTGTACGTTTTGCAAATTCCTAACATATAATATGAATTGTAATTCGTAACATATCATACGAAATTGGTGATGGACATCCACAAATTAATACGTACCATACGAAACGTAACATATCATACCAAAAGGAGGGTCTCGGATTTACGTAAAGAATATTACAAAATGTTCTGACACCAGATTGACTCTACACTACTCTCTATCAATATCATGCTGACACTACCACTACTACTCTACACCACAACACAACAGCATCAATATCTATGACATGCTGATACCAGGCTAGTACCAGGCTAGTACACCACAACACAACACTATACTGTAGTGTAGTACACCACACCACAACACTATACTGTAGTGTAGTACACCACACCACAACACTATACTGTAGTGTAGTACACCACAACACAACACTATACTGTAGTGTAGTACACCACAACACACCACAACACAACACTATACTGTAGTGTAGTACACCACAACACAACACTGTACTGTAGTGTAGTACACCACAACACACCACAACACAACACTATACTGTAGTGTAGTACACCACAACACTATACTATACTGTAGTGTAGTACACCACAACACAACACTGTACTGTAGTGTAGTACACCACAACACAACACTATACTGTAGTGTAGTACACCACAACACACCACAACACAACACTATACTGTAGTGTAGTACACCACAACACAACACTGTACTGTAGTGTAGTACACCACAACACTATACTATACTGTAGTGTAGTGCACCACAACACAACACTATACTGTAGTGTAGTACACCACAACACAACACTATACTGTAGTGTAGTACACCACAACACAACACTATACTGTAGTGTAGTACACCACAACACACCACAACACAACACTATACTGTAGTGTAGTACACCACAACACAACACTATACTGTAGTGTAGTACACCACAACACACCACAACACAACACTATACTGTAGTGTAGTACACCACAACACAACACAACACTATACTGTAGTGTAGTACACCACAACACAACACTGTACTGTAGTGTAGTGCACCACAACACAACACTATACTGTAGTGTAGTACACCACAACACACCACAACACTATACTGTAGTGTAGTACACCACAACACAACACTGTACTGTAGTGTAGTGCACCACAACACAACACTATACTGTAGTGTAGTACACCACAACACACCACAACACTATACTGTAGTGTAGTACACCACAACACAACACTGTACTGTAGTGTAGTACACCACAACACAACACAACACTATACTGTAGTGTAGTACACCACAACACAACACTGTACTGTAGTGTAGTGCACCACAACACAACACTATACTGTAGTGTAGTACACCACAACACACCACAACACTATACTGTAGTGTAGTACACCACAACACAACACTGTACTGTAGTGTAGTACACCACAACACAACACAACACTATACTGTAGTGTAGTACACCACAACACAACACTGTACTGTAGTGTAGTGCACCACAACACAACACTATACTGTAGTGTAGTACACCACAACACACCACAACACTATACTGTAGTGTAGTACACCACAACACAACACTATACTGTAGTGTAGTGCACCACAACACAACACTATACTGTAGTGTAGTACACCACACCACAACACTATACTGTAGTGTAGTACACCACAACACAACACTATACTGTAGTGTAGTACACCACACCACAACACTATACTGTAGTGTAGTACACCACAACACAACACTGTACTGTAGTGTAGTACACCACACCACAACACAACACTATACTGTAGTGTAGTACACCACAACACAACACTGTAATGTAGTGTAGTACACCACAACACAACACTATACTGTAGTGTAGTACACCACAACACAACACTGTACTGTAGTGTAGTGCACCACAACACAACACTATACTGTAGTGTAGTACACCACAACACAACACTGTACTGTAGTGTAGTACACCACAACACAACACTATACTGTAGTGTAGTACACCACAACACAACACAACACTATACTGTAGTGTAGTACACCACAACACAACACTGTACTGTAGTGTAGTGCACCACAACACAACACTGTACTGTAGTGTAGTACACCACACCACAACACAACACTATACTGTAGTGTAGTACACCACAACACACCACAACACTATACTGTAGTGTAGTACACCACACCACAACACAACACTATACTATAGTGTAGTACACCACAACACAACACTATACTGTAGTGTAGTACACCACAACACAACACTATACTGTAGTGTAGTACACCACAACACAACACTATACTGTAGTGTAGTACACCACAACACAACACTATACTGTAGTGTAGTACACCACAACACAACACAACACTATACTGTAGTGTAGTACACCACAACACAACACTATACTGTAGTGTAGTACACCACAACACAACACTATACTGTAGTGTAGTACACCACAACACAACACTATACTGTAGTGTAGTACACCACAACACAACACTATACTGTAGTGTAGTACACCACAACACAACACTATACTGTAGTGTAGTACACCACAACACAACACTATACTGTAGTGTAGTACACCACAACACAACACTATACTGTAGTGTAGTACACCACAACACAACACTATACTGTAGTGTAGTACACCACAACACAACACTATACTGTAGTGTAGTACACCACAACACAACACTATACTGTAGTGTAGTACACCACAACACAACACTATACTGTAGTGTAGTACACCACAACACAACACTATACTGTAGTGTAGTACACCACAACACAAAACTACATATTGGCACAATACCGTGTATATTATAATGGGGTCTCTGTCGTCTCTTATCCACTGACCCCATAAAGAGGGCCTGAGGACATCTTGTGTATAGATCACAGCTGCTGTTAAACAGAGAGCTCACTGGGGAACTGGAGCTGAGTGAAGAGCATGCTGGTAGATGGAGTTCACCATGGCGTAACACGGTGGAATAATTCAGCAATGTCATTACCCCGAAGTTGCTGAATAGTTTGTTTCCAATCTAGGTTGGTTGTGTAAGTAATGCTGTTTCCACCATCATTGATGTGTGTTTTCATGTGTAAACAGAAACACACATTACTGGTGAAACTATTTCCATAATAACCAGTAGATGGTCCATCTCTGGTTTTACTAGGTAAACATGATGACCAGTTACAATCACACAGTGGTTTATGATGTTCACCTGCATAGCTGTGTGAGCCTCACAGCAGGTGACACACACACATACACACACACACACACACACACACACACACACACACACACACACACACACACACACACACACACACACACACACACACACACACACACACACACACACACACACACACACACACACACACACACACACACACACACACACACACACACACACACACACATACACACACACACACACACACACACACACACACACACACACACACACACAAACACACACACACACACACACATACACACACACACACAGACACACACAAACACACACACACACACACACAAACACACACATACACACACATACACACACACACACACACACACACACACACACACACACACACACACACACACACACACAAACACACACAAACACACACACACAAAGGGCCATAGAAATATAATCTATCTACATTTTAGTCATTTCTCTAATCTATCTATTGTATTTCTATGGTATAAACCTCCATAGGAGGTTGGTATAAAGCAGTCACACAGTATGAACACTGCAGAGGTCACAGTGACTGTATGGTGTTATAGAAGGAGACCCTGGGGGGCCTCTACATGCTTTCACTGCCAGGTTAGGAAGGAGACCCTGGGGGGCCTCTACATGCTTTCACTGCCAGGTTAGGAAGGAGACCCTGGGGGGCCTCTACATGCTTTCACTGCCAGGTTAGGAAGGAGACCCTGGGGGGCCTCTACATGCTTTCACTGCCAGGTTAGGAAGGAGACCCTGGGGGGCCTCTACATGCTTTCACTGCCAGGTTAGGGCATCTGTGTGTGGGCTGTTTGTGTTTACGTGTGTGTGCGTGGTTCTGTGTGTGTGTGTACTGGTAAACCCTTGAGAGGGTGTGTCGGTATACTAAGTGTTATTTGTAGAACCAATAAAACGAACCCATAAGAAAAAATAACACGGTATTTGTATAACTCATAACAGTATGATGCAACCCTTGAGAACGCATGTGTCAGTAATATTGACTCAGCACACACACGTGGTTATGTGTAGAGCTTCATTAGAAAAGCCCTTATAAAAGCCCCTTTGTATAACAGCTTGATGCAATGCTCTGTAATGGAACAAGAACGAGGATGAATAGAGTCTGGTGTTTTATTTCACTGGCGTTACACATACCTGTCCTGTTTGAATAAACCAGGGGGAGTGGCCTGGTCTCTGACAGGAATATACCTGTCCTGTTTGAATAAACCAGGGGGAGTGGCCTGGTCTCTGACAGGAATATACCTGTCCTGTTTGAATAACCAGGGGGAGTGGCCTGGTCTCTGACAGGAATATACCTCTTCAACTCAGAGTGGAGTGGAGTATGAAAAATGTCTGCACTCACTAACTGTAAGTCGCTCTGGATAAGAGCGTCTGCTAAATGACTAAATGGTGGATAAGTCCCAAAATGACACCCTATTCCCTATATAGTGCACTACCAAGTAGCCCTGGTCAAAACAAAAGTAGTACACTATATTAGGAATAGGGTGCCATTTGGGATGCAGACCGTGTGGTGGGCGGTGCTGTGGCACCAACAATGACTTCCTCTGTCATGCGGTCACAGGTTAGTATGGGAGGAGGTATCTGACACAAGAATAAGACTGAGAGCTAGGGTTGGGTTACAGTTACAACACAGAACCTGCCGGAATAATCAAGTAATTGCCATAGATGCCGGTTCTGTAATGGGGTGGATACACAGGCCAATTTATGTGATAAAATGCCTTGCAGCATTCAGAAAAAAGGTGAAGTTGTCACACCCTAAAAGGCGGACCTAGCAGTTCATTACTTCCCGCTAATGTAGTTGATACGTCACCTGTTCCTGATAAAGGGAGCAGAGAATAGTCTGGCCGAAAGTAGTGCACTTTATAGGGAATATAGTGTAATTTGGGATGGAGCCTAGGTCAATAGACCACACCCCCCTCCAATAGTCAAATTTACATTTTAGTAATTTAGCAGACACTCTTATACAGAGCAACTTACAGGAGCAATTAGGGTTAAGTGCCTTGCTCAAGGGCACATCGACAGATTTTTCACCTAGTCAGCTCGGGGATTAGAACCAGCGACCTTTCGGTTACTGTCACAGCACTATTAACCACTAAGCTACCTGCCGCCCCAGACTGATAAAGACGTTCTGTAGTTCCTGTATATCACTCTAACTGTTCCTTCACATCGTTGTCCTGACTGTGGTATCATTCGTATAAAACTAGTGTACCTTATATCTACATACTTATCTACACAACATCCATGGGGTGGTTAGCCAGACACAGATTAAGCCAAGCCCTGGACTGAATCTCTATCAGAAATTATTCTCAGTCCAGGACTAGGCTTAATCTGTGTCCGGGAAACTTCCCCTTACAGTCTTTTACTCTCTATACAGTATTATATAAAGGATACCTCACAAACCTTGAGAAACACAGACAGCCAGGCGGACACTCATAGACATGGCTACATCCCTAGTTTTATTCTGTTTCATACCTTACGTACTTCCCAGACCTGCAGTATTTACTGGGTTATTCATTCTCCATTCTGGTCAGTGAGATGCTGTGCCTGGCTCCATCAGTGACGGTATGGTGTGAGGACTATTTCCTGTTGACTTGTGTGACATCCTGCCTAACAACGACAACACACACACCAGACAGACTGTAGCAGAGACTGGACTTCATATTAGATTACCTCATCATGACACAGTAAATATCACAAG
>NC_140015.1:40069762-40149762 GCF_964263955.1 Coregonus lavaretus | reverse complement strand
ATCCACCGGCATTTTACTAGCTAATGTGCTACCGTTAGCTGGCTAACCAATAGTCATGTGCACCCAGTGGCTGTATAACTAGCTACAGTATGTGTGCACCAGTTCTGACTACTATAGGTAACGTTAGCTACACGAGTCGACACGCGATCGCTAACATTGGTGGATCTCGGTCGTCTGCTGCTTTGTCAAATGTTTTTGAAATGGCCTCATTAACATGAATTAAATTGTCCTTGTCACACCCAGAGCATCATTGTTGCGGGGAAATGAGGATGAGAGATAACACAATATCAACTAAACGTATGCAATAACTACCCTATGAAACTGTCCAGAGATAATTGTTTATCAGTCCTATAAGTCCTACAGATATACTATCTCGCTATAAGTCCTACAGATATACTATCTCGCTATAAGTCCTACAGATATACTATCTTGCTATAAGTCCTACAGATATACTATCTTGCTATAAGTCCTACAGATATACTATCTCGCTATAAGTCCTACAGATATACTATCTCGCTATAAGTCCTACAGATATACTATCTTGCTATAAGTCCTACAGATATACTATATGCTCTTCAATCGAACGCTGCTGGCACCCGCCCACCCGACTAGAATCACTACTCTCGACGGGTCTGACCTAGAGTATGTGGACAACTACAAATACCTAGGTGTCTGGTTAGACTGTAAACTCTCCTTCCAAACTCACATTAAGAATCTCCAATCCAAAGTTAAATCTAGAATCAGCTTCCTATTTCGCAACAAAGCCTCCTTCACTCATGCTGCCAAACATGCCCTCGTAAAACTGACTATCCTACCGATCCTTGACTTCGGCGATGTCATTTACAAAATAGCCTCCAACACTCTACTCAGCAAATTGGATGTAGTCTATCACAGTGCCATCCGTTTTGTCTCCAAAGCCCCATACACTACCCACCACTGTGACCTGTACGCTCTTGTTGGTTGGTCCTCACTACATATTCGTCGCCAAACCCACTGGCTCCAGGCCATCTATAAATCTCTGCTAGGCAAATCCCCGCCTTATCTTAGCTCATTGGTCACCATAGCAACACCCACCCATAGTATGCGCTCCAGCAGGTATATCTCACTGGTCATCCCCAAAGCCAACACCTCCTTTGGCCGCCATTCCTTCCAGTTCTCTGCTGCCAATGACTGGAAAGAATTGCAAAACTCTCTGAAGCTGGAGACTCTTATCTCCCTCACTAACTATAAGCATCAGTTGTCAGAGCACCTTACCGATCACTGCACCTGTACACAGCCCATCTGAAATTAGCCCACCCAACTACCTCATCCCCATATTGTTATTTATTTTGCTAATTTGCACCCCAGTATCTCTATTTGCACATCATCTCTTGCACATCTATCATTCCAGTGTTAATACTAATTGTAATTATTTTGCACTATAGCCTATTTATTGCCTTACCTCCATAACTTGCTACATTTGCACACACTGTATATATATTGTCTGTTGTATTTTTGACTTTATGTTTTGTTTTACCCCATATGTAACTCTGTGTTGTTGTTTTTAATCGCACTGCTTTGCTTTATCTTGGCCAGGTCGCAGTTGTAAATGATAACTTGTTCTCAACTGGCTTACCTGGTTAAATAAAGGTGAAATAAAAATAAATAAAAAATATACTATCTTGCTATAAGCTCAGCTGGTAGAGCACGGCGCTTGTAACGCCAAGGTAGTGGGTTCGATCCCCGGGACCACCCATAAACAAAAAATGTATGCAAGCATGACTGTAAGTCGCTTTGGATAAAAGCGTCTGCTAAATGGCATATTATATATATATATATATTTATAAGTCCTACAGATATACTATCTTGCTAGAAGTCCTACAGATATACTATCTAGCTAGCTAGTTAATATCCAAGAAAGACCATGGCCCGTTTCGGTGGTCATTGGCCCAAGGGGAATCACCTTCCTACTGTAGTTCTACCCAGTACCAGTACCCTCATATTTTGACTGTATTGTCCTCCTATGCTCAAAACAACATATGTTTTCTCTCTTTCCCCTCTGCCAGGTCAGGCTGTGAAGCTGCAAGGCTTTGAGTTCTGGAAGACCACGCTGAGGGGAGCGTGTTACATCGTTGCACCCATGGTGGACCAGAGCGAACTGGCCTGGCGTCTACTGAGCCGTCGCCACGGCGCTGAGCTGTGCTACACGCCCATGCTGCACGCGCAGGTGTTCGTACGTGACGCCAACTACAGGAGAGATAACCTGTACAGCGAAGTCTGCCCCGAAGACAGGCCGCTTATTACACAGGTGAGAGAGAGAGAGAGAGAGAGAGAGAGAGAGAGAGAGAGACAAACACATGTTGACAGAGGAAGGGAGTGTCACTCAGTTCTATGCCAGTAACTCAGAGGTGTTTGTGATGTACTTTCTCTGCTTTCTTTGTATGTGTGTGTCTCAGTTCTGTGCCAATGACCCAGAGGTGTTTGTCCAGGCATGTCTACTGGTTCAGGACTACTGTGATGCCATTGACCTCAACCTGGGATGCCCACAGATGATCGCCAAGAGAGGTACTAACTAACCTACCCTGAAGCCCCACTCAGAGAGAGTGTGAGAGAGACCCTGATTAAAAAACATTTGTTTTCAATTTGGCTAAAAGTGCTGTATGTATGAGGTCAACTTGTTTCTACCTGGCTTATTTCTCCGAAGGGCACTACGGAGTCTTTCTACAGGATGAGTGGGACCTGCTGGAGAAGATGGGTGAGTTTTCACAGAGAGGGAGAGAGAGAGAGGAGGGAGAGAGGGAGAGAGTTGGAGAGGTAGAAAGAAAAGAGAGCAAGATAAATGGTTTTATTATGTTTTACCTGTCTGGAATGTGCCTTACATCAGAAGCACTCTGTCTTTACTCTACTACATCATTAGTAGAAAAAAAAGTGTCAAGTGTGAGTGTTCGCTTTTTGCGGGGGTTTAAAGTTTCAGATGTTTTCGGAAGATGGTCAGGGACTCTGCTGTCCTAGCTTCAGGGGGAAGCTTGTTCCACCATTGGGGTGCCAGGACAGAGAAGAGCTTTGACTGGGCTGAGCGGGAGCTGCGGAGTGGGAGGGCCAAGAGACCAGAGGTGGCAGAACATAGTACTCAGGTTGGGGTGTAGGGTTTGAGCATAGCCTGAAGGTAGGGAGGGGCAGTTCCTCTTGCTGCTCCGTAGACAAACACCAGGGTCTTGAAGATGATGCGAGCTTCGACTGGAAGCCATTGGAGTGTGTGGGGAGTGGGCTGCCGAGTTCTGGAGAAGTTGCAGGGGTTTGACGGCACAAGCGGGGAGCCCAGCCAACAGCGAGTTGCAGTAGTCCAGACGGGAGAGGACAAGTGCCTGGATTAGGACCTGTGCCGCTTCCTGTGTGAGGCAGGGTCGTACTCTACGGATGTTGTAGAGCATGAACCTGCAGGAGAGAGTCACTGCTTTGATGTTTGCCGAGAACGACAGGGTGTTGTTCAGGATCACGCCAAGGTTCTTTGCACTCTGGGAGGGGGACTCCGTGGAGTTGTCAACCGTGATGGAGAGGTCTTGGAGTGGGCAGGCCTTTCCCGGGAGGAAGAGCAGCTCCGTCTTGTCGAGGTTGAGCTTGAGGTGGTGGGCCCGACATCCAAGCTGAGATATCTGCCAGGCACGCAGAGATGCGTGTCGCCACCTGGGTGTCAGCAGGGGGGAAGGAGAAAAGTAGTTGAGGGTCATCCGCATAGCAATGATAGGAGAGACCATGAGAGTATATGATGGAGCCGAGTGACTTGGAGCCCTGGGGACACCAGTAGTGAGAGTACGTGGTGCAGACACAGATTCTACCCTCGTCACCTGGTCTCAATGTTTCTCCTTAGTGAAGCTAGCCAATGAGAAGATCTCTGTTCCCATCACCTGTAAGATCCGTGTGTTTAACAAGATGGAGAAGACTGTTCAGTACGCTCAGATGCTGGAGAAGGCTGGCTGCCAGGTGAGAAACATACTTACACACACACACACATTCATATTTTATTTAGATCTTCTATGAAACATGAGGCGACACACTCATTCAGAGCTCTCTGTCTCAGCTGCTGACTGTTCACGGTCGGACCAAGGACCAGAAAGGACCCGCGACAGAACACATCAAGGCTGTACGGTAAGCAGACTACACTGCAGTTCCCTCACAGTTAAATAAAGACTACAGAGAATAACCAATATTATGTTTCTCCAACAAACATTGAGATTGTCAGTTGGAGGCAGTTTGTGTAGTCTAATAGGTCTGCTGTGTAGTTGGAGACGGTTTGTGTAGTCTAGTAGGTCTGCTGTGTAGTTGGAGACGGTTTGTGTAGTCTAGTAGGTCTGCTGTGTAGTTGGAGACAGTTTGTGTAGTCTAGTAGGTCTGCTGTGTAGTTGGAGACTGTTTGTGTAGTCTAGTAGGTCTGCTGTGTAGTTGGAGACAGTTTGTGTAGTCTAGTAGGTCTGCTGTGTAGTTGGAGACGGTTTGTGTAGTCTAGTAGGTCTGCTGTGTAGTTGGAGACTGTTTGTGTAGTCTAGTAGGTCTGCTGTGTAGTTGGAGACTGTTTGTGTAGTCTAGTAGGTCTGCTGTGTAGTTGGAGACAGTTTGTGTAGTCTAGTAGGTCTGCTGTGTAGTTGGAGACAGTTTGTGTAGTCTAGTAGGTCTGCTGTGTAGTTGGAGACTGTTTGTGTAGTCTAGTAGGTCTGCTGTGTAGTTGGAGACAGTTTGTGTAGTCTAGTAGGTCTGCTGTGTAGTTGGAGACGGTTTGTGTAGTCTAGTAGGTCTGCTGTGTAGTTGGAGACTGTTTGTGTAGTCTGGTAGGTCTGCTGTGTAGTTGGAGACGGTTTGTGTAGTCTAGTAGGTCTGCTGTGTAGTTGGAGACAGTTTGTGTAGTCTAGTAGGTCTGCTGTGTAGTTGGAGACAGTTTGTGTAGTCTAGTAGGTCTGCTGTGTAGTTGGAGACGGTTTGTGTAGTCTAGTAGGTCTGCTGTGTAGTTGGAGACGGTTTGTGTAGTCTAGTAGGTCTGCTGTGTAGTTGGAGACAGTTTGTGTAGTCTAGTAGGTCTGCTGTGTAGTTGGAGACAGTTTGTGTAGTCTAGTAGGTCTGCTGTGTAGTTGGAGACGGTTTGTGTAGTCTAGTAGGTCTGCTGTGTAGTTGGAGACGGTTTGTGTAGTCTAGTAGGTCTGCTGTGTAGTTGGAGACAGTTTGTGTAGTCTGGTAGGTCTGCTGTGTAGTTGGAGACAGTTTGTGTAGTCTAGTAGGTCTGCTGTGTAGTTGGATACGGTTTGTGTAGTCTGGTAGGTCTGCTGTGTAGGTCTCCTGTGTTTGTTGAGCCAATCCAAACAAGAAGTTCCTTCACAGGAAAACATTCTATTCTACTGTACAGTATTCTATTCTATTGTCAGCTGATCATGTGATTGTACTGGGTTTATTAAACAGTCGCTCTCTCGGTGTGTTGTTGCTATAGGAACGCTGTTAACATCCCTGTGTTCGCTAACGGTAACATCCAACACCTGAGGGATGTGAAGCAGTGTATGGAGGAGACTGGAGTACAGGGGGTGATGAGTGCAGGTACACACACACACACAGAGAGACTCACTCACACACCGAGAGACTCACTCACACACCGAGAGACTCACACACACCCGCATACACTGAGAGACTCACACACACACACCGAGAGACTCACTCACACACAGAGAGACTCACTCACACACCGAGAGACTCACTCACACACCGAGAGACTCACTCACATACCGAGAGACTCACTCACATACCGAGAGACTCACTCACATACCGAGAGACTCACACTCACCCGCATACACTGAGAGACTCACACACACACACCGAGAGACTCACTCACACCCGCATACACTGAGAGACTCACACACACACACCGAGAGACTCTCACACACACACACACACACAGACACACACCGAGAGACACACACAGACTGAGAGACACACACACACACACACACCGAGAGACACACACACACACACCGAGAGACACACACACACTGAGAGACACACACACACACCGAGAGACTCGCACACAAACACACACCGAGAGACTCACACACACACACCGAGAGACTCACACACACACACACACACACACACACACCGAGAGGCTCACACACACACACACACCGAGAGACACTGTCATGATAATTTCTGTCTCTAATTCAACCTAAGCTTGAATCATTACCAGGGGTTGTAAGGCTCTGGTTTTAATCATAAATGATTCAAGGTCCACAACCAGCAAGAATGATCTGTATTTTTATTCATGGAGAGCTCTGACGCCAAAACCCATACACTCCTGTTTTATACCCTTTGACACACAAAGGCACTTTGCTCCGCCCACCTTTAGGAGGCTTTCTTAAACAGTTTCCACCTTCTCCTTCACCCTGGAATGTTTAGTCCCGCCCCCCTCTGTTAGTGGGTTGCCACTACATTATAACTCTAACACCGTTCACACATTTATACTGTATTTGGGGTGAAATCCTTTAGTCATTATTCTTAAAATACAAATTAATCTAACAGACACACACACTGAGAGACTCACACACACACACACACAGAGAGACTCACACACACACCGAGAGACACACACACACCTGCGCCTCACCTTGCGTAATTAGTCTCCCAAGAGTCATATTAGTCATAACACCTACTAATGTGTGTTTCTCTCTTCCTCTGTGTGTTTCCAGAGGGGAACCTCCATAACCCAGCTCTGTTTGAGGGTCGTAGCCCTCCTGTATGGGAGATGGCTGAGGAGTATCTCGAGGTGGTCAACCAATACCCTCCCTGTACCCTGTCCTATGTCAGAGCACACCTCTTCAAGCTCTGGCACCACACGTACGTAACACACACACACACACACACACACACACACACACTCTCAGTACTTCTCCATCAATCTGTGTGTGTTTATTTGTTAGTGTTTCCCCAGACTGCAGATCCACCAGGACCTGAGAGAGGAGCTGGCTAAGGTGAAGAACCTGCAGGGGCTGACAGAGGTCAGCAGACAACTCAGACTACACTGCCAGGTACCAAGGGATAGGGTTAACTACACTGCCAGGTACCAAGGGATAGGGTTAACTACACTGCCAGGTACCAAGGGATAGGGTTAACTACACTGCCAGGTACCAAGAGATAGGGTTAACTACACTGCCAGGTACCAAGGGATAGGGTTAACTACACTGCCAGGTACCAAGAGATAGGGTTAACTACACTGCCAGGTACCAAGAGATAGGGTTAACTACACTGCCAGGTACCAAGGGATAGGGTTAACTACACTGCCAGGTACCAAGAGATAGGGTTAACTACACTGCCAGGTACCAAGGGATAGGGTTAACTACACTGCCAGGTACCAAGGGATAGGGTTAACTACACTGCCAGGTACCAAGGGATAGGGTTAACTACACTGCCAGGTACCAAGAGATAGGGTTAACTACACTGCCAGGTACCAAGGGATAGGGTTAACTACACTGCCAGGTACCAAGAGATAGGGTTAACTACACTGCCAGGTACCAAGAGATAGGGTTAACTACACTGCCAGGTACCAAGGGATAGGGTTAACTACACTGCCAGGTACCAAGAGATAGGGTTAACTACACTGCCAGGTACCAAGGGATAGGGTTAACTACACTGCCAGGTACCAAGAGATAGGGTTAACTACACTGCCAGGTACCAAGGGATAGGGTTAACTACACTGCCAGGTACCAAGGGATAGGGTTAGCTACACTGCCAGGTACCAAGGGATAGGGTTAACTACACTGCCAGGTACCAAGGGATAGGGTTAGCTACACTGCCAGGTATATAGGGTTAACTACACTGCCAGGTATATATGGTTAACTACACTGCCAGGTATATATGGTTAACTACACTGCCAGGTATATAGGGTTAACTACACTGCCAGGTAAAATGATAATTCTGTTTTTCACCTTTCCTCTCCTTCCCAAAATGTTTCTCCTTACCAATTCCTCCCCCTCTACTCCCCCTCCCAACACAGCTAGATGACACTGGTTCCTTTTTCATTTGTTTGACCTCTGCAGGAGGAAATAACCAATGGAGGAGAGGAGGCGGGGCAGGAGGTTGGGCTGCCGTTCCCTCATTGGATCTGCCAGCCGTACGTCAGACCAGTGTGAGTGACTATTTCCTGTTGAGAATCCTAGCTGGAGTTCTGTGTACATTATACGATCAAAGCCATCGGTCCACACGCATCGAAACCATAACATGTTGACGTGACGATGGACATTGTTCCTCCCAGGCCGAAGGATCCGGCTGCTAACGGTAACGGTACGGGGCGTGGCGGTGTGGAGGTGAAGGCAGTGTGTCACAAGAGGGCGTTATCACAAGAGGACTTGGACGGTGCGAGCGATGCCCTCTCCAAAAACAAACAGAAGAAGAAAGCCAGAAACCCCCACAAGAACTTCTGTCCCGAGCAGAAACGTGAGTTATTTTCCCCTGTCGTACTGCAGTGTCACCTAGTGAGTTATTTTCCCCTGTCGTACTGCAGTGTCACCTAGTGAGTTATTTTTCTCTGTCGTACTGCAGTGTCACCTAGTGAGTTATTTTTCTCTGTCGTACTGCAGTGTCACCTAGTGAGTTATTTTCCCCTGTCGTACTGCAGTGTCACCTAGTGAGTTATTTTCCACTGTCGTACTGCAGTGTCACCTAGTGAGTTATTTTCCCCGTCGTACTGCAGTGTAACCTAGTGAGTTATTTTTATCTGTCGTACTGCAGTGTCACCTAGTGAGTTATCTTCCCCTGTCGTACTGCAGTGTCACCTAGTGAGTTATTTTCCCCTGTCGTACTGCAGTGTCACCTAGTGAGTTATTTTCCCCTGTCGTACTGCAGTGTAACCTAGTGAGTTATTTTTATCTGTCGTACTGCAGTGTCACCTAGTGAGTTATTTTCCCCTGTCGTACTGCAGTGTCACCTAGTGAGTTATTTTCCCCTGTCGTACTGCAGTGTCACCTAGTGAGTTATTTTCCCCGTCGTACTGCAGTGTAACCTAGTGAGTTATTTTCCCCTGTCGTACTGCAGTGTAACCTAGTGAGTTATTTTCCCCTGTCGTACTGCAGTGTAACCTAGTGAGTTATTTTCCCCTGTCGTACTGCAGTGTAACCTAGTGAGTTATTTTCCCCTGTCGTACTGCAGTGTCACCTAGTGAGTTATTTTCCCCTGTCGTACTGCAGTGTCACCTAGTGAGTTATTTTCCCCTGTCGTACTGCAGTGTCACCTAGTGAGTTATTTTCCCCTGTCGTACTGCAGTGTCACCTAGTGAGTTATTTTCCCCTGTCGTACTGCAGTGTCACCTAGTGAGTTATTTTCCCCTGTCGTACTGCAGTGTAACCTAGTGAGTTATTTTCCCCTGTCGTACTGCAGTGTCACCTAGTGAGTTATTTTCCCCTGTCGTACTGCAGTGTCACCTAGTGAGTTATTTTCCCCTGTCGTACTGCAGTGTCACCTAGTGAGTTATTTTCCCCTGTCGTACTGCAGTGTAACCTAGTGAGTTATTTTCCCCTGTCGTACTGCAGTGTCACCTAGTGAGTTATTTTCCCCTGTCGTACTGCAGTGTAACCTAGTGAGTTATTTTCCCCTGTCGTACTGCAGTGTAACCTAGTGAGTTATTTTCCCCTGTCGTACTGCAGTGTAACCTAGTGAGTTATTTTCCCCTGTCGTACTGCAGTGTAACCTAGTGAGTTATTTTCCCCTGTCGTACTGCAGTGTAACCTAGTGAGTTATTTTCCCCTGTCGTACTGCAGTGTCACCTAGTGAGTTATTTTCCCCTGTCGTACTGCAGTGTCACCTAGTGAGTTATTTTCCCCTGTCGTACTGCAGTGTCACCTAGTGAGTTATTTTTCTCTGTCGTACTGCAGTGTAACCTAGTGAGTTATTTTCCCCTGTCGTACTGCAGTGTAACCTAGTGAGTTATTTTCCCCTGTCGTACTGCAGTGTAACCTAGTGAGTTATTTTCCCCTGTCGTACTGCAGTGTAACCTAGTGAGTTATTTTCCCCTGTCGTACTGCAGTGTCACCTAGTGAGTTATTTTCCCTGTCGTACTGCAGTGTCACCTAGTGAGTTATTTTCCCCTGTCGTACTGCAGTGTAACCTAGTGAGTTATTTTCCCCTGTCGTACTGCAGTGTAACCTAGTGAGTTATTTTCCCCTGTCGTACTGCAGTGTAACCTAGTGAGTTATTTCCCCTGTCGTACTGCAGTGTAACCTAGTGAGTTATTTTCCCCTGTCGTACTGCAGTGTCACCTAGTGAGTTATTTTCCCCTGTCGTACTGCAGTGTCACCTAGTGAGTTATTTTCCCCTGTCGTACTGCAGTGTCACCTAGTGAGTTATTTTCCCCTGTCGTACTGCAGTGTCACCTAGTGAGTTATTTTTCTCTGTCGTACTGCAGTGTAACCTAGTGAGTTATTTTCCCCTGTCGTACTGCAGTGTAACCTAGTGAGTTATTTTCCCCTGTCGTACTGCAGTGTAACCTAGTGAGTTATTTTCCCCTGTCGTACTGCAGTGTAACCTAGTGAGTTATTTTCCCCTGTCGTACTGCAGTGTCACCTAGTGAGTTATTTTCCCTGTCGTACTGCAGTGTCACCTAGTGAGTTATTTTCCCCTGTCGTACTGCAGTGTAACCTAGTGAGTTATTTTCCCCTGTCGTACTGCAGTGTAACCTAGTGAGTTATTTTCCCCTGTCGTACTGCAGTGTAACCTAGTGAGTTATTTTCCCCTGTCGTACTGCAGTGTCACCTAGTGAGTTATTTTCCCCTGTCGTACTGCAGTGTCACCTAGTGAGTTATTTTCCCCTGTCGTACTGCAGTGTAACCTAGTGAGTTATTTTCCCCTGTCGTACTGCAGTGTCACCTAGTGAGTTATTTTCCCCTGTCGTACTGCAGTGTCACCTAGTGAGTTATTTTCCCCTGTCGTACTGCAGTGTCACCTAGTGAGTTATTTTCCCCTGTCGTACTGCAGTGTAACCTAGTGAGTTATTTTCCCCTGTCGTACTGCAGTGTAACCTAGTGAGTTATTTTCCCCTGTCGTACTGCAGTGTCACCTAGTGAGTTATTTTCCCCTGTCGTACTGCAGTGTCACCTAGTGAGTTATTTTCCCCTGTCGTACTGCAGTGTAACCTAGTGAGTTATTTTCCCCTGTCGTACTGCAGTGTAACCTAGTGAGTTATTTTCCCCTGTCGTACTGCAGTGTAACCTAGTGAGTTATTTTCCCCTGTCGTACTGCAGTGTCACCTAGTGAGTTATTTTCCCCTGTCGTACTGCAGTGTAACCTAGTGAGTTATTTTCCCCTGTCGTACTGCAGTGTAACCTAGTGAGTTATTTTCCCCTGTCGTACTGCAGTGTAACCTAGTGAGTTATTTTCCCCTGTCGTACTGCAGTGTAACCTAGTGAGTTATTTTCCCCTGTCGTACTGCAGTGTAACCTAGTGAGTTATTTTCCCCTGTCGTACTGCAGTGTAACCTAGTGAGTTATTTCCCCTGTCGTACTGCAGTGTAACCTAGTGAGTTATTTTCCCCTGTCGTACTGCAGTGTAACCTAGTGAGTTATTTTCCCCTGTCGTACTGCAGTGTCACCTAGTGAGTTATTTTCCCCTGTCGTACTGCAGTGTAACCTAGTGAGTTATTTTCCCCTGTCGTACTGCAGTGTAACCTAGTGAGTTATTTTCCCCTGTCGTACTGCAGTGTAACCTAGTGAGTTATTTTCCCCTGTCGTACTGCAGTGTAACCTAGTGAGTTATTTTCCCCTGTCGTACTGCAGTGTAACCTAGTGAGTTATTTTCCCCTGTCGTACTGCAGTGTAACCTAGTGAGTTATTTTCCCCTGTCGTACTGCAGTGTAACCTAGTGAGTTATTTTCCCCTGTCGTACTGCAGTGTAACCTAGTGAGTTATTTTCCCCTGTCGTACTGCAGTGTAACCTAGTGAGTTATTTTCCCCTGTCGTACTGCAGTGTAACCTAGTGAGTTATTTTCCCCTGTCGTACTGCAGTGTAACCTAGTGAGTTATTTTCCCCTGTCGTACTGCAGTGTAACCTAGTGAGTTATTTTCCCCTGTCGTACTGCAGTGTAACCTAGTGAGTTATTTTCCCCTGTCGTACTGCAGTGTCACCTAGTGAGTTATTTTCCCCTGTCGTACTGCAGTGTAACCTAGTGAGTTATTTTCCCCTGTCGTACTGCAGTGTAACCTAGTGAGTTATTTTCCCCTGTCGTACTGCAGTGTAACCTAGTGAGTTATTTTCCCCTGTCGTACTGCAGTGTAACCTACGCTCTCTCTCGCTCCATAGTCTAATGCTACAGAATCTACAGAGCCTCGCTCTACACAAACAGTACCGTTGATAACCTCTGTTTTACCCCTGTTTTCTCTGCAGTAAAGTACATCAGTGTGGAAATCCAAAGGTGAGTGGAGTGACAACCTCTTCACACTGTTACTCATTACCACGTGTAGGATGAAAGGGCGCCGCTCGCCGGATTCCCCAACACAGATGAAGCCTAACCCTGGACTAAAAGACGTTCAATGGAGAACCTGCCCTAACTGACCTTGTATAATAGTGTTACATATGCAGGTAAGATTCTTAGGAGCTAGAAGCAGAGCTTCCATGTCTGTCGGCACCATGTTGTACTTCCAAGTCCCTAACCTGTCTCCTCCCTCTCCCTAGGTCCCTAACCCCCTCTCCCTAACCCTCTCTCCAGGTCCCTAACCCCCTCTCTCTCTCTCTCTCTGTAGGGTAATAAGTGTGTATTCAACCTGTGTCGAGGCTGCTGTAAGAAGAAGGCCTACAAGGAGGTGGCAGACTGCCCAAGTGAGTCAACACACACACAGCTGTCTTTCTCAGATATATCATCTGTTTCCTCTCGTCTGGTTCACAGGTCACGGGCTGAGGTTCAAAACTAAGGCAGAGAAACAGAAGGCAGAGAAGGAGGAGGAGGAGGGGAACAGAGGGATAGAGGAAGGAAAGAGTGGAGGATTAGAGGAGGAAGAGAACGGGACCCCCACAGACCACCACAGAGGACAGACAGACTGTGGCCTGAGACATGGACAGACAGGGACATAGACATCCATCCATCCATACATAGAGCAGTACACTCACAGCTGGATGTGAGAAACTTTATCCATCAGCAGGATACAGAGACACTTGAACATGCACATATTGAAAGGCACACACATGTTCATTCATACTCTCTCACCACTGTCCTCCATTGCTGCTGTGATGGACTGGCTGACTGGTTTTATTGGGGTTTCACCACTACACCCTCCTTCTACCTGACTGACTGGGGGAGTCTTCCTGGACTAGCTCCACTGGGACTGATGTAATGGATGGACTCATTTCTCTCTTGGTCTTTTGCATAACAAGTTAGCTTTGAAGTCAATTGGAGATTCAAGCAGAAGTCCTGATTTACTGAGAGGAGGGAAAGATTGAAGTGGCACTTGAAGTCAATGGGAGATTCACCGAAAAAAGTTCAGTTACATGTGGAGCTTTCTAGTTGTATACAGGAAGGAGGAAGAGCTCTTGTTGTAACAGTACTATCCAGTACAGCTCAATCTTTCTTTGTCTTTCGTTGTGGTTAATAATGGGACTCTTTCCTGGTGATCTTTGTCATGTTTCCCCCCCCCCCCCCCGAACTAGAATGATGTTTTATCAACAGACTGTTAGAAAAGGGACTCTCTTTGTCTAACAGAAGTCCTGTCAAGTTTTTTTTATATATATCATTTTTTATCAAGCTCCTAGTCTTGTTCTCAGTTGGTAGAGCATGGCGCTTGCAATGCCAGGGTTGTGGGTTCGATTCCCACGGGGGGCCAGTATGAAGAAGAAAAAAAATGTATGCAGTCACTAACTGTAAGTCGCTCTGGATAAGAGCGTCTGCTAAATGACTAAGAAATGTAAAAAATGTTGATGTGTGATGTGTAGGGCCTGGAGTTTTTTTCTTCTTCTGGGCCTGTCTCCAGAAAGCATCTCAGAGTAGGAGTGCTGATCTAGGATCTGCCCATTATAATCATATTCATTATGATCTAAAAGGCTAAACTGATCCCAGATCAGCACTGAGACGCTTAGTGGATACGGGCCCTGGTCCAGCCATGTGGTAAAACACCTGGTCCTTCTGATGTGGATACGGGCCCTGGTCCAGCCATGTGGTAAAACACCTGGTCCTTCTGATGTGGATACGGGCCCTGGTCCAGCCATGTGGTAAAACACCTGGTCCTTCTGATGTGGATACGGGCCCTGGTCCAGCCATGTGGTAAAACACCTGGTCCTTCTGATGTGGATACGGGCCCTGGTCCAGCCATGTGGTAAAACACCTGGTCCTTCTGATGTGGATACGGGCCCTGGTCCAGCCATGTGGTAAAACACCTGGTCCTTCTGATGTGGATACGGGCCCTGGTCCAGCCATGTGGTAAAACACCTGGTCCTTCTGATGTGGATACGGGCCCTGGTCCAGCCATGTGGTAAAACACCTGGTCCTTCTGATGTGGATACGGGCCCTGGTCCAGCCATGTGGTAAAACACCTGGTCCTTCTGATGTGGATACGGGCCCTGGTCCAGCCATGTGGTAAAACACCTGGTCCTTCTGATGTGGATACGGGCCCTGGTCCAGCCATGTGGTAAAACACCTGGTCCTTCTGATGTGGATACGGGCCCTGGTCCAGCCATGTGGTAAAACACCTGGTCCTTCTGATGTGGATACGGGCCCTGGTCCAGCCATGTGGTAAAACACCTGGTCCTTCTGATGTGGATACGGGCCCTGGTCCAGCCATGTGGTAAAACACCTGGTCCTTCTGATGTGGATACGGGCCCTGGTCCAGCCATGTGGTAAAACACCTGGTCCTTCTGATGTGGATACGGGCCCTGGTCCAGCCATGTGGTAAAACACCTGGTCCTTCTGATGTGGATACGGGCCCTGGTCCAGCCATGTGGTAAAACACCTGGTCCTTCTGATGTGGATACGGGCCCTGGTCCAGCCATGTGGTAAAACACCTGGTCCTTCTGATGTGGATACGGGCCCTGGTCCAGCCATGTGGTAAAACACCTGGTCCTTCTGATGTGGATACGGGCCCTGGTCCAGCCATGTGGTAAAACACCTGGTCCTTCTGATGTGGATACGGGCCCTGGTCCAGCCATGTGGTAAAACACCTGGTCCTTCTGATGTGGATACGGGCCCTGGTCCAGCCATGTGGTAAAACACCTGGTCCATCTGATGTGTAACAGCCAGGGGTGCGTTAATGACAAGTCGGAAACTTTGAACCTCGAGTTAAAATTAACGTAGGTTATTTGCGTAGAGCTTCCTATTGGTTGACTGATTCTGATACTTTCCGTGTGGGAAACTCAGACCTCATCTTTCTACAAGTTTCCAAGTTTTCTTGAACACACCATTACTAGGAACCAAACGGGGCGGGACCTACCTGAATTTGTCCAATAGAAACTCTTGTTTCCGTTGCAAAACGTGTTCCATTGTGAAACGTTTCGCTATGGTGTGCACTAATGAACACGACCCAGCTGAGAACTCAATGCCAAATCACAGGTGGAAACTATTTGCATCACTTCAAAGATTAGATAAATTATATACAGAAAAGTCATATTTGGTTTTAATTTCTCGTTTGTGGTGGTGTTTTATTTATTTTATGATGGTTGTCTGGTTTGGGGGTTGCTTGCATTGAGTTCAGTGCTTTCTGGTGAACATAACTCTTGGCCTATCCAGTCCTATATGAATTTGAGGTTAAAGAAATGGAGGGGAGGGGTAGGGAAGATAAATTGTGCTCTGATAATCTCTTAGCTATCGTTTCACCATTCATACACAAGCAATAACATCTGCTACATATGGGTATGTGATCAATAAAATGTGAATTGATTTAACAACTTTTGGATATTCTGCTGAATATAAAACTGACACGTCATCTTGTCTTTTTACTGTGGTTTGGGGATTTATTTGAAAATTAAATCTATGGAAAAAATAATCCCCATCTATATCGCATTAGCAGTAGATTCCCATTCCCATTTTGCCAAATGAGGACTTTTATTTTGAAAGTCCCGAATACCGGAAGTTACGTGTTTCTGAAAAGGAAGCCGAAATCCCACTCGGCGTTTTTATAAACAAATTCAGCCAAATTAGAGCAGAAAGGTTTGGTGCACTTTTGGCTAAACATTTTAGCAAAGAAAGTAAAACGTATCAAAATGGATAAAACTAACTGTCCGACATTTGTTGCCCCCGAAATGTCCAAACTACAGTGGTTGAATGTATTCCTCACCGAGCGGCTAACAGCAGCTGCTATGGAGATTTTTGGGGCCGTGGAAAAAACGATACTCGAGTACCAGGAAGAGATCATCCGTTTGAGACAGGAGAACAGTCGCCTACGGAGTAATAACGCGGTGATCCAACCAGAGAAGTTACCCCCAGACCCCCAGCAGCAGCAGCTCACAGTCTCCATCTCTGAAGACGTTCTCCTGGACTTGAAGGAGCAGAGCCAGAGGTGGAGCCCCAGTCTGGGGCAGGAGGACCCAGAACCCACACAGAGTCAGACAGAGAAGGAACAGGACCCCAGGACCAGTCAGGAGGAAGCACAGCTACAACAACTGGAGTTTGATATCATATTGACTCCTGTCTATCATGTGGAAAATGGCTTTGAGCAGGAACAACCTCAGCCCTTACACCTTGACCTGCCACAGACTGCAGAGCTCATGCCACAGACTGCTACTCAGATCAAATCAGAAGCTAATGAAGTAAAATGTAATACAGACTGCACTTCATGGGAGAAACTTGGCCAAGATGGGTATAAATATCCTAACACCCAACCACACCCAACAATTCCACCAGCTCACCATGGACTTGACAGCCCAGCAATTCCACCAGCTCACCATGGACTTGACAGCCCAGCAACTCCACCAGCTGAGGTATCAAACGCGCAGATCTACAGAGCTGTCATGAATCTGAGCCATACGACGGCTCGGGTGAAAGATGACTTGAACTGTGTGGTTGGAGGTCTAAAATTGGAAATAGGAGGTCTGAAAAAAGAAGTCGGAGGGCTGAAAGAACACGTTGTCTCACTGAGAGACTCTCTTGAAAGAGATGTTCATCAGCTTGGCCCGGTACCGGCTAAGCGGAAGCGGGCCAGAAGCTCGCTAGTAGCAGAAACAGTGAGGCGGCTCCATAATTCCGTGGTGAATCTGGTACACAGATACCAGCCTAAGGATAAAGTAAACTCCCCACACAACAAGATGGTTTCCGCCTATCTGATTAGAGAGGCATCCAAGGAAAGTTTGGGTGTGACTCATGATGTGCTCAGGGCTGCCAGTGTGACCTACTATGAAACAGTCCGGCGGAACTTCCTGATGCAGTTGCCAGAGAACCGTAAGAAGAGTGAAGATACACGCATCGACAAGCGATGGCGCTCGAGGAGGAAGCGGCTGCTGGATTCCAGAACTGCGATGCTCCAGAGTCACGAGGAGAAGGATCTTTGGGAAGGAGTGACATCGGAGTTGATGTCAGATGAGGAAGACACCATGGTGGATGATAAGCTGGTGTGGCTGGTGAAGCCTCCAGCGTTCCGGAGCATGGAGCTGAGTGAGTTGTGTGCGGTGCTACAGAACAGGCTTGATAAGCACCCAAAGACAAAAGCACTGCCACGCACCCCCCGCCTCCCCAGTGGCTTAATGTCTATGAGGGAGCCTCCGAGGACCTTCCACCAGGACAGACATGCACAGGCAGATTTAATAGAAGAACGCACCCCCTTAATGCCGTCTGCTGGAGACAATCAGCGATTCAATAGCCCTGGAGTGACCCTCTTAACTGTCAAAGAGGAGGAAGAGATGGACTGAAACAGACTTAAAGATTAAAGACGTCCTCCAGTGATTTAACTTTTCGATATCCCAAGCATAAATATAACACACACTAAACTGCTAACTTGTAGAGCATTCAAGAAGCTGTTTTTGATGAGTTGCTTTATTGCGCAACGTTTTTATGTGACAAAGCCTATTCCCCCTCATATCCTCAAAAGGTTATACAGCTGCACCATCGAGAGCATCCTGACTGGTTGCATCACCGCCTGGTATGGCAACTGCTCGGCCTCCGACCGCAAGGCACTACAGAGGGTAGTGCGTATGGCCCAGTACATCACTGGGGCCAAGCTTCCTGCCATCCAGGACCTCTATACCAGGCGGTGTCAGAGGAAGGCCCTAAAAATTGCCAAAGACTCCAGCCACCCTAGTCATAGACCAGGGTTCTTCAATTCCGGTCCTGGAGGGCCGAAACACTTCTGTTTTTTATTTCTACCTGGTAGTTAATTACACTCACCTGGTGTCCCAGGTCTGAATTAGCCCCTGATTAGAAGGAGAGGATGAAAAACAGAGGTGTTTCGGCCCTCCAGGACCGGAATTGAAGAACCCTGTCATAGACTGTTCTCTCTGCTACCGCACGGCAAGCGGTACCGGAGCGCCAAGTCTAGGTCCAAAATGTTTCTTAACAGCTTCTACCCCCAAGCCATAAGACTCCTGAACAGCTAATCAAATGACTACCCGGACTATTTGAAAAACACACCTCGTTGATGAGTTGAATCAGGTGTGTTTGTCCAGAGTTACAATAAAACTGTGTACTGTTGGGGTTACTGGAGGACCAGGGTTGGGAAACGCTGTGCTAAATTACCTAAATGTAAGGGTGGCATCAGGAATCTGTGCCGTTATTGGCAACTTCATCTTAACACCAAAGAAAGAGGAAGTCTAATTTTGTATGTATCTTTATTAAAATCTTGTTCTGTGTCGAGGTTGTGTTCCCCCCCCCCCCCCAATGTGTAATCAATGTTTGTCACCAGGTACAGAGCAAAGTGCATCTCTTTACAAAGAACCAGCCAGCTGCATCTCTCCCTCTCTTTCATTTCATTTGAGTAACAACAGACATTGTATCTTCACCAACTTAAAACGTTTTTTTTTTTTTTTATTGTGTTTGTTCCGGTCTTTTCTCCAGCCAGGAATCGTAGGCCCTGGTCAAAAGTAGCTCACTATAGGGAATTGGGTGTCATTCGGGACGGAGACATTGTTTTTTTTCCGCTAACGTTGGGCCCATGTCATACATAGTCTGCCTCCCAAATCTCACCATATTCCCTACATAGTCCACTACTTTTGGCCAGGCTCTGGCTTAGCAGTTGTAGCTTTGACTTGGCCAAAATAAGGGAACTACATAGGGAATACGATGCTATCTGAGGGCTGTTGTGGACAGGCCCCCCCTCTGTTCATTCAGAGGCACCAGGCAGTGGATGTGTCCCAAATGGCCCCCTATTCCCTACGTAGTGCACTACTTTTGACCACGGCCCATAAGGGGTAGTGCACTATACAGGGAGCGGAGTGCCATGCCAGACAGCGATGGTGTAATGATGGGATGTCCCTCTCACATGGTGCTGCTCATCCGGGTTGTTTGGCTGTTGGCTGTTGTCAGCTCCCCCTGGCTGCCTTCTCTAGGAGGGGACTAAAGAGGGAAGAGAACAGATGTAGACTTAACGGTGAAACGCTGAGAGAGGGGGATACGTTGTCTCAAGAGGGGGAACAGGTTGATTCAAACGATGGGACACCACCGTACCATCTAAGCTCTTGAAATACATCACTTGATAAATGAAAGTTTTGACAAAAGCAAGAAAAGCACTGACAACATGTTCCAAATCAAACACACTACAGGTGAACTATCCAAGGTTTTCCCATACAGAGGGATAAAGAGGAAAGCGCTCCCCAGGGGCCGCTTTCCCAGACATAGATCAAACCTCGTCCTGGACTAAAAAAACTTCAGTGAAGAATATCCACTGCGAATGCTTTTATTCAGGATTTAATGTGGCTTAATTTGTGTCTGGGAAACCGTCCCTAGATCCATCTCAATAGTCTAGACTAGGGTCATATAGTAACAGCTGTGACTAGCATCAAGAGGGGTTCTGTTACCTTGACGTGTATCTGGTTGCGTAGCACGGCAGCTCTGAGGATCATGGCTTTGGCTCGTCTCTGGAACTCCTTGCCCATGTGGACAGACTTCTGAAACGTATGGCCCCTCTGGTCCACGTCCCTCGCATACAGGATCTGACATCACACACATACAGGAAACAGGAAGTTACTCACTCATACTGGAAGTGGAGAGAGACTGGTGTGTGTGTGCCTGTAGTGATAGTTGATGTGTAGAGAGAGACTAGTCTATGGCTAGTTTGTGTTACCTTGCTGTGTGAGTCTATACGTGTGTGTGTGTTACCTTGCTGTGTGTGTGTGTGTTACCTTGCTGTGTGTGTGTGTGTTACCTTGCTGTGTGAGTCTATACCTGTGTGTGTGTATGTGTGTGTTACCTTGCTGTGTGAGTCTATATGTGTGTGTGTTACCTTGCTGTGTGAGTCTATATGTGTGTGTGTTACCTTGCTGTGTGAGTCTATATGTGTGTGTGTGTTACCTTGCTGTGTGAGTCTATATGTGTGTGTGTTACCTTGCTGTGTGAGTGTGTGTTACCTTGCTGTGTGTGTGTGTGTTACCTTGCTGTGTGTGTGTGTGTTACCTTGCTGTGTGAGTCTATACCTGTGTGTGTGTATGTGTGTGTTACCTTGCTGTGTGAGTCTATACCTGTGTGTGTGTATGTGTGTGTTACCTTGCTGTGTGTGTGTGTGTGTTACCTTGCTGTGTGAGTCTATATGTGTGTGTTACCTTGCTGTGTGTGTGTGTGTTACCTTGCTGTGTGAGTCTTTACCTGTGTGTGTTACCTTGCTGTGTGAGTCTTTACCTGTGTGTGTTACCTTGCTGTGTGAGTCTATACGTGTGTGTGTTACCTTGCTGTGTGAGTCTATACGTGTGTGTGTGTGTTACCTTGCTGTGTGAGTCTATACGTGCGTTGATGAGTCCCTCCAGTATGAGCTGGGTCAGTTCATCCTCCAGAGCTAACACTGTGGTGTTGAAGGACTGGGACATCTTAGTCATGTCTGCAGACACATACGGGCTGAAGTACTGACTCACACACACACACACACACACACACACACACACACACACACACACACACCAGGTTAACAACTTGGGCTGAAGTACTGACTCAGAACACAGGTTAACAACATGGGCTGAAGTACTGACTCAGAACACAGGTTAACAACTTGGGCTGAAGTACTGTCTCAGAACACAGGTGATGTAGGGATATGAGGAAAACTTCCACAACACTGCAAAGTGACTTAAGTCCTACAAAGCGTGTTGTGTTATGTCATGGTGTCATGACTCTGTCTCACCTGTATAAGGGCTCTGTTTCTGATCTGTGTGTACAGTGTTCTGACGTGAGGGGCCAGGTACAGGTCCAATAGAAGGGTATCCTACAGGAGAGAGGAGGAGGAGGAGAGAGGAGGAGGAGGAGAGAGGACGAGGGAGGAGAGAGGACGAGGGAGGAGAGAGGACGAGGGAGGAGGAGAGAGGACGAGGGAGGAGAGAGGACGAGGGAGGAGAGAGGACGAGGGAGGAGGAGAGAGGACGAGGGAGGAGGAGAGAGGAGGAGAGAGGACGAGGAGGAGAGAGGACGAGGAGGAGAGAGGACGAGGAGGAGAGAGGACGAGAGGAGGAGGAGAGAGGACGAGGGAGGACGAGAGGAGGACGAGAGAGGACGAGAGGAGGAGGGAGGAGGAGAGAGGACGAGGGAGGAGGAGAGAGGACGAGGGAGGAGGAGGAGGAGAGAGGACGAGAGAGGAGGAGAGAGGACAAGGGAGGAGAGAGGACGAGGAGAGAGGACGAGAGAGGAGGAGAGAGGACGAGAGAGGAGGAGAGAGGACGAGGGAGGAGGAGAGAGGACGAGAGAGGAGGAGAGAGGACGAGGGAGGAGGAGAGAGGACGAGGGAGGAGGAGAGAGGACGAGAGAGGAGGAGGAGAGAGGACGAGAGGAGGAGGAGAGAGGACGAGAGAGGACGAGAGGAGGAGAGAGGACGAGAGAGGACGAGGGAGGAGGAGAGAGGACGAGGGAGGACGAGGAGGAGAGAGGACGAGAGAGGAGGAGAGAGGACAAGGGAGGAGCGAGGACGAGAGAGGAGGAGAGAGGACGAGAGAGGAGGAGGAGAGAGGACGAGAGGAGGAGGAGAGAGGACGACGGAGGAGGAGGAGAGAGGACGAGAGGAGGAGGAGAGAGGACGAGGGAGGAGGAGGAGGAGAGAGGACGAGAGAGGAGGAGAGAGGACAAGGGAGGAGAGAGGACGAGGAGAGAGGACGAGGAGAGAGGACGAGGAGAGAGGACGAGAGAGGAGGAGAGAGGACGAGAGAGGAGGAGAGAGGACGAGAGAGGAGGAGGAGAGAGGACGAGAGGAGGAGGAGAGAGGACGAGAGAGGAGGAGGAGAGAGGACGAGAGGAGGAGGAGAGAGGACGAGGGAGGAGGAGGAGGAGAGAGGACGAGAGAGGAGGAGAGAGGACAAGGGAGGAGAGAGGACGAGGAGAGAGGACGAGAGAGGAGGAGAGAGGACGAGAGAGGAGGAGAGAGGACGAGGGAGGAGGAGAGAGGACGAGGGAGGAGGAGAGAGGACGAGAGAGGAGGAGGAGAGAGGACGAGAGGAGGAGGAGAGAGGACGAGAGAGAAGGAGAGAGGACGAGAGGGAATTGGTGTTAGGTGCACACTCAAATCCCTGTTGTTTCTGACCAACACCAAGACTAATTCAATCAACATTACTGAGTGGCAATATAAAGAGTTTCTCATTCAGATTTTGCAGTTAGCCTGTTACTGTCCATATAAAACGGTTTTCTTCCTTAACGTCATCTAGTTAGCCTGTAACTGTCCATATAAACATGTTTTCTTCCTTAAACGTCATCTAGTTAACAGTTTTATATGGACAGTTACAGGCTTTCTTCCTTACCTTCATCTCGTCCAGTAGTTTCAGACAGGAGGCGTACTTCGATTCGTAAAACTTGAAGATTATGTCACGCACCTGGGGCTCCAACTCTAGAAACAACTTAAAGGAACTAGAGAAGAGAGAGGGAGGGAAAGAGAGGGAAAGCGAGGGAAAACAGGGGTTGACATTTCAATATGTACTGAAATCACTCATCACCCAAACAAGCTGTTACTCTCCATAACAGTTCCACTTGATGGAGAGACCAATGAAGCACATTGCTCTTTTACAGAGTTAGTGGTTACCTGAAGTGCACTTCTTACGAGGGTACTACTAAGTCCAGTGCGCACTGCGTAGGGAGCCTACCTGCTGGAGATGATGTTCTTCTGTAGTTCCTGTCTGTCGAAGGTGGCCAGGGCACACATCCCCCCGTACACCGCTACATTACTGGGGGACAGGAGCTGGGGGAGAGGGGACCCACAACATTTTATAACACAAATAATAAAACTCCTAAATCCAAATAAAACTAAAAACATGACATCCACCCTGGCATCCTGACTGATGGCAGCCCATTCTTGCATAATCAATGCTTGGAGTTTGTCAGAATTTGTGGGTTTTTGTTTGTCCACCCACCTCTTGAGGATTGACCACAAGTTCTCAATGGGATTAAGGTCTGGGGAGTTTCCTGGCCATGGACCCAAAATGTCGATGTTTTGTTCCCCGAGCCACTTAGTTATCACTTTTGCCTTATGGCAAGGTGCTCCATCATGCTGAAAAAGGCATTGTTCGTCACCAAACTGTTCTTGGATGGTTGGTAGAAGTTGCTCTCGGAGGATGTGTTGGTACCATTCTTTATTCATGGCTGTGTTCTTAGGCAAAATTGTGAGTGAGCCCACTCCCTTGGCTGAGAAGCAACCCCACACATGAATGGTCTCAGGATGCTTTACTGTTGGCATGACACAGGACTGAAGGTAGCGCTCACCTTGTCTTCTCCGGACAAGCTTTTTTCCGGATGCCCCAAACAATCGGAAAGGGGATTCATCAGAGAAAATGACTTTACCCCAGTCCTCAGCAGTCCAATCCCTGTACCTTTTGCAGAATATCAGTCTGTTCCTGATGTTTTTCCTGGAGAGAAGTGGCTTCCTCGCTGCCCTTCTTGACACCAGGCCATCCTCCAAAAGTCTTCGCCTCACTGTGCGTGCAGATGCACTCACACCTGCATGCTGCCATTCCTGAGCAAGCTCTGCACTGGTGGTGCCCTGATCCCGCAGCTGAATCAACTTTAGGAGACGGTCCTGGCGCTTGCTGGACTTTCTTGGGCGCCCTGAAGCCTTCTTCACAACAATTGAACCTCTCTCCTTGAAGTTCTTGATGATCCGATAAATGGTTGATTTAGGTGCAATCTTACTAGCAGCAATATCCTTGCCTGTGAAGCCCTTTTTGTGCAAAGCAATGATGACGGCACGTGTTTCCTTGCAGGTAACCATGGTTAACAGAGGAAGAACAATGATTCCAAGCACCACCCTCCTTTTAAAGCTTCCAGTCTGTTATTCTAACTTCATCAGCATGACAGAGTGATCTCCAGCCTTGTCCTCGTCAACACTCTCACCTGTGTTAAAGAGAGAATCACTGACATGATGGCAGCTGGTCCTTTTGTGGCAGGGCTGAAATGTAGTGGAAAAGTTTTTTGGGGATTAACGTTTACGTTTACGTCATTTAGCAGGATCAAGTTCATTTTCATGGCAAAGAGGGACTTTGCAATTCATCTGATCACTCTTCATAACATTCTGGAGTATATGCAAATTGCCATCATAAAAACTGAGGCAGCAGACTTTGCGAAAATTAATTATTTGTGTCATTCTCAAAACCTTTGACCACGACTGTACACAGCAACATCATGGCTCAGATCAGATATGGTGAAGGTACCATACCATTATTATGGAGTGGAGTTGGGGGTGGTCAGAGGAGTTGGGGTTGGGGTCAAGTTAGTTTAGTTGGGGTCAGAGGTAGCGGGGTATATTGATATCTGACCTCTGGGAAGTCGCAGTGGTCAAACGAAGCCTGGAGGAAGCACTTGGCGGCCGGTTTGTACTTTCTAGAGGCCAGCTCTGCCAAACCTGGGGGTGGGGGTGGGGGGGGGACGACGACAAGAGAAACATTTGAAAGCGCAACTCACAATTTAAGAATAGGTTTTATTACCTAATGCAGGTCTAAAAAAAGCAATTTCAGCTGACAAGAGAAACATGCAGACTTCAGTGGTCCTCCTAACAGTATAATCCTAGGATAGTATGATGTCTTACCCGCAGCACATTTTAGTTTGGTGAGGACAGATTGGTTCTGACTGTCTCGCTCTCCTCGTTGCTAGAAGAAACAAGCAAGCCGAGGTAAGTCAGTGATTTTCTTTCAGGTGACCATGATGACAGTGTGAAGGTTATATTATGCTCTACTGTACACATAAGGGAATATAAAAGGAGAACATCTGTTGAATAAATTCCCATACTGCTTGAGTTTCTCTCACTAGGGAGCTATGATGTAAAGGTTCTATTTCAGTCATTCGATGCTAACCTCAGCTATCTCCGGAGTGGATTCTGCCTTGCTGACGTAGCTATGTACATGGGACCAGTTCTGGAGGTAAACGCTAACCTAGAGAGAGAGAGAAAAGGTTTGAGAAACCTTCCAGGGATGTTAGGTCAGACAATACACGTTTATAGATTTGACCAAGTCAAATTGACAGAACTTGATGACAAAATATTGACATCTATAAAAGTTGACATGACATTCATAAACATTCATTTAGGAGGCCCCTGTAGCTCAGTTGGTAGAGCATGGCGCTTGCAACGCCAGGGTTGTGGGTTCGTTTCCCACGGGGGGGCCAGTATTAAAATGTATGCACTCACTAACTGTAAGTCGCTCTGGATAAGAGCGTCTGCCAAATGACTAAAATGTAAATGTAAGGAGGCGCATGTTGATGAGGTCATAGTACCTTGATGACGTTAAGGCACATGTTGATGACATGCTTGGCGCTAGTGCAGTAGTCTCGGGCTCGGCTGTAGCACTTGAGGGCGTTGCTAAGATCTCCACAGTCTAAATAGTGGTCCCCTAGGTCATCATGACCCCGTCTGAACAGAGGGAGGAGAGGGAGGAATCAGTGAGATAAAACTTGTTGAGTAGTGGACTGGTTCCATTTGGGTTGAGGCCCTTCCTCTCCCATACCATACCACTGGCTGTGTCCACATTGTCCACCCTTATCCCTAAGTGTGCACTTGTCTTGCACACTCCCTCGCATGAAGTTAAAAGCATTGGAATGGGTGTAAACCCAGCAGATTTCATAGGTTCTAGCCATGCATGTTGTCTGAGTTCCATCTCCACTGCTTGTGACCCATGTAACAGTGAAAACAATGTCTACTTGAGTTTCCCCCAGAGCTGGTTACCTGATGCTCTCTTTGATAGAGTTTCCCTTGTAGTTCTTGAGGTCAGTGTCCAGCTTCTCCAGTTTGAGCAGGGCCTTTTTCCTGGTGCTCTCTGCCCAGGCTGTGTCCAGGAGAGGGGGCGCCACCGGCCCTTCAGGCACCGCGTCAGGGACACCCTGCACCTGTCTGGGAATATACAGAGATGGAAGTGTCGTACACACACATGCAGGGTCACACACAGATACACACACACACATACGAAGACAAGCTCACAACACACACAATAATACTCCTCACTGAGCCCACAGATACTTTTGTACCTTATATATGCTCCACTTCAATCTCACACTCCTCCTCCTCCTCCTCACCGTGTGGCGTCGGTGAGTCTGCGGTGGATCTCCTCGTACACGTCTACGTTGAAGGTCCTCTGGACGAAGGACAGCGCCATCTTCAGGGCCTCGGCACGGAGCTGGGGACAGTGTTCTGCTATGAACTGCAGTCTCTCAATACGCATCAGACCACTGTAGCTGGACGCAAACTGCTCCAGGTCCTAGAGAGGGAGACGGGGACAGATGAAAGAGAGAGAGAGAGAGAGAAAGCAGTGAGAGGGGGGGGGGATAGACACAGAGAGAGCGACAGAAAGAGAGACAAAAGAGAGAGAGAGAAAACGGTGTGAAGAAAACATGAAAGAAGCAGACCACCATTTGACAGACTGACTTCATTTAATTCAGTGATCAGCATAGAATCTAGAAGAATCTAGAAGTAGAACTACAAACACACAGCTACGTAAGACTCAGCTCAGCGTACCAGTGCTAGCTTAGTGCTATAGTAATGTACCAGTGCTAGCTTAGTGCTATAGTAATGTACCAGTGCTAGGGCTAGCTTAGTGCTATAGTAATATACCAGTGCTAGGGCTAGCTTAGTGCTATAGTAATGTACCAGTGCTAGGGCTAGCTTAGTGCTATAGTAATGTACCAGTGCTAGGGCTAGCTTAGTGCTATAGTAATGTACCAGTGCTAGGGCTAGCTTAGTGCTATAGTAATGTACCAGTGCTAGGGCTAGCTTAGTGCTATAGTAATGTACCAGTGCTAGGGCTAGCTTAGTGCTATAGTAATGTACCAGTGCTAGGGCTAGCTTAGTGCTATAGTAATGTACCAGTGCTAGGGCTAGCTTAGTGCTATAGTAATGTACCAGTGCTAGGGCTAGCTTAGTGCTATAGTAATGTACCAGTGCTAGGGCTAGCTTAGTGCTATAGTAATGTACCAGTGCTAGCTTAGTGCTATAGTAATGTACCAGTGCTAGGGCTAGCTTAGTGCTATAGTAATGTACCAGTGCTAGGGCTAACTTAGTGCTATAGTAATGTACCAGTGCTAGGGCTAGCTTAGTGCTATAGTAATGTACCAGTGTGGGGTTTTCCACCACATAGTTGATGTCTGGAGCATTCTGCTGGTCTTCCTGGGGGTCAGCATCGATCTGCATCGGCTCCACCGCCCCCTGGAGGAGAGAGAGGGATGGAAGGGAGGGGGACAGAGAGACAGAGAGAGAGAAGGTGTGATGAAGAGAGAGAGGGGGAGATGGAAAGAGAGAGAAGGGAGAGGGGGAGATAGGGGGTTAACCTCTAAAAGTCTAAGGTCGATGTCCGCGCCCCACTGAAATCGAATTAGCATAAAATATTACCATAAAAATAATCTAGAGTTTTTCTGGGGGGCATTGGATGCGTTTCAATCCACCGCATTCGCCTATGTAACACTTTCGCATCTGCGGTGACAGAGCTAGAGCGGTGTTTGTCAGACCATGAGACATCCCAAAAATATGTCTTCTCACAAAATTGTCTGTAGCGTCCGAACGGTTTAGCCTACAAATGATTATGACCCCTCTATGGAAAGACGACTAACGAACGCGGTGTTCTCCGTTTTGCTCTACGACCCCCCACAAGTGTCTTGGGACTCATCTGAAGTTGGTACAGCCGATCTGCCAACTGCCTGCAGCGTGCAAACAGTTTGGGCTACACTCTAATATGACCCCTCTGTGTAAGGGTGAGACTCTCACAAACATGTGGGTTGTTTTGCTATAGGACGCCCACAGGCCTCACAAGACCCGTCTGAAGGTCCCTCGGTACCAGTTGAAAAAAATTAATGGAAGTATAGAGAGACTGGATTAGTGCCAAAAATAAGGGGTTAAATACAGTTGAAGTCGGAAGTTTACATACACTTAGGTTGGTGTCATTAAAACTCATTTTTCAACCACTCCACACATTTCTTGTTAACAAACTATAGTTTTGGCAAGTCGGTTAGGACATCTACTTTGTGCAAGACACAAGTAATTTTTGGATATATAATTAATTATGTGGATATATTGAAGCAACATCTCAAGACATCAGTCAGAAAGTTAAAGCTTGGTCGCAAATGGGTCTTCCAAATGAACAATGACCCCAAGCATACTTCCAAAGTTGTGGCAAAATGGCTTAAGGACAACAAAGTCAAGGTATTGGAGTGGCCACCACAAAGCCCTGTCCTCAGTCTATAGAAAAATGTAGGTAAAACTGAAAAAAAGAAAGGAGACATATAAACCTGACTCAGTTACACCAGCTCTGTCAGGAGGAATGGGCCAAAATTCACCCAACTTATTGTGGAAGGCTACCCGAAACGTTTGACCCAAGTTAAACAATTTAAAGGCAATGCTACCAAATACTAATTGAGTGTATGTAAACTTCTGACCCACTGGGAATGTGATGAAATAAATAAAAGCTTAAATAAATAATTCTCTCTAAAATCATTCTGACATTTCACATTCTTAAAATAAAGTGGTGATCCTAACTGACCTAAGACAGGGAATTTCAACTAGGATTAAATGTCAGGAATTGTGAAAAACTGAGTTTAATTGTATTTGGCTAAGGTGTATGTAAACTTCCGACTTCAACTGTACATCTCTCAGATATAGGACAGAAACTTCAGAACAAACTTCCTTTAGATTTTTTGGGGGGACTATCCATAGTGAATCTGTTATTCAATGTGTTTGTATGGTCTAATAGCAGTAAGGCCAAAAATATTTTAGTCATATTTTTTGGGGGGAATACTTCAAGGGGTCTTGAAATTCTAAATCAAATGGCAAAATGATCCTTGGTACGACCTTAAAACAATTCCACATAGCAGAGCTTTGCTCTGTCTTGCACTGGTGGTCCCTACCTCAGGGAGCAGGGAGCATGCTGAGAGGCTGGAGCTGAGGACGTAGTCCCCTGCAGTGAACGGTAAGAGCAGATTGGGTCTGCTGCTATGGGAGGGACAGGGAGGCTCTGAGGCTGAGCTAGAGGCCCTACTCTTCTCCTTGTCTCTTTCGCTGTCCTGAGCCTGTGCTTGTTCTGCCCCTGCGGCAACCTCCAGCTCTGACACTGAGCTGACCTGGAGGCGGGAGGGGGAGGGGAGAGATGCAGGGAAGGAAGGAGTGATGAAGAGGAGTGGTTTCTGTCCTTGATGACTTAAAGCACTCTGCATGATAAGTGATGTTAGTTAGTTAGCCAGACCTCTGACCACATAAGCTGGATGTACTTTGGGGCAGTTTAATAAACTACATGACCAAAAGTATGTGGACACCTGCTCGTCGAACATCTCATTCCAAAATCATGGGCATTAATATGGAGTTGGTCCCCCCTTTGCTGCTATAACAGCCTCCACTCTTCTGGGAAGGCTTTCCACTAGACTGGTCATTCAACTGAGACTGCTCTTCTCTGTGTCACGGAGGCTCTCCGCACTGCTAAAGCTAACTCTCTCCTCTGCTCTTATCCTTCTAGACCCACCTGCTGCCTTTGATATTGTGAACCATCAGATCCTCCTCTCCACCCTCTCCGAGTTGGGCATCTCCGGCGCGGCTCACTCTTGGATTGCGTCCTACCTGACAGGTCGCTCCTACCAGGTGGAGTGGCGAGAATCTGTCTCCGCACCACGTGCTCTCACCACTGGTGTACCCCAGGGCTCAGTTCTAGGCCCTCTCCTATTCTCTCTATACACCAAGTCACTTGGCTCTGTCATATCCTCACATGGTCTCTCCTATCATTGCTACGCAGACGACACACAATTAATTTTCTCCTTTCCCCCTTCTGATAACCAAGTGGCGAATCGCATCTCTGCATGTCTGGCAGACATATCAGTGTGGATGTCGGATCACCACCTAAAGCTGAACCTCGGCAAGACGGAGCGGCTCTTCCTCCCGGGGAAGGAAGAGTACGACCCTACCTTACACAGAAAGCGGCACAGGTCCTAATCCAGGCACTTGTCATCTCCTGTCTGGATTACTGCAACTCGCTGTTGGCTGGGCTCCCTGCCTGTGCCATTAAACCCCTACAACTTATCGTGCAGAACCTTCCCAAGTTCTCTCATGTCACCCCGCTCCTACGCACACTCCACTGGCTTCCTGTTGAAGCTTGCATCTACTACAAAACCAGGGTGCTTGCCTACGGAGCTGTAAGGGGAACGGCACCTCCTTACCTTCAGGCTCTGATCAGACCCTACACCCAAACGAGGGCACTACGTTCATCCACCTCTGGCCTGCTAGCCCCCCTACCTCTACGGAAGCACAGTTCCCGCTCAGCCCAGTCAAAGCTATTCGCTGCTCTGGCACCCCAATGGTGGAACAAGCTCCCCCACGACGCCAGGACAGCGGAGTCACTGACCACCTTCCGGAGACACTTGAAACCCTACCTCTTTAAGGAATACCTGTAATAGTCTAACAGTAATCCTTCTACACCCCCCCTCCCCCAGTGGTGGTTGTCCCACTGGCTATCCTAAGTTGAATGCACCAATTTGTAAGTCTGCTAAAAGACTTAAATGTAAAAATGTAAATGTAGATGTTGGAACATTGCTGCAGGGACTTGCTTCCATTCAGCCACAAGAGCATTAGTGAGGTCAGGCACTGATGTTGGGCGATTAGGCCTGGCTCGTGGTCGGCGATCCAATTCATCCCAAAGGAATTTGATGGGGTTCTTCCACACCGATCTCGACAAACCATTTCTGTATGGACCTCGCTTTGTGCACGGGGGCATTGTCATGCTGAAACAGGAAAGGCCTTCCCCAAACTGTTGCCACGAAGTTGAAAGCACAGAATCGTTTAAATTTTTTAAACATTTTAGTCATTTAGCAGACGCTCTTATCTAGAGCGACTTACAGTTAGTGAGTGCATACATTTTTCATATTTTTTTTTAGAATGTCATTGTATGCTGTAGCGTTAAGATTTCCCTTCACTGGAACTAAGGGGCCTAGCCCAAACCATGAAAAACAGCCCCAGACCATTATTCCTCCTCCACCAAACTTTACAGTTGGCACTATGCATTGGGGCAGGTAGCGTTCTCCTGGCATCCGCCAAGCCTAGATTTGTCCGCCGGACTGCCAGAAGGTGAAGCGTGATTCATCACTCCAGAGAACACGTTTCCACTGTTCCAGATTCCAATGGCGGTGAGCTTTACACCACTCCAGCCGACGCTTGGCATTGCGCATGGTGATCTTGGTGTGCGGCTGCGCCGCCATGGAAACCCATTTCATGAAGCTCCCGACTAACAGTTAATGTGCGGACGTTGCTTCCAGAGGCAGTTTGGAACTCGGTAGTGAGTGTTGCAACAGAGGACAGACAATTTTTACACACTACGTGCTTCAGCAATCAGTGGTCCCGTTCTGTGAGCTTGTGTGGCCTACCACTTCGCGGCTGAGCCATTGTTGCTCCTAGACGTTTCCACTTCACAATAACAGCACTTACAGTTGACCGGGGCAGCTCTAGTAGGGCAGAAATTAGATGAACTGACTTGTTGGAAAGGTGGCATCCTATGACGGTGCCACGTTGAAAGTCACTAAGCTCTTCAGTACGGGCCATTCCACTGCCAATGTTTGTCTATAGAGATTGCATGGCTGTGTGCTCAATTTTATACACCTGTCAGCAACAGCGTGGCTGAAATAGCCGAATCCACTAATTTGAAGGGGTGTCCACATACTTTGGGTGCTGTATCAACAAGGTGGGTCACGTGAATGGGTGGAAGAAGCAAGGTCTGAGGCGTTTAAGAAAATTGGAAGTCCTGCTTCTTGCATAAAAGGGATGCCAATTCATGTGTTGTCTCTAAATGAACAGTACCTAAACTGAACTGAAGCGGTTGGTGACAGGTTTCAGGGTGATAGTAACTTCTGCCAATCCGGTGGATATTGTTTACCTAGCTAGCTAACGTTAGCTAGCTGATCATAACAGACAATTTATGAATTGTTTCCATGGCCATCTTCTCTAGCTAGCTACATTTTTATTTAGCTAGCTAAATAGCTTGCATTTTAGGTGGCTACGCTGTTTGACACAGATGTAGCTATGCTGGTAAGGAATTACTAACGGCAGTCAGGTTTTAAAAAGTTAGCAAACTACAGTAACGACTCAAACTGTCTGTTTACATTTTCTATAACTAACTGAGCTAAATTACACCTGTTATTTTTTTAATCCGCCGACTCCCCTTCACAATTTACCTAACTAGTTAGCTATATCTATCAAACAAACTGAAGATGTATAATCTATAATAAAACAAAACCTAGTTCAATCCGCCCTAACGCTAAAGTTAGGACTAACTTGATGTTTGATTAAGGCCCTAGCCTAGTTTCTTAGCTAACGTTAGCTAGCAAGATTAGCATGTTAGCTAACGCTAGTTGAAAACACTTTATCAGAGGACCAAATAGATAAATTCAATCAAAACAAGGCAAACCATAAAATATAGTCATTCAAACGTGTTCCCAGTTATATAAACTGTTGAAAACAAGTTTTCAAAACACAAGTTTACCTGAAAGTTAAAGACCTGCACGGGCAGAGGCATCTCCTTCTCTGCAGACACACACAATAATCACATCCGGGGTATGGGAGTGCAACTTGTATCTAAGTCCCTGTGGAGCAAAAGTCACTACCTAAAATCAAAATATGGCAAGCTGGACAAACCCAATTTTGGCACTGTTATGAAACATTTTAATACCCACAGTCATACATTATCATGCCTAGTATATAAAGCCTAGTATATCAAGTATTTTTTTTATTTTATTTAACCTTTATTTAATGGGTTAAGTACTTAACCCATTCATAGACGCTAACTGTGCAGCACTGATGAGCTTAAATTCATGTGTCTCTCAGAGCAGACAGGATGATTGTATTGTATGAGGTTTTGCAGTGCTTGCTTGTATAGAGTGAAACAGATGGGGATATTTGTTATGTTCCTCTGGGTACCAGCTCATGTGGGAGTAGAGGGGAATGAGGAAGTGGATATTATTGCCAAGCAGGCTCTTAAACATCCTAATGTTGAGATGGAATTGTCAATCAGTAAAGCAGAAGCCAAGGGATTAATAAGAACAGTGGTTAAAAATAAGTGGCAAGAGTTGTGGAACAGGGAGAGAAAATAAATGCACTGTTGGTTAAGGGCTGTAAGTAAGCATTTCACTGTAATGTCTGCACCTGTTGTATTCGGCGCATGTGACCAATAAAATTTGATTTGATTTGATTTGAAAGGGAAGACGCCTGTATAAGATCCAGGAAAAGATGGGGGCAGGGAGGTCCTCAGGCCGAGAGAGAAGGGATGAATGTGTAGTCACAAGGCTGAGACTGGGACACACAAGGCTAAATAGTACATTGAAAGTGGTGGGGAAACATTCGACTGGGAGGTGTGATCATTGTCAGGAGGAGATGGAGACAGTGGAACATGTTCTATTTCAGTGCCAGAAATATGTGAGAGAAAGGGGGCGATTGTTATTAGATTTGAGGAGTAATGGGGTTGAAGAGCCAGGATTAAGTGAACTGCTGGGGAAATCTTTAGGAAATGTAGTATTTAATTATGTATTTCGTTTCCTTAGGGAGATGAGATTATTGGGTAGGATTTAGACCTTCACTGTCTCTGGACCACACTCCAGTCCAGTTGGTGGCGGTAATGCACCTTAAAGTTGATTGTCAACCGCCATATAAAATCCACAGAAGAAGAAGACGCTAACTGCTTTCGCGCCTATTGATGATAGATAGTATCTTCTGGCTGGGGGAGTTTGATTATCATCCCCAACGCTCGTTCTGAACGTTAAAACACATCGCTTGCGGTACAGTTTTGGAAACATAAGTAGTGTGTCTTTCATATCAGCGAGAAATAATTTTCAAAAAACAAAAAGGTACAATCAGGACACACCTTCATAGGTCTAATTAGGGTTAGTGTTCCCACACGGTCATATCTCCATTTTATATCGCTTATTTACGGAAGACAGACTAGTGTGCTCCGAACACCTGTGTGTAAGTGTAACTGGGGAGGAAGTGTAGTTTGTCAACTGGAGGCACACACAGTTTATGGATCTGTGCAAACTGCTACAGCATGTGTATATTTTTTGGGGAAAATATTATTTCTCGCTGATGTGAACGATAAGGGGCATATCAGCATATGTTTCGGAAACCGTTTTGCAAGTGATGATTATTTACATTTCTAAATGTTAAAACACAGCGTCGGAATTGTAGTTCACACGCAGCCAACCGTGGGCGAAGCTAACTGCTGAAAACCCTACAGATAATAAGAAGGGTTTTCAAGAGTTGAACAAAAATATATAAACTCAACATGCAACAATTTCATTGATTTTACTGAGTTACAGTTCATATGAGGAAATCAGTCAATTGAAATAAATAAATTAGGCCCTAATATATGATTTTACATGACTGGGAATACAGATATGCATCTGTTGGTCACAGATACCTTTAATGGTTCCTAGGATCTGGTCACTGTATTTTTGTGCATTCAAATTGCCATTGATAAAATGTAATTGTGTTCTTTGTCCGTAGCTTATGCCTGCCTATACCATAACCCCACCGCCACCATGGGGCACTCTGTTCACATCGTTGACATCAGCAAACCGCTCGCCCACACGACGCCATACACGTGGTCTGCGGTTGTGAGGCCTGATGGTAAATAAATTAACATTAAATTCTCTGGCAACAGCTCTGGTGGACATTCCTGTGGTCAGCATGCCAATTGCAATACTTATTTTCCACCATAATTTGCAAATTAATTAATTAAAAATCCTACAATGTGATTTTCTGGATTATTTTTTCTCATTTTGTCTGTCATAGTTGACGTGTACCTATGATGAAAATTACAGGCCTCTCTCATCTTTTTAAGTGGGAGAACTTGCACAATTGGTGGCTGACTAAATACTTTTTCCCCCCACTGTACCTTTAATGGTTCCTAGGATCTGGTCACTGTATTTTTGTGCGCATGGAAAGTTTCTGGGATCTTTTATTTCAGCTCATGAAACATGGGACCAACACTTTACATGTTGCATTTATATTTTTTGTTCAGTGTATATATAAAGCTTAGTACTTGTTAGTGTTCACTAATACAATCACTTTTTTAATCAAATGTTCAGTGAAGAGGTTTCTTTTGGCAAATTAAAACAGGGGTGTATTCATTCCACCAATTCTGTTGCCCAACTGAATGTTTTGCAACTGTTTGGAGTTTCTATTGGACAAGTTCAGGTAAGTCTCTCCACATTTTGTGACGTTTGCTTCCGTTTAAGAAATATTTTGCAACAGAATCGGCGTAATGAATACACCCCATGTCATCAAAAACAGACGGTTCCTTTTTTCCTGTTAAATGTTACACTTGTTGTTTTTGTTTTGATTTGTTCCTTAAAACAAAGCTCAGTAGATTATCACTGATGCAACAACACAGAAGCATGATGCGGGTAAAAACAAAACAAAAATACCACTGGTAAAATAAAAACACTTACAAAGAAACATCTCTCACACTCACCCTCTCTTTCACTCTCTCCCTCTACCCCCCCCCCCCCCTCCTTCTACCCCTCTTTCTCTCTCTTCCCCTCTCTCGCTCTCTCTACCCCCTCTCTCTCTCCCCCTACTTCTCTCCCTCTACCCCCCTCTCTTTCTCTCTCCCTCTACCCATCTCTCTCTCGCTCTCCCTCTACCCCTCCCTCTACCCCTCTCTCCAGAGATTACTGCTGATGACAGGAGGGCTTCAGAGCATCATCTCTCATATGATTAGAGCAAACTATCAAAAGATGGAAAACTGAAAGCCCAAGGTAATTAGGGCTGCAGACAGACATCGTCCTCTGACACCGGTGCGCAGTGCTCTGACACCTCTCCGTCAAGCTCTGCCACCTCAGCCTGATGTTTCCTTTTCACTTTTGCTTTGGTGTTTTCGCCGGGCTCTCTCGTCCTCTGCAGTTCCTCCCGCTTTCTCTCCTGCTCCTCCTTAGCCTCCTGTTGATGAAAGAGTTTGTTGTACTCGTCGCTTGTGAAGACGCGGGCCGGCAGGAGGAGTCGACGCTTCACTTTCTGCCGGTTAGATGTTTGGAAGACAGGGGGCACTAGGACATTGGCCAGGTCTGGAGAGACGAGCCCTGCAGCCACCAGAGGGTTTGTGGGTGGGACACGCTGTCCGCAGGTCGGACAGCAGTTACCAGGGACAAGAGACGGGGTTGCTGCTGGGGTTGTGGGGGCCTCTGCTGCTTTGGGGATGGGGTTCCGTGCAGTGGCCTCTGAGGTTGCTGCTTTGGGGTCAGGGGTGGTCGGCACCAGCTTCACCTGCTGGCTGGAGTCAAAGGCCTCTCTGTTGAGCGGGAAAATCCCTGCCTTCTTGAACCCAGCCATGATGTTTTTCTTAGTGACCGCCTGGGGGTAGGCCTCTCGCAGCATGCCGGAGAAGTGCTTCTTGCCGGTGACAAGATCACCCCGCACCAGGCCCAGATGTGCAGCATTCCTGCTGAACACAGTCTTCAGCGGGCCAAAGACGCTGATGTCCAATGGCTGCAACACGTGGGTGGTATTCACCGGCAGGCAGACCATCTCCATCTGATTTTCCCGGCAAAACCTGACCACCTCCCTGGACACATGGGTTTTGTGTTGGTCCAATACGAGCACCAGGGGCCTCTCCTTTGGGGCGTGCTTCACGAAGAAGACCAGCCACTTCAGGAAGAGTTCTGCATCCATGTAGCCTTTAGGGGACACCCCATATAGGGCCTTCGGTGGACCCTCGAGCGCGTAGGCCGTACTGGGGAGGCACTTGTGGAAGATTATGAAGGGCGGGATACTCTCACCAGCTGCACTCACACAGCAGTGCACGGTAATACGTTCCATAGTGTTGTGTTGCTGCTGTTGATAGATGCGTTTCCTGCCTTTTTGACAGAGAACTTTCTCCCTGGACTTGGGCTTGTCCGCAAACCCTGTCTCGTCGCAGTTGAAGATGAGGTGCGGCTTGTGTTCTAAGCCGTGGCTGACAAAGATGGGCTCGTAGACATCAAAGAAGCCCTTGATGGTGGCAGGAGAAGCACCATGTACCCTGGCCCGGTTGAGAGTGTTGGGAACCCTGGCGCTCAGTTCAGGGTGGCGAGCCCTGAATCTAGACCACCAGTTGTCACTCAGTCCCCTCTCCAAATTGACGACGGTGCTACGGCCACTCTCCTTTATAATGGCCACAGCCAGAGCCTTCACCACAGTCCTGCTGATAGGGAAGGCATGGTCGGCCATCCAGTGAATATAAGATATAAGGGAGTGCTCTTCCTCGGTGGTTATTGCCAGGTTGGGGTGAGGGGCAAAGGCATATTTGTTATTTTTGTAATCTTGGAGAGTGGTGTGAGGAATCCCTGACTCACGGGCAACTTCCCTAAGGCTTATTCCAGTTTTTACTTTCTCTACAGCTTTCTCTAGCGCCTCCCTGGAGTATTGTCGCCTTTTTGTTGGTCTCATCTTTCCCTGTCCTCTTTCCTTTCTGCTTCCATTTCCTGACATTATTTCCTTTCAAAATAAAATTAGTTTTGTTTAACGTTATTTATGAAACAAAGGGAAGATTTCTAAGCTAATAAAAACGCATAATTACCTTCGCCTTAGTTGAACCGAAAGAAAAGTCTAAACAGAGATCACGCACCGATTATACAAACGGTGCGCCGCGAAAACAGTTTGAAAACACAAGTTGCCCAAAGTCACTTCCGGGTCACGAAATTGTAACATTTCCCCGATGTCATAGTAGAAAAGGTTTAAAAAAACACATGTATTTATGATTTATGAAAAACATGTCTATTTATTAACAATGATTCATATGTGTTTATATTTAAGTGATATTTTGGTTGTAAAAATGTTCCATGGTTAAATAAAGATTAACACATTACTGTATACAGTGAGCTGATACAAAACATATTGTGTGTCCATAAAACCATAGTTCAGTCTACTCAATAGAGTCCACAGTATCCAAAAACGAGTGAGTTTAAACATAAAGCTGTATCATAGGATATATATTTCACATATATTTTTACTACCATAATTTACCAGCAGGGGGAGGTTACTGTAATCTGAGATATATATATAGGTTGCTGTAATGCGCTACAGTGCTGTTGAGTGAAAACCAGAACCAATACTGCAACACCAGATGGCTACATTAGCACATCATCATCATCATCATCATCACCATCAACACCAACACCATCAACACCAACACCAACACCAACACCATCACCATCTCACCATCAACACCATCACCATCATCACCATCATCACCATCATCATCATCACCATCACCATCACCATCATCATTACCATCATCATCATCACCATCAACACCAACACCATCAACACCATCACCATCATCACCATCTCACCATCACCATCATCACCATCATCACCATCATCATCATCACCATCACCATCACCATCACCATCATCATTACCATCAACACCAACAACATCAACACCATCACCATCATCACCATCAACACCAACACCATCATCATAACCATCACCATCATCACAAGCACAACAAAGAAAAACGGAGCTACAGCTATTTTGATTTGATACTTTCAAATATGTTTATTTATTAATACCTTTTTAAAAATCACTTTATACACATGTTTAATGAAGAGGTTTAGTTTGGTAACATTAAAGCAGGTATTACAAAAAGACAGTTCCTTTTTTTGTGTTAAATGCTTGATCTTTGTTGTTTAGAGTTGTTCCTTAATCAAAGTTCAGTAGATTATCACTGATGCAACACAGAAGCATGATGCGGGTTAATTAAACACACACACACACACACACACACACACACACACACACACACACACACACACACACACACACACACAGAGAGAGAGAGAGGGAGAGAAAAATACAGATGTTCAAACAGCCTAAAAACATATTAAGAACGCATGTCCTCTTGGGAGCCTTTAAAGGAGATAGGATGTATCCCAAATGGCAACCTATTTCCTATATAGTACACTACTTTGAAACAGGGTCTATAAATACATATACAGGTAATCGGGTACCATTGGAGACACCCCCTTACTTAAGTAGTCTGGGTTCTGCAGCGAGAGAGAGAGCTCGTCACGATTTGGCATGCTAGTTCCACAAAAAAAACAGTCTTCGCTATGGCACATTGTCAACCTTTTCCCCTTTAGTGGGTTTCAAATGGAGCAGTTAAACTGACGCTGAATAACTGCCAAGCAGGGACAAAGGAAGGACGGAACAAGGTCTCGTTGTTCTGTGCAAACTGGCATCCTGGCTGGAAGATCATTCCTTTGGCCTGTATGTCTCAAGAGTCTCGGAGATAAGAGCGCTGATCTGGGATCAGTTTAGTATTTTACATTATAATGACTGAGATTGTATGGGCAGGGGGGACCAGATCCTAGATCAGTACTCCTACTCTGAGAGGCTTTGTGAATCCGGGCCCTGATCCCCAGGTAGGAGAGTTCCCATCAGTAGATACATTAACGTTAAGAGTGGAACGTTCAAGACGGCAGGGAGCTTTTATCAATGACTACAATTTTGGTTTGCACTTGCAAGACATGAAGAAACTAAAACATAAAAAAAAAAAAACATAAAATAAATACAAATAAATAAAATAACACGTTTTAAGGAAACAAATCATATTTGTTTTGGGCCCCTTTCTTGAGGATTCATCTTCTTTCACATTGGACACAGAGGCCAGTTATTATGGGTAAGAGTTGTTCCTGACCATGTGACCTGACCTGGCCAGTAAAATCACCTGTGTGTGTGAGTTCTGTATTGGGTCTTATAAAGGAAAGAAGCTTAGCTGATCAGGATAGTAGCAGATTTACAACCCATTATGGTTGTTCTTCCATCCCCATCTAGAATGACCTCTCTCTGAGACACTGACCCGCTGAATTTACCCAATTGATTTAAGGCATAGGTCACACAGAATGGATGTAAAAGTCCTAAAAGTGGAGTTCAATTAATTGTGCCTTAGTCAATGTCCCGAATGTCACCCTATTCCCAACAGGCCCTGGTCAAAAGAAGTGCACTATTTAAGGAATCGGGTGCCATTTGGGACACTCCCTTTCAAGTTCTACCCACTCCTGTGTCAACAACCTGTATCTGTGAAGGTTGCATATTCTCTACCTAGTGCACTCCTGCTACCTTATAAAACAACACCCTATTCCCTACCTAGTGCACTACTTTTGGCCAGTGGCAAAGGGGAAATAGGGTGCCATTTGAGACACTGACAGCCATCGATTAGCAACACTTTCTGTAAAACAGTAGATTCAGTTTCTTGCAGACCCCCCTCCTCCTCGCCCCCCTCTTCTCTCAGAAGAGGGTGCACTTCTTGCGCCTCTTTTTGATGGGCGGCGGGCACAGGACGGCCCGGATGGCCTCGTCGAAAACGGTCTTCAGCCCCCTCTGGGTCAGGGCTGAGCACTCCAGGTACTTCACCGCACCTGTGGGGGACAGGAGACAGCCAATCAGAGAAGGGGATGAGGACGAACACACATCCAATTGGTCAGTCAGAAACCTGGACTCAAAAATAGGTGAGTTCAGCCACAGGCGAACACTAGCGCTCAAAGAAGCTGGCAAAAAACATTCAGACACACTACATCCTCGCTCTTTCTCAAACTAAAACACACACCACCCCCCTTCCACCCACCCACCCTCCACAGACACCCACCTATCTCCCGTGCCATGGCCAGGCCCTGAGGGTAGGTGATGGGGGACAACTTCTTGTCCCTCAGCCTCTCCACGGTGTCCTTGTCGTCCCTCAGGTCCAGCTTGGTGCCCACCAGGATGATGGGGGTGTTGGGGCAGTGGTGGCGCACTTCCGGGTACCACTGTTAAAGGTCACAGAGAGGTTCAGAGGGTTAACATCATTAAGGTCAAAGGGTCATAAGGTCGTAAGGTCTTAAAAGGCCAATATGCGGACAGAGGTTGTGGAGTTAGCCCAAACAGCGACATGAATGAACAGATGTATACTGTAAATGTGATGCTGACAATATTAGTGATATTACCATTATTATTATTTAGCAGAGTGATAAAGACACTCACCTTAGCTCTGACGTTCTCAAAGGAGGCAGGACTCACCAGAGAGAAACATGTCAAGAACACGTCCTGTGGGGACAATGCACAGAAACAGACATGTATTAAACAGGCTCATTAAACAAGAAACACTGCATGAAGAAAATGCGTTGTGATTTCTGTGACTCGGTGACTCTCTAGGCTCTGTACAGAAAGGACAGCAGTTGAAGAGACTAAAGGTTCTGTAGGAGCCAAATAGGTCATATTGTATATTTGCATGTTTCCAATTCATGATGCATTTCTGTTGTATGTGTGTTTGCCATTAATCCCCTGTCAAGTGTGTGTACCCCCTCTACAGGCCAGTGGAGAATACAGTTAAAAGGCATACACGCTCCAAGGCCTACTGGGAGTGGCTGGAATGGCAGCACACAGTCTTTTGACCATACCAGACCATGCTGTTTGTTTTTTATCAGAATAAATGCATTTATGTATCCAGAAGAATGACAAATAAATGTATTCTTATTTTTCAACTTGAATCAAACTCTGGACATTGGATTTGTATGCGTCAATACTAAGATTTCACCCCTCTTCATTGTGTCTAAAGGATTAGAATGGGAAATTGTATTGGGACAATTACATTGGAACATTTAGCCACTACAGGGTCTGTTGGCCTTCAGAGCAGGCACAGTAACCTTACAGAGGGACTTACAGGAGCAATTAGGGTTAAGTGCCTTGCTCAAGGGCACATCGACAGATTTTCCACCTAGTCGTATTAAAGTGTGTTATAACAACACCACTCAGTAATCCTGGTGGTTGGCCTGTCACTGGTGTGACTATTAGATTACTATCCCCCCTATCTGGCTGGATGTGTGGAACGCTAAAATAGCCCCTCTAATCATTTCCTGTGAAGCAGCAGGCAGGCAGGGAGCAGTGTGTCAGACGGAGCCGCTGCTGGGGAGGTAATGAGGACAACACAGTGGAATAACAGGAAACTGTGTGGAGAATGAATTAGGCAGACCCAGGAAGACACAAGATGGAGGACGTGGAATGTGTATGAGTGATACTGTATGAGAGAATGAATTAGGCAGACCCAGGAAGACAGACACAAGATGGAGGACGTGGAATGTGTATGAGTGATACTGTATGAGAGAATGAATTAGGCAGACCCAGGAAGACACAAGATGGAGGACGTGGAATGTGTATGAGTGATACTGTATGAGAGAATGAATTAGGCAGACCCAGGAAGACACAAGATGGAGGACGTGGAATGTGTATGAGTGATACTGTATGAGAGAATGAATTAGGCAGACCCAGGAAGACACAAGATGGAGGACGTGGAATGTGTATGAGTGATACTGTATGAGAGAATGAATTAGGCAGACCCAGGAAGACAGACACAAGATGGAGGACGTGGAATGTGTATGAGTGATACTGTATGAGAGAATGAATTAGGCAGACCCAGGAAGACAGACACAAGATGGAGGACGTGGAATGTGTATGAGTGATACTGTATGAGAGAATGAATTAGGCAGACCCAGGAAGACACAAGATGGAGGACGTGGAATGTGTATGAGTGATACTGTATGAGAGAATGAATTAGGCAGACCCAGGAAGACACAAGATGGAGGACGTGGAATGTGTATGAGTGATACTGTATGAGAGAATGAATTAGGCAGACCCAGGAAGACACAAGATGGAGGACGTGGAATGTGTATGAGTGATACTGTATGAGGGATGGGAGTGTGTGTGTGGGTGTTACCGTCTGTGGATAGGACAGTGGTCTGAGCCTGTCGTAGTCCTCCTGTCCTGCAGTATCCCACAGTCCCAGATTCACTGGTTTCCCATCTACCATCACATTGGCAGAGTAGTTGTCAAACCTGAGAGTGCAAGAGGGGGAGAATATTGTTCAGAGAAGTACACACACACACACACAAATGCATGCACACACACACACACCATCATTGTAGTGAAGCTTCATGTTATGATACTCACACTGTGGGGATATATTCTCCAGGGAAGGCATTGGTGGTATAGCTGATGAGAAGGCATGTCTTTCCCACCGCTCTGAGAGACAAAGAGAGAGAGAGAGAGAGAGAGAGAGAGAGAGAGAGAGAGAGAGAGAGAGAGAGAGAGAGAGAGAGAGAGAGAGTTAGTTATTTCACTTATGTTTATTATCTATTTCACTTGCTTTGGCAATGTAAACATTTGTTTCCCATGCCAATAAAGCCCTTTGAATTGAGAGAGAGAGAGTTATCAAATCAATAAATAAATGCTATAGGTTGTGCTTGGCTGGTTAAGTATTATCCTGATGCACAGGGCTATAGGATGTGCTGAACTGGTTAAGTATTATCCTGATGCACAGGGCTATAGGATGTGCTGAACTGGTTAAGTATTATCCTGATGCACAGGGCTATAGGATGTGCTGAACTGGTTAAGTATTATCCTGATGCACAGGGCTATAGGATGTGCTGAACTGGTTAAGTATTATCCTGATGTACAGGGCTATAGGATGTGCTGAACTGGTTAAGTATTATCCTGATGCACAGGGCTATAGGATGTGCTGAACTGGTTAAGTATTATCCTGATGCACAGGGCTATAGGATGTGCTGAACTGGTTAAGTATTATCCTGATGCACAGGGCTATAGGATGTGCTGAACTGGTTAAGGATTATCCTGATGCACAGGGCTATAGGATGTGCTGAACTGGTTAAGTATTATCCTGATGCACAGGGCTATAGGATGTGCTGAACTGGTTAAGTATTATCCTGATGCACAGGGCTATAGGATGTGCTGAACTGGTTAAGTATTATCCTGATGCACAGGGCTATAGGATGTGCTGAACTGGTTAAGTATTATCCTGATGCACAGGGCTATAGGATGTGCTTGGCTGGTTAAGGATTATCCTGATGCACAGGGCTATAGGATGTGCTGAACTGGTTAAGTTGCATTTACAGTAGCTTGATTTGACTGTGTGTGGCTGTGTATGGTTGTTTGGCAGTGTGTGTGTGTGTGTGTGTGTGTGTGTGTGTGTGTGTGTGTGAGAACACAAACACTGTCCTACATAGACTTTTGGCACATTGGCAGACTGCAGCCCTCCCCCCACACACTGATCCACTCCTATCCTCCACTCCTATCCTCCACTCCTATCCTCCACTCCTATCCTCTCTTATCACCCGCCGGACAGGGACACACAGTGGAAGCTTTCAGAGAAGAGAGCAACACACACTCACATGCATCACACACACACTATGACAGCAGAGATGATGGACAGAAGGAAGAAGGGATGTGGGAGAAACAGGAAGAGTGGGGAGGGCTGATAATGGACAGCAGAGAGAGAGATGGACAGAAGGCGGAGGAAGGGAAAGAGAGAGGGAGATAAAAAGAAGAGAGAGAGAGAGAGAGAGAGAGAGAGAGAGAGAGAGAGAGAGAGAGAAAGAGAGAGAGAGAGAGACAGAGAGAGAGAGAGAGAGAGAGAGAGAGAGAGAGAGAGAGACAGAGAGAGAGAGAGAGAGAGAGAGAGACAGAGAGAGAGAGAGAGAGAGAGAGAGAGAGAGAGAGAGAGAGAGAGAGAGAGAGAGAGAGAGAGAGACAAACAAACGGAATGGAAAGCGCTGTTGGGGGGGAAAACATATGACATTATACAACCCATGTACACAAACAACAAGGGTGCAGTTAAAATGAGCAAAAAACACATACATGTCTTTCCACAGGGCCGTGGGATGAGACAGGGATGCAGCTTGAGCCCCACCCTCTTCAACATACAGCGCCTTCGGAAAGTATTCAGACCCCTTGACTTTTCCACATTTTGTTACGTTACAGCCTTATTCTAAAATTGATTAAATATCACATTTACATAAGTATTCAGACCCTTTACTCAGTACTTTGTCGAAGCACCTTTGGCAGCGTCGAGTCTTCTTGGGTATGATGCTACAAGCTTGGCACACCTGTATTTGGGGAGTTTCTCCCATTCTTCTCTGCAGATCCTCTCAAGCTCTGTCAGGTTGGATGGGGAGCGTCATTGCACAGCTATTTTCAGGTCTCTTCAGAGATGTTCGATCGGGTTCAAGTCCGGGCTCTGGCTGGGCCACTCAAGGACATTCAGAGACTTGTCCCAAGGCCACTCCTGCATTGTCTTGGCTGTGTGCTTAGGGTCATTGTCCTGTTGGAAGGTGAACCTTCGCCCCAGTCTGTCTTGAGTGCTCTGGAGAAGGTTTTCATCAAGGATCTCTCTGTACTTTGCTCCGTTCAGTTTTCCCTCTATCCTGACTAGTCTCCCAGTCCTTGCCGCTGAAAAACATCCCCACAGCATGATGCTGCCACCACCATGCTTCACCGTAGGGATGGTGCCAGGTTTCCTCCAGACGTGACGCTTGGCATTCAGGCAAAAGAGTTCAATCTTGGTTTCATCAGACCAGAGAATCTTGTTTCTCATGGTCAGAGTGCTTTGGGTGCCTTTTCGCAAACTCCATGCGGGCTGTCATGTGCCTTTTACTGAGGAGTGGCTTCCATCTGGCCACTCAACCATAAAGGCCTGATTGGTGGAGTGCTGCAGAGATGGTTGTCCTTCTGGAATGTTCTCCCATCTCCACAGAGGAACTCTAGAGCTCTGTCAGAGTGACCATTGGGTTCTTGGTCACCTCCCTGACCAAGGCCCTTCTTCCCTGATTGCTCAGTTTGGCCGGGCGGCCAGCTCTAGGAAGAGTCTTGATGGTTCCAAACGTCTTCCATTAAAGAATGATGGAGGCCACTTTGTTCTTGGGGACCTTCAATGCTGCAGAAATGTTTTGGTACCCTTCCCCAGATCTGTGGCTCGACACAATCCTGTCTCGGAGCTCTATCGGACAATTTCTTCAACCTCATGGCTTGGTTTTTGCTCTGACATGCACTGTCACCTTTGTGACCTTATATAGACAGGTGTGTGCCTTTCCAAATCATGTCCAATCAATTGAATTTACCACAGGTGGACTCCAATCAAGTTGTAGAAACATCTCAAGGATTATCAATGGAAACAGGATGCACCGGAGCTCAATTTCGAGTTTCATAGCAAAGGGTCTGAATAGTTGTGCAAATAAGGTATTTATTTTTGTTTCTTTAAATACATTTGCAAAAATTTCTAAAAACCAGTTTTCGCTTTGTCATTATGGGGTATTGTGTGTAGATTGCTAAAAATAGATATTTAATCAATTTTAGAAGAAGGCTGTAACGTAACAAAATGTGAAAAAAGTCAAGGGGTCTGAATAATTTCCCAAGGCACTGTGTATATCAATGAATTGGTAAGGGCACTAGAACAGTGCAGAATCCGGCCTCACCCTACTAGAATCTGAAGTCAAATGTCTACTGTTTGCTGATGATCTGGTGCTTCTGTCCCCAAACAAGGAGGGCCTACAGCAGCACCTAGATCTTTTGCACAGATACTGTCAGACCTGGGCCTTGACAGTAAATCTCAGCAAGACAAAAATAATGGTGTTCCAAAAAAGGTCCAGTTGCCAGGACCACAAATACAAATTCCATCTAGACACCGTTGCCCTAGAGCACACAAAAAACGATACATACCTCGGCCTAAACATCAGCGCCACAGGTAACTTCCACAAAGCTGTGAACGATCTGAGAGACAAAGCAAGAAGGGCCTTCTATGCCATTAAAAGGGAACATAGAATTCGACATCCCAATTAGGATCTGGCTAAAAAATACTTGAATCAGTTATAGAACCGATTGCCCTTTATATGATTGTGAGGTCTGGGGTCCGCTCACCAACCAAGAATTCACAAAATGGGACAAACACCAAATTGAGACTCTGCAAAAACATAAAATAATGTAAAACATAAAACACCAAATAATGCATGCAGAGCAGAATTAGGCCGATACCCGCTAATTATCAAAATCCAGAAAAGAGCCGTTAAATTCTACAACCACCTAAAAGGAAGTGATTCCCAAACCTTCCATAACAAAGCCATCACCTACAGAGAGATGAACCTAGAGAAGACAGAGTTTACCTTGTATCTTTATGGACCTTTTATTTCAGTATTTGCACTGTCTCTGTGCACACTCACAGGGCCTTACACACTCACACACACTGTCACTCCAACACACTCACACACACACACACTCTCCATCATTTGCTCACACACACATAATATGCACATACATTTATACTGACTCTACACACCTGCACACCCACTCACATACAAGCTGCTGCTACTCTGTTTATCTTAAATCCTGATGCCTAGTCACCTTACCCCTATACATATCTACCTCTATCACCAGTATCCCTGCACATTGTTAATATGGTATTGAACTGACCCTGTATATAGTATGCTTACCCCTATACATATCTACCTCCATCCCTCCAGTATCCCTGCACATTGTTAATATGGTATTGGAACTGACTTTGTAAATATGTCCTGTATATAGTATGCTTACTTACTTACTTTATTGTGTATTTCTTATTTCTCATGTTTTTTTTTATTCTTCTAGTAATACATTGTTATTGATTATTGCATTGTTAAGTTTTGAGTTTGCAAGAAAGGCATTTCACTGTACTTGTGCATGTGACATTAAAACTTGAAATGTAGTTTAATTGAGAGAGGGAGAGAGAGAGAGGAGAAAGAGAGAGATGAAAGAGAGGACAGAGACAGAAAAGGAACATCTCAAACTAGATGTTTCCCATGCCAATAAAGCCCTTTCAATTGAATTGAATTGAATTGAGTTAGAGAGAGAGAGAGAGAGAGAGAGAGAGAGAGAGAGAGAGAGACAGAGACAGAGACAGAGACAGAGACAGAGACAGAGAGAGAGAGAGAGAGAGAGAGAGAGAGAGAGAGAGAGAGAGAGAGAGAGAGAGAGAGAGAGAGAGAGAGAGAGATAGAGTCTTAGCTGAAGAGGTCTCTGTGCATCCTCCAAACCAGGATGTAAACATGTCATTTCTCAGAGGGTGGAGAGAAATGAGCTCCAATGAGAGGTCCGTTAGCTAGCCTAGCTAGCCTCTGTCCCAAATGGCTCCTTATTCACTATGTATTCCAATAGCTTCCTCATGGCTCCTTATTCACTATGTATTCCAATAGCTTCCTCATGGCTCCTTATTCACTATGTATTCCAATAGCTTCCTCATGGCTCCTTATTCACTATGTATTCCAATAGCTTCCTCATGGCTCCTTATTCACTATGTATTCCAATAGCTTCCTCATGGCTCCTTATTCACTATGTATTCCAATAGCTTCCTCATGGCTCCTTATTCACTATGTATTCCAATAGCTTCCTCATGGCTCCTTATTCACTATGTATTCCAATAGCTTCCTCATGGCTCCTTATTCACTATGTATTCCAATAGCTTCCTCATGGCTCCTTATTCACTATGTATTCCAATAGCTTCCTCATGGCTCCTTATTCACTATGTATTCCAATAGCTTCCTCATGGCTCCTTATTCACTATGTATTCCAATAGCTTCCTCATGGCTCCTTATTCACTATGTATTCCAATAGCTTCCTCATGGCTCCTTATTCACTATGTATTCCAATAGCTTCCTCATTCATCCCCTCTGTGAATATTCCCCAGGTCGTTGCTGGGTTAAATTTTAAAAAATGTAGTTCACTTCTTTTGACCATTGGGAATATGGAGCCATTCGGGATTCTAGCTAGACTCGAGAGTCACCAAGAACAGGACATTGCTCTCATACCTCTGTAGTAACACTGTTGTTACTATAGTTACTTTAGTAGAAAGAATACATATGGGAGCAGTCAGCCGAGTCCATCAGGACACACAACTGCGTTTCTACTACTAGAGTCTTCCTCAGGCAGCGTTACTATAGTAACACGTCACCTTCATTACTATGTGTTGAGAAAGCATTAGGATACAAGGACATTGTAATGCATTGCTGTTACTGGAGTAATTACAATGTTATTACACAGGAATATGAGCAATTTCATGTCGATTGTTGTGCTACCGTTTTGGCACCACGTCTGTACACTCACAGAGAGGGGGGGGGGGGGGGGGGGCTGCCCCGTGCTATCGGAAGACTCCACTTCACATCATTACCTGTGTGTGTGAGTCTCTTGCACATCCCTTTACAAAATCCTAGACAGGGCCCCCCACACCCCTGTTTAGCTATGCTATGCAGTGCAGTACTGTGTACCCTACATCCACACACTACCCAAGATCTACACCACATCCGCACCAATTCACAATGTAGCAGCAGTAAAATACACCTGTCTTTCAAAGATGTACAGTGAGGGAAAAAAGTATTTGATCCCCTGCTGATTTTGTACATTTGCCCACTGACAAAGACCTGATCAGTCTATAAAAAACGCATGTCAAAAATGTTATAAATTGATTTGCATTTTAATGAGGGAAATAAGTATTTGACCTGTCTGCAAAACATGACTTAGTACTTGGTGGCAAAACCCATGTTGGCAATCACAGACGTCAGACGTTTCTTGTAGTTGGCCACCAGGTTTGCACACATCTCAGGAGGGATTTTGTCCCACTCCTCTTTGCAGATCTTCTCCAAGTCATTAAGGTTTCGAGGCTGACGTTTGGCAACTCGAACCTTCAGCTCCCTCCACAGATTTTCTATGGGATTAAGGTCTGGAGACTGGCTAGGCCACTCCAGGACCTTAATGTGCTTCTTCTTGAGCCACTCCTTTGTTGCCTTGGCTGTGTGTTTTGGGTCATTGTCATGCTGGAATACCCATCCACGACCCATTTTCAATGCCCTGGCTGAGGGAAGGAGGTTCTCACCCAAGATTTGACGGTACACGGCCCCGTCCATCGTCCCTTTGATGCGGTGAAGTTGTCCTGTCCCCTTAGCAGAAAAATACCCCCAAAGCATAATGTTTCCACCTCCATGTTTGACGGTGGGGATGGTGTTCTTGGGGTCATAGGCAGCATTCCTCCTCCTCCAAACACGGTGAGTTGAGTTGATGCCAAAGAGCTCGATTTTGGTCTCATCTGACCACAACACTTTCACCCAGTTCTCCTCTGAATCATTCAGATGTTCATTGGCAAACTTCAGACAGGCCTGTATATGTGCTTTCTTGAGCAGGGGGACCTTGCGGGCGCTGCAGGATTTCAGTCCTTCACGGCGTAGTGTGTTACCATTTGTTTTCTTGGTGACTATGGTCCCAGCTGCCTTGAGATCATTGACAAGATCCTCCCGTGTAGTTCTGGGCTGATTCCTCACCGTTCTCATGATCATTGCAAATCCACGAGGTGAGATCTTGCATGGAGCCCCAGGCCGAGGGAGATTGACAGTTCTTTTGTGTTTCTTCCATTTGCGAATAATGGCACCAACTGTTGTCACCTTCTCACCAAGCTGCTTGGCGATGGTCTTGTAGCCCATTCCAGCCTTGTGTAGGTCTACAATCTTGTCCCTGACATCATTGGAGAGCTCTTTGGTCTTGGCCATGGTGGAGAGTCTGGAATCTGATTGATTGCTTTCTTCTGTGGACAGGTGTCTTTTATACAGGTAACAAACTGAGATTAGGAGCACTCCCTTTAAGAGTGTGCTCCTAATCTCAGCTCGTTACCTGTATAAAAGACACCTGGGAGGCAGAAATCTTTCTGATTGAGAGGGGGTCAAATACTTATTTCCCTAATTAAAATGCAAATCAATTTATAACATTTTTGACATGTGTTTTTCTGGATTTTGTTGTTGTTATTCTGTCTCTCACTGTTCAAATAAACCTACCATTAAAATTATAGACTGATCATGTCTTTGTCAGTGGGCAAACGTACAAAATCAGCAGGGGATCAAATACTTTTTTCCCTCACTGTATATGGTAGAACGGCTATATAAACACAGTATCTTGCATAGGTGCCCATGCGCATGCCCATCCGTAGCCCGACGCCTTCGTAGGAGCTGGATGTGTAGGTGTGAAGGCATTACATCATTTACTGAGTCTCAGCCAAGACCTCCCGACATTTCTGCAACCATGCACATATTTATGTATATTTCACAATTTCGCACAAACAAAAAATCGTCACAAATGGGTTTCCAAATGTTGTTAATCCGAGAAGCTTTAGTTAGATATTGTTTTTATATTTCAATGAAACCTTCAAATAGCTTTAGTTCAATTTCAGAAAGAATATTTCACAACCCGCCCTTATAATTTAATTGTGCAAAACCTGGCGAAAATTTTGGCAAATACATTGATAACATGAAATCACAAAGTAGGCTAACAAAATTTAAATTAAATTGCTCAACATTCATTTCACGCTCACGCACTGATGAGAGAGCGGAATTCTAGCGAACTGAAAACCGCCCCAGCCCTTATTGCACCAATTGCCCTCTCACAGACTCGAAAAAGGACACATTTTCAGCCTAAACACACACAGTCTTACCCATCGCCCACCACGACGCATTTGATGGCCTGCATTTTGCAGAGGGTGGTGGTATCCAACGCCTGACTTTTCCCTGCGTTTAAATATGGCAAATTGTTTATAATTTCTGATATCGCTAATAATAAGTGGATTGGTACAGCTCCTCCCGACCAGGCTGCAGTAGCGGAGCGGAGGCAGTGGCGAATCCCGACGGAACCTCCCGGAAAAGATCGAACGTGTTTAAAGGGAAAGTTGTATTTTTGCTCCAACAGCCCTTGAACTCTGTAGACGACAATGATCGGTTCCCAAATTACACCCTATTCCCTATGTAGTACACTACGGGCCCACGGGGTTCTGGTCAAAATTAGTGCACTATATAGGGAATAGGGGGCTATTTGGGACGTAAACCATGTGTCCAGTAGGTTCTGCTGTAGTGACTCCGTGCAGAGTTCTGGTGATGAAGGGTATCAGGATGAAACAACCAGCCTAGCGCGCGCGCGCACGCACGCACACACACACACACACACAGCGACACACACACACACCTCAAAACAATCCATCAATAACCACAGTTGACACACTTTGTAAGAATTTATTTGTTTTATTGCTTGACCTAACATTAGGACAACCTATACCAAAAAGGATTATAACTGAGCACAAACAGTAAATCAAACCTTGTACAGTCATTATAATCATAATCATAGAAAAATGGTCCTCTGGCAAAAACCCACAGCTCCATGTCTGGTGGCTGCAGGACAGCGTCCCAAATGGCACCCTATTCCCTACACAGAGCACTACTTTAGACCAGGGCTCGAAAGTAGTGCTCTATACAGGGAAAGGGATGCCATTTGGTACGCAGACTGCAGGCCTTTACAAAGGTCAACGAGAGCTTGAAGGCTGCGTCCTGCACTGGCACACTTTATTTTGCACGGACTTAGCAACGGCGGAAACGGCCCCCTCCCTCCAGCCAACGCTTACACCAATCCTATGCTTTTCAGTCTATGACAGGGAGTGTGCAAGCCAAGTGGACACTTTGTGAGCAGGGAAGAGAATTGGGACGTAGCCGGAGAATGGGAGCGCTAAGCAGTGGGCCCAATCCTAAACCAAAACCTTGACCCCTTATTCCCTACTCCCTAGTTTAGATAGGGAAGGATTGGACAGGTACAAGCCACATGGTAACAGCTCCACCCTCTGATAGGCTAGGTGGAGTTTTGCGCCACCTCGATGACACCGTGCTGCCCGTCTGCCCCTGCTCCAGAGACCATCCTTGCCCGCTCTCCCCCTTTTGACCACCTCCCTCTGTGTAGCTCAGTTGGCAGAGCATGGCTATTGCAACGCCAGGGTAGTGGGTTCGATTCCCACGGGGGGCCAGCATGAAAAATGTATGCACTCACTAAAAAACTGTAAGTCTCTCTGGTTAAGAGCGTCTGCTAAATGACGTAAATGTACAATGACCACTCAAGCCATGAACTCTGACCCTACCATGACCTTCCATCTCACCAATGATGTTGTTTTCTGAATTGCTTGTCTTTTTTGCTGTTGTTGCTTTAAAGCACTTTGAGATTCGTTATGTAATAATGAATAGCACTATAAAAGTTGAATAAATTATTATATTGCTGATACCCATCCAATCCTCTCAGATCTGCACTGGTGGCCAAAGGGTCATAATACAGGTTAAGGGTTGATTTGGGACACAGAATCTTTCTCTAAAGCAGGGGTGAACAGCTCTGGTCCTGGAGGGCATCTGTATCTAATTTTGACCTGGGCCACCAGGTACACGTGTGTGTGTGTGTACTCTACCCAATCAATGATGTTCCTTAATCAATTTAGTTCCAGGGCCAAATGAAAACCCGAGCTGTGCACCTCTGTTCCATAAGCCCTGATCACTTTACCTAAAGGCAAAACTATAGTCAACGTCTCGGACTGTTTGGATTCTCGTACGTACTGCACCTTACAGTTATTGTACTTACAAACATTGTCTGTGTCACACACCGACACTGGTAAAGCTATGATGGCGATTGTTGTTAGTCAGTGTGTCAAAAACACCTCCCTGACCGTCCATCTATAGACAGAACTCTGTAGTTAGTAAGGTTTCAAAATTACGGTAACTTTCCCAAGTTTTCCCAGAACGCCAACCAGGAAAATAACCAGAATTTTGCAACCCTAGTTGTTAACGAGTGAATTAATTATCTAAAAATGAAAAATAAAAACATGGAATGAGATGCAAGCCACTAAATATAAAAGGAGTAGATAGAAAGGTGGTTGACTCTATGATTTAAACATAACGCATCAATCAGTATGTGAGGAAGAGGTGACAGTTGCCACTCATTCTAGATTCCCCAAGTCCTTCCGATGCGTGAGTTCTCCATCAGGTATACTAGGGAATAATGAGGGCTATAATCCATTTCAGTAGTCAAGTTATACAACAAGCAGTAGCCTAGAAGAGCTCACTGCTTCATTTTCATTTACTCCTGCCTCCATGAGAGAATATAGAAAACCATCAACTAACATTATTTCAACATTGGGTGTGGGGCATCCATTCATCCTCAACTAGATACACCGGGTGCGTCTGAAATGCCACCCTATTCCCTATATAGTGCACTACTTTTGACCAGAACCTATGGGGCTCTATGTAGGGAACAGGGTGGCATTTGAGACGCACACACAGCCTGACAAAATGTAATTTATTCAAAACAATACACCAAGGACAGTTGAACAGTACAAATCTAAAAACACAATCGTCGATCAATGAATCAATCGACCATAATACCTAGCAAGGCCGTGTCCATTCCAGACTGGTACTAGTTCAGTTGGAAACATTTGATCCAGGACACACACCAAAGGTAGTACACTACATAGGGAATTGGGTGGCATTTGGGACACATCTGTCCATAACAACAGTTACTTTCAGAGGACTATGCTATACATTACTGATCTGTATCCAAATCTCTATACATCACAGTTTTGATGGATTCCTTTATAATTCCAGGAAGATAACACCAGTAACACTTTGGATACCGTTAGGCTGAAGAAAAGAAAGGGTCTTATTCTAACGGTATACTACAGTACATTACAAAATATTCATCAAACTTCAAAATGGCAAACGTCCAGGTGACAACAATATACTGTAGTTGTGGATTAGAACAAACATGGGTTTTTCAAAAGACAACAAAATGGTTCAAACTAAAATGGTTAGATAAATATGTTAGACCCAAACATTGAAAACACTTGGACTCCATGATGGTATGGAACCGGAATCCTTTTTGGTTCTAATTCTGAATTCTAAGAGAGTGTAGATAAAACGCAACCAGGCACTTCTCAAAGATAGTTACAAGACTGACGGAATCCTCATAATAAAACTAACAAGATAGTTTATTATGAGGATTCCGTCAGTCTTGTAACTAACACTTCAATGAATGGGTGAAAAACAACAGACGTTTTCAGAAACAGACCTCCCATGAGATATCCCATGTCAAAAACATTTGAAAAGATACTGGTGTTTAGGAAGTTATGTATGGCACTGGACATCTAATATCCACGGGAGGAAATACTACTATTAAAACCACCAGGGTTGATATCAGTACTATCTAAATTCTTGATTGAACTAGAGAGGTTGGATTAACGTTGAGTTGTAACATGCTTTCCTCACAAACATGATCGGTTATAAAAAAACCTCTTATTTAGAAGCAAACGGACACGTTTAGCACAAACTGGAATACTGAACATCCCTTAAGACTAGAGTAACGTGATGTTCTGCCCAGATCTGCTTTGTGACCAGTAACTAGGCAGAGTAGACTAGAAGCCGTTGTTGCTTTCCTGAACGGAGGATTTTAACACACCCAGACACAATGACAAGTTTAAGGTCTATCCCAAAGACGGGGGGGGACGGGGGGGGGGGGGGGGACGGGGACGGAGAGAGAGAGAAACGGAGAGAGAGAGAGGGGGGGGAGAGAGAGAGAGCGATATAAAAACTTCCAATAGGGAAAGAGCAGCCCCACCATTGGATCTGGGACTCCCTGCCTCAACCTCATGGTGTAGAAACCACAGCTTTATGACACTAACATGGTTGTGGCTGGCATTACGGTTCTCTATTCCAAACCACTTCATGGTCAAAAGCTCAGGGGGAACAAACCACTCTATTAGCTAGAAACACAACGGCAGCATCCCAAATGCCACTCTATAAAAAGTGCACTACTTTTGACCAGGCCTCTGTAGTGGATAAGATGCCATTTGGGACCGCAGACAATGAATGCATGATAATTTAATACCATACATCTCCCTTGATGCCACATGGTACTGGGATAGTTCCGAAAGAGAAAGCGTACGTCTCCTGTATCCCAAATAACACCCTATTCCCCACATAGGGCACTTCCTTTGTCCATACAGAACAGGGTGCCGTTAGGAGCCAATGGGCCTGTAGCATGATGGAAAAAAAAATAAGGCAGTCTGATCGTTAACATTTAGGATGCGTCCTAAATGGCAGCCTAGGAAGTGCACTACTTTTGACCAGGGTCGTAAGGCTCTAGTCAAAAGTAGTGCGCTAGATTGGGAATAGGGTGCCATTTGGGACACATCAGCCTACCCTCGCTCCTCTGAACTACTGGGACCTGATGCTTACACAGTGAACTAGCAGGCACATAGAAACTTGGTTTAAATGTGTATAAATACATAAAGAAATATATATCTAATATAATATATATTTATTTTCATTTTAAACCAAGTTTCTTTGCGCCTGCTAGTTCATTGTTCAGTGCCATATGACCCTGGTCAAAAGTGTGTGTGTGTATATATATATATATATATATATATATATATATATATATATATATATATATATATATATATATATATATATATATATATCACAAACTGCAAAAAATATGGTTCTGTCATTGCCCTAATATATATAAAGCAACTAGAAAGATAAAATAGCACACCGCTTCACCTCCATGGTCGGCATGGAGACAGTACTTCTACTCAGTAGTACCCTCAAAGAATGTTTCAGAAAACAACTAGAAAACGTTAAGCATAAGAACACAGATCAGCCTTTGGTGGATATCTATTCAAAACAAAGTTTCTCCACTCTCATAAGCCACTTTAGACTTACCCCAGACATTAGGAATATCAAGACACAATATCATCCTTAATGTCATGATACATTTACGGTTCCAATCCTTCTCTCTTCCCTACAAGTCACAAAGGAACATTTATTTGTGACATCACGACCCCTGGGTGTCGTCCATTGTGAGCAGACTCCCGTGGTGTCCCTAGCCCACACGTTACAAAGTCTTCTGGATCCTAACGAGAGTTTAGTTTAGACCCAGCGTCAGAGAGAACACCGGGTGAACAGTCATTGAACCCAATGGAACCCACATTCTAATTCTATATTGGAACCCTGGCTCTGAAAAGACCCTCTCTCATGTCTGAACCCTCCCTACCTGTTGCCTTCTGAACACTAGAGACAACTCATCCTCCCTTCATAGTTAACATTCAAATACTACAGAAATATTATGCCCTCCAGAGCTCATTGCAAACGTGTCAAATCAAATTAATCTGGGTTCATAGCAGATAAAATAACACCAGAACAACAAAGTATCAGCCTAAGTAAATAGACATGTGATCTGGACACCTGGGTGGAGGGTTAGAAACATTAACAGGCCAATAAGAAAATAAAGCAGATCATTGGTAGATCCCGTGGTTAAGGAAGGAGGATGGAGGAGGAGGAGGAAGGAATGGAGCGATAGAGGAATGGAGGGATTCAGACGGAGAGAGAGACGAAGCTGTTGTACTGCTGAATGTTCCTCTTCAGGATGTCTGAGCAGGGCCCCAGAACGCGTTCGAACCGCGGTCGGTCGAGCTTGACACACTTCAGAGGGCCGCGGGAGACCACGGTCGCAGCACGGGGACGGTTCATCAACAGGGCGATCTCACCTGGGAGAGACGGGAGGAAGAAGGGGAATATTGACAACAATGATCAACAGATCTGGGAGCAGACTATAGAAGGAGACAACAGATCTGGGACCAGGCTATAGAAGGAGACAACAGATCTGGGACCAGGCTATAGAAGGAGACAACAGATCTGGGACCAGGCTATAGAAGGAGACAACAGATCTGGGACCAGGCTATAGAAGGAGACAACAGATCTGGGACCAGGCTATAGAAGGAGACAACAGATCTGGGACCAGACTATAGAAGGAGACAACAGATCTGGGAGCAGACTATAGAAGGAGACAACAGATCTGGGATCAGACTCACCAAAATAGTCTGAGGGCCCCAGTCTGCCCACCTCTACAAACTCTTCATTCTCTGAGCGTCTCTGGAGCACCGCCGCTGATCCCTGAACAAACACAGGAACAGAAAAACTCAGGAAGAAAACCTACATAAGCCAGAAGTCCTGTGAGGGTGAGAGGGCACAACACAGCTGGACCAAAAGCTGAGGTTAAAAGATGGTGTTATCTTGTTGACGGCGTTTCCCTGAGAGAGAGAATTAACTACCAAACTCTTAACACGGAAACCAAATGTCTACAACTTCAAAAGACAGCATTTAGAAATAAAAACCAATGGAAAAGGTTAACGTAACATATTTCCCATGAGATATTCGAGGGTACATGACACAATGATACAGGATGTGAAAAGAAAGCCTACACATCTATTCTTAAAGAAACCAATGAAAATAGAGAGACAGCATATTGCTGAGATAATCCTACCTCCAGGATGATGAAGAACTCATCTCCAGGTTCACCCTGAACCACGATCTTCTGTCCGTCCTCAAACTGAACCGTCTCCAGAGCATCAGCTACAGTCAGCCTCTCCCACTTGTCCAGAGACTCTGTAGAGGACCACACACACAACAGTCAGCCTGTCCCAGTTGTCTCGGGAGTCTGTAGATGCCAGGTGCTGTTACACACACTGGCCACTGGGTGGCGCCAAACATCACCAATCACTCAACAACACATCAGAGGGGGAATGACGGGAAAGCTCATGGGCTGGGTTTATTTGTAACGACTTGATTCCATACATAGCCACTTACACCAAATAGGTAGGTAGGGACCATGTTATTACACTGTTACCCAACTTTTTGAGTAGCTTGTTTGTGGAAGTAGTCGCCGAAAAAAACGTTCAGAATGTGTGACTCCTCACCTAAAATGGACACCTTGCTGAGGAATTCCTCATACATCTTACGCTTTCTCAAAGTGCTACCCTGAAAAGGCACAGAGAGAGACAAACCATGTTAAGTCACATAATAACACCCAACCGCGCACTAACTGTGTTCAGATTTAGCCCCAGAAATCTTGAATTGATCTAAAATTCATACCATTGTCAGAGACCTCCGAGTGGCTGAATTGACACAATGTGGAAGCTAGGTAAACCGTAACTATAACAACCACTGTCTCCCAATAATGTTGCTGGCGGGGAAAATAACACCTCATAACATTGGATATTAAAATGATATCTACGTAGAGCTGAATGAATCCGTTCTGCCAAAGCCTGTCAGTCAGCCAGTCTCACCATGAGGATCCTCCTGTAGCTGTCTCTGTCGATGCCCCACAGTTTGACGTTGCTCTTGGCTCGGACCGTGGCAGCCCTGGGGGTTCCGTAGATCAGAGCTAGCTCGCCAAAGCTGCCACCCTCCCCAATATTGGTCACCCACTCATTGTTCACATACACCTATTAGAGAGAGAGAGAGAGGGGAGAGAGAGAGAGAGAGAGATAGAGAGAGATAGAGAGAGAGAGAGAGAGAGAGAGAGAGAGAGAGAGAGAGAGAGAGAGAGAGAGAGAGAGAGAGAGAGAGAGAGAGAGAGAGAGAGAGAGGGCGAGAGAGAGAGAGAGCAACAACTTCACCAATGGAAATAGCTTTCCCTACAGTATGAACTTCTGTCAGTATTTTGTCTTATAATCTAATGTACACAACAGATCTCCCACTACAGAGACCATAGAAAGGTAGACTGTCTCCCTACTGTACACAACAGATCTCCCACTACAGAGACCATAGAAAGGTAGACTGTCTCCCTACTGTACACAACAGTTGGCCTAGCATGCAGACAGAAAAACAGGGACGTACGTCCATCTCTCCCTGGTCAATGACGTAGAAGTTATCTCCCTCATCACCTAGTGGAAAACAACAGCTGTGAGACACATTCTGATCAAGCAGTAATCATGTTAAAGTTCTGGTGTTAAAGTAATCATGTTAAAACTACAGCCAGGGGATTTTTATGGACAGGGCACGATGGAAAATAAAAAAACCGAATGACTTCATTTCAGTAAAAAGGTAAACACCATACCTTGCTGAATGACCGTCTCCCCAGCGATGTAGGTAACAGAAAACATGGCGTCAAAGATGTCACTGTAAAGAGTGTAGTGGGTCAACGTAACGGCAACACTGGATCAACATCACATGATCTGGTTTGTTCTTAACGCCTTGACTTTCATTTCACACCACCAGTAGTACACTATTCATTAACAGTTGAGGAACAGGTGTACCTTCTCTCATTGTCGTCCAGGTGAGCAAACAGCACGTTCTTCTCAATAGCTTTAGCCAGGGCGGCCATCGTTTTGTAGTCTTTAGGAATAACCTGCAGAGGTAAAAGGAACAGCTTCATTGATCACAACCCAACTGCCTTCAGTTGTTAAGATTATACTTATTAGATTGAAGTAGTGGGCTCAGTCCTGATTCTACGCCCTTCTCCTGAAGTGTACACTCACACACTTTCTTGCATGGACTTTACGATGGTAAAGCCAATGCTTTGGTCCTCTGTAGCTCAACTGGTAGAGCATGGCGCTTGTAACGCCAGGGTGGTGGGTTCGATCCCCGGGACCACCCATACGTAAAAATGTACGCACACATGACTGTAAGTCGCTTTGGATAAAAGCGTCTGCTAAATGGCATATTATATTATATTATACCCCGATCCTGTGCTTTTAAATGCACGATGGGGAATGTGGCAAGGTAACACTTGTGGAAAAGGGTGGATCATCAGGACGTAGCCGAGTGGTAAGAGCTGTAGGGTCAGGTGCACCTGTAGCGATGCGTGATTGGCTGAGGGCTGATCCCCCCTGACCTTTCTCACGTAGGAGGCGGCGTCCTCCTCGGTGTAGACCTCGGCACTGATAGCGCCGCGCCGCCGCCGCCCCTTCACCACGGGGTTCATGGGAGGAGACACCTCATCCTCGCGGGAGTCGGAGCGAGAGTTGGACTTCTGCTGCTGTAGGATCTGCTTAGCCTCCTCCTGGAGGGGGGGGGGAGAGATATCAGTTATAGTAGAATAAAGTAAAGTAGATTAGAATGGAGTAGAACAGAGTGGAGTAGAGGTCATCACAGCTCCAAGAAGTTGGACTCTTCCAAAAAGGACCTGGGGCTTTCCCACCCCGACACGATATGCATAAATACAAATTTTTAATATAGAGACCCGTTCCGAACGGAGCAGAAGACAACTAGACACGTTCCCTATAGACCTGGTCGGATCCAGACCCGGTCCGATCCAAGTGAGGGAAGCAGCAGAAAAGTCATTTATTACGTTTCTTTATGAACCGGAGCTGATAAAGCGTGAGAGGAGGGAGAGAGATGAACCACTCTAACAGGCAGAGGAGGGGCTGTACCGTGAGCGAGTGATATGGGGAGGAGGGAGGGAGAGGAGCCACTCTAACAGGCAGAGGAGGGGCTGTACCGTGAGCGAGTGATATGGGGAGGAGGGAGGGAGAGGAGCCACTCTAACAGGCAGAGGAGGGGCTGTACCGTGAGCGAGTGATATGGGGAGGAGGGAGAGAGAGACGAGAGACAGCAACCAATCAAGCCGACTTGCGCTATAGAAGACTAATAGCTGCCATAGGTATTTTTCATCAAATATGATTATATAGTCCTTGTCTTGACTGCATCAAACCGGGAGAAGCTAGTTTAGCTAGCTAGCTAGGCTAACTGAGGCTGCATGAGCTTTCTCATCCTACAGTTACAAACAACAAAAACATTCAGAATATTAAGTAGCTACCTGTTGGCTCTTCGTCGTTGTAGCCTCTCTTCTTCTCCTTTAACTTTTAATTCCTTCATTTTAATTCCATCTTCCATTGATTAGATATCTCCTAACTTTTGCCACACACGGAGCGAGGCTCTATGACTGTAGCCTGTTGCCGCTTTGATGACCTTCTGATTGGCCAACAACAAGCTACACGCGTAACGCTCCACTTTCGTGAAAAGCAAGAGCAGCATCTCTCCCTCCCTTATTGAGGAGCACCCGCCTAGAAACATTAAGGATTCTAGCTTTATTACCTCACATTTTTCATTGCGCTCTTAAAATATCCTTGTGTGCGCGCGCCTACATTTTTCAACTTAGGCGCACACGTGCTCCTTGTAAAAAAGGTCAGTGTAGAGCCCTGATACAGTGCATTGGAAAGTATTCAGACCCCTTGACTTTTTACACATTTTGTTACGTTACAGCCTTATTCTAGAATTGATTAAATTGTTTTTTCCCCCTCATCAAGCTACACACAATACCCCATAATGACAAAGCAAAAACCGTAAATATCACATTTACGGAAAGTATTCATACCCTTTACTCAGTACTTTTGAGTATTTCGGTTCCAAACTTCTTCCATTTAAGAATGATGGAGGCCACTGTGTTCTTGGGGACCTTCAATGTTGCAGAAATGTTTTGGTACCCTTCCCCAGATCTACGGACAATTCCTTCGACCTCATGGCTTGGTTTTTGCTCTGACATGCACTGTCAACTGTGGGACCTTATATAGACAGGTGTGTGCCATTCCAAATTATATCCAATCAATTGATTTTACCACAGGTTGACTACAATCAAGTTGTAGAAACATCTCAAGGATGATCAATGGAAACAGGATGCACTTGAGCTCAATTTCGAGTCTCATAGCAAAGGGTCTGAATACTTATGTAAATATGGTATTTCTGTTTTTTACATGTTAATACATTTGTAAAAAAATCTAAAAACCTGTTTTTGCGTTGTCATTGTGTGTAGATCGATGCTATATATATATATATATATATATATATATATATATTTAATCCATTTTACAATAAGGCTGTAACGTAACAAAATGTGGAAAAAGTCAAGGGGTCTGAATACTTTCAAATCAAATTGTATTTGTCACATGCGCCGAATACAACAGGTGTAGACCTTACAGTGAAATGCTTCCTTACAAGCCCTTAACCAACGATGCAGTTAAGAAAAATAAGTGAAGTAAAAAATAAAAATAGAAAACATAATTAAAGAGCAACAATAAAATAACAGTAGTGAGGCTATATACAGGGGGTACCGGTACAGAGTCAATGTGTAATAACAGTAGGGAGGCTATATACAGGGGGTACCGGTACAGAGTAAATGTATAATAACAGTAGGGAGGCTATATACAGGGGGTACCGGTACAGAGTCAATGTGTAATAACAATAGTGAGGCTATATACAGGGGGTGCCGGTACAGAGTCAATGTGCGGGGGCACCGGTTAGTCGAGGTAATTGAGGTAATATGTACATGTAGGTAGAGTTATTAAAGTGACTATGCATAGATAATAACCAGAGAGTAGCAGCAGCATAAAAAAGAGGGGGAGGGACAACGCAAATAGTCCGGGTAGCCATTTGATTAGCTGTTCAGGAGTCTTATGGCTTGGGGGTAGAAGCTGTTTAGAAACATTTTGGATCTAGACTTGGTGCTCCAGTACCGCTTGCCGTGCGGTAGCAGAGAGAACAGTCTATGACTAGGGTGGCTGGAGTCTTTGACAATTTTTAGGGCCTTCCTCTGACACCGCCTGGTATAGAGGTCCTGGATGGCAGGAAGCTCAGCCCCAGTGATGTACTGGGCCATACGCACTACCCTCTTGTGCCTTGCGGTCGGAGGCTGAGCAGTTGCCATACCAGGCGGTGATGCAACCAGTCAAGATGCACTCGATGGTGCAGCTGTATAACTTTGAGGATCTGAGGACCCATGCCAAATCTTTTCAGTCTCCTGAGGGGGACTAGGCTTTGTCGTGCCCTCTTCACGACTGTCTTGGTGTGTTTGGACGATGATAGTTCGTTGGTGATGTGGACACCAAGGAACTTGAAGCTCTCAACCTGCTCCACTACAGCCCCGTCGATGAGAATGAGGGCATGCTCGGTCCTCCTTTTCCTGTAGTCCACAATCATCTCCTTTGTCTTGATCACGTTGAGGGAGAGGTTGTTATCCTGGCACCACACGGCCAGGTCTCTAACCTCCTCCCTATAGGCTGTCTCATCGTTGTCGGTGATCAGGCCTACCACTGTTGTGTCATCTGCAAACTTAATGATGGTGTTGGAGTCGTGCCTGGCCATGCAGTCATGGGTGAACAGGGAGTACAGGACGGCACTGAGCACGCACCCCTGAGGGACCCCCGTGTTGAGGATCAGCGTGGCAGATGTGTTGTTACCTACCCTTACCATCAGGAAGTCCAGGATCCAGTTGCAGAGGGAGGTGTTTAGTCCCAGGGTCCTTAGCTTAGTGATGAGCTTTGAGGGCACTATGGTGTTGAACGCAGCCCTGTAGTCAATTAATAGCATTCTCACGTAGGTGTTCCTTTTGTCCAGGTGGGAAAGGGCAGTGTGGAGTGCAATAGAGAATGCATCATCTGTGGATCTGTTGGGGCGGTATGCAAATTGGAGTGGGTCTAGGGTTTCTGGGATAATGGTGTTGATGTGAGCCATGACCAGCCTTTCAAACACTTCATGGCTACAGACGTGAGTGCTATGGGTCTGTAGTGAATAAGGCAGGTTATCTTAGTGTTCTTGGGCACAGGGACTATGGTGGTCTGCTTGAAACATGTTGGTATTACAGACTCAGTCAGGGACAGGTTGAAAATGTCAGTGAAGACACTTGCAAGTTGGTCAGCGCATGCTCCGAGTACACGTCCTGGTAATCTGTCTGGCCCTGTGGCCTTGTGAATGTTGACCTGTTTAAAGGTCTTAATCACATCGGCTACGGAGAGCGTGATCACACAGTTGTCCGGAACAGCTGATGCTCTCATGCATGCTTCAGTGTTGATGGCTCGAAGCAAGCATACAGTGAGGGAAAAAAGTATTTGATCCCCTGCTGATTTTGTACGTTTGCCCACTGACAAAGAAATTATCAGTCTATAATTTTAATGGTAGGTTTATTTGAACAGTGAGAGACAGAATAACAACAAAAAAATCCAGAAAAACGCATGTCAAAAATGTTATAAATTGATTTGCATTTTAATGAGGGAAATAAGAATTTGACCCCCTCTCAATCAGAAAGATTTTTGGCTCCCAGGTGTCTTTTATACAGGTAACAAGCTGAGAATAGGAGCACAGTCTTAAAGGGAGTGCTCCTAATCTCAGCTTGTTACCTGTATAAAAGACACCTGTCCACAGAAGCAATCAATCAGATTCCAAACTCTCCACCATGGCCAAGACCAAAGAGCTCTCCAAGGATGTCAGGGACAAGATTGTAGACCTACACAAGGCTGGAATGGGCTACAAGACCATCGCCAAGCAGCTTGGTGAGAAGGTGACAACAGTTGGTGCGATTATTCGCAAATGGAAGAAACACAAAATAACTGTAAATCTCCCTCGGCCTGGGGCTCCATGCAAGATCTCACCTCGTGGAGTTGCAATGATCATGAGAACGGTGAGGAATCAGCCCAGAACTACACGGGAGGATCTTGTCAATGATCTCAAGGCAGCTGGGACCATAGCCACCAAGAAAACAATTGGTAACACACAACGCTGTGAAGGACTGAAATCCTGCAGCGCCCGCAAGGTCCCCCTGCTCAAGAAAGCACATATACAGGGCCGTCTGAAGTTTGCCAATGAACATCTGAATGATTCAGAGGAGAACTGGGTGAAAGTGTTGTGGTCAGATGAGACCAAAATCGAGCTCTTTGGCATCAACTCAACTTGCCGTGTTTGGAGGAGGAGGAATGCTGCCTATGACCCCAAGAACACCATCCCCACCGTCAAACATGGAGGTGGAAACATTATGCTTTGGGGGTGTTTTTCTGCTAAGGGGACAGGACAACTTCACCGCAAAGGGATGATGGACGGGGCCATGTACCTTCAAATCTTGGGTGAGAACCTCCTTCCCTCAGCCAGGGCATTGAAAATGGGTCGTGGATGGGTATTCCAGCATGACAATGACCCAAAACACACGGCCAAGGCAACAAAGGAGTGGCTCAAGAAGAAGCACATTAAGGTCCTGGAGTGGCCTAGCCAGTCTCCAGACCTTAATCCCATAGAAAATCTGTGGAGGGAGCTGAAGGTTCGAGTTGCCAAACGTCAGCCTCGAAACCTTAATGACTTGGAGAAGATCTGCAAAGAGGAGTGGAACAAAATCCCTCCTGAGATGTGTGCAAACCTGGTGGCCAACTACAAGAAACATCTGACCTCTGTGATTGCCAACAAGGGTTTTGCCACCAAGTACTAAGTCATGTTTTGCAGAGGGGTCAAATACTTATTTCCCTCATTAAAATGCAAATCAATTTATAACATTTTTGACATGCGTTTTTCTGGATTTTGTTGTTGTTATTCTTTCTCTCACTGTTCAAATAAACCTACCTTTAAAATTATAGACTGATCATGTCTGTCAGTGGGCAAACGTACAAAATCAGCAGGGGATCAAATACTTTTCTCCCTCACTGTAGAAGTAATTTAGCTCGTCTGGTAGGCTCGTGTCACTGGGCAGCTCGCGGCTGTGCTTCCCTTTGTAGTCTGTAATAGTTTGCAAGCCTTGCCACATCGGACGAGCGTAGGAGCTGGTGTAGTACGATTCAATCTTAGTCCTGTATTGACGCTATGCCTGTTTGATGGTTTATCGGAGGGCATAGCGGGATTTCTTATAAGCGTCCGGGTTAGAGTCCCGCTCCTTGAAAGTGGCAGCTCTACCCTTTAGCTCAGTGCGGATGTTGCCTGTAATCCATGGCTTCTGGTTGGGGTATGTAGGTACGGTCACTGTGGGAACGACGTCATCAATGAACTTATTGATGAAGCCAGTGACTGATGTGGTGTACTCCTCAATGCCATCGGAAGAATCCCGGAACATATTCCAGTCTGTGCTAGCAAAACAGTCCTGTAGCTTAGCATCTGTGTCATCTGACCACTTCTTTATTGACCGAGTCACTGGTTCTTCCTGCTTAAGTTTTTGCTTGTAAGCAGGAATCAGGAGGATATAATTATGGTCAGATTTGCCAAATGGAGGGCGAGGGAGAGCTTTGTACGCGTCTCTGTGTGTGGAGTAAAGGTGGTCTACAGTTTATTTTCCTCTGGTTGCACATTTAACATGCTGGTAGAAATTAGGTAAAACAGATTTAAGTTTCCCTGCATTAACGTCCCCAGCCACTAGGAGCGCCGCCTCTGGATGAGCGTTTTCCTGTTTGCTTATGGCCTTATACAGCTCATTGAGTGTGGTCTTAGTGCCAGCATCAGTTTGTGTTGGTAAATAGACAGCTACGAAAAAATATAGATGAAAACTCTCTTGGTAGATCGTGTGGTCTACAGCTTATCATGATATACTCTACCTCAGGCGAGCAAAACCTCGAGACTTCCTTAATATTAGATTTTGTGCACCAGCTGTTGTTTACAAATATACACAGACCGCTACCCCTTGTCTTACCGGAGGCGGCTGTTCTATTTTGCCGATGCAGCGTAAAGCCAGCCAGCTGTATGTTGTCCATGTCGTCGTTCAGCCACGACTCGGTGAAACATAAGATATTACAGTTTTTGATGTCCCGTTGGTAGGATATCTGTGATCGTAGTTAGTCTATTTTGTTATCCAATGATTGTAAATTGGCAAATAGGACTGATGGTAGAGGCAGATTACCCAATCGCTGTCAGATCCTTACAAGGCACGATATCTCTGTCTCTGTCACCTGAGAATGACGGGGATTTGGGCCTTGTTGGGTTTCTGAAGTAAATCCTTCACATCCGACTCGTTAAAGTCAAAATCTTCGTCCAGTATGAGGTGCGTAATCGCTGTCCAAATAACTTATAGCAGAGAGCGAGAGAAAGAGAGTTGGACTTGACACAAAGCTCCATTGTATCATCCCAACTCAAAATGCCAGGACAGCAGTAGACCACACTGCTGAACCAACGGACTAAACTCTCACTAGCACTCAACGGACATTGCAATGCATTATGTGGCAACCAGAAATAACGCAACCAGAACCAGTCTAGTTCGCCACACTATAATTGTGCCATAGCACAATTGGTTAGGAGCCCGTAAAACGGCAGCCATCTCCTCCGGCACCATTAATTGGTTTAGAATGCACTGTAGTTTTAGAACAGAATAGAATAGAACATAGCAGCATTTACCTTCTAGTGGGGAACACCGAGTTTAGAGTAGAGCTTTATTACTGTATACCCTTCTAGTGGGGAACAGAGAGTAGACTAGAGCTTTATTACTGTATACCCTTCTAGTGGGGAACAGAGAGTAGAGTAGAGCTTTATTACTGTATACCCTTCTAGTGGGGAACACAGAGAGTAGAGTAGAGCTTTATTACTGTATACCCTTCTAGTGGGGAACAGAGAGTAGAGTAGAGCTTTATTACTGTATACCCTTCTAGTGGGGAACAGAGAGTAGAGTAGAGCTTTATTACTGTATACCCTTCTAGTGGGGAACACAGAGAGTAGAGTAGAGCTTTATTACTGTATACCCTTCTAGTGGGGAACACAGAGAGTAGAGTAGAGCTTTATTACTGTATACCCTTCTAGTGGGGAACACAGAGAGTAGAGTAGAGCTTTATTACTGTATACCCTTCTAGTGGAAAACACAGAGAGTAGAGTAGAGCTTTATTACGGTATACCCTTCTAGTGGGGAACACAGAGAGTAGAGTAGAGCTTTCTTACTGTATACACTTCTAGTGGGGAACACAGATAGTAGAGTAGAGCTTTATTACTGTATACCCTTCTAGTGGGGAACACAGAGAGTAGAGTAGAGCTTTCTTACTGTATACACTTCTAGTGGGGAACACAGAGAGTAGAGTAGAGCTTTATTACTGTATACCCTTCTAGTGGGGAACAGAGAGTAGACTATAGCTTTATTACTGTATACCCTTCTAGTGGGGAACAGAGAGTAGAGTAGAGCTTTATTACTGTATACCCTTCTAGTGGGGAACATAGAGTAGAGTAGAGCTTTATTACTGTATACCCTTCTAGTGGGGAACAGAGAGTAGACTATAGCTTTATTACTGTATACCCTTCTAGTGGGGAACAGAGAGTAGAGTAGAGCTTTATTACTGTATACCCTTCTAGTGGGGAACACAGAGAGTAGAGTAGAGCTTTATTACTGTATACCCTTCTAGTGGGGAACAGAGAGTAGAGTAGAGATTTATTACTGTATACCCTTCTAGTGGGGAACAGAGAGTAGACTAGAGCTTTATTACTGTATACCCTTCTAGTGGGGAACAGAGAGTAGAGTAGAGCTTTATTACTGTATACCCTTCTAGTGGGGAACAGAGAGTAGAGTAGAGCTTTATTACTGTATACCCTTCTAGTGGGGAACACAGAGAGTAGAGTAGAGCTTTATTACGGTATACCCTTCGAGTGGGGAACACAGAGAGTAGAGTAGAGCTTTATTACTGTATACCCTTCTAGTGGGGAACACAGAGAGTAGAGTAGAGCTTTATTACTGTATACCCTTCTAGTGGAAAACACAGAGAGTAGAGTAGAGCTTTATTACTGTATACCCTTCTAGTGGGGAACACAGAGAGTAGAGTAGAGCTTTCTTACTGTATACACTTCTAGTGGGGAACACAGAGAGTAGAGTAGAGCTTTATTACTGTATACCCTTCTAGTGGGGAACAGAGAGTAGACTATAGCTTTATTACTGTATACCCTTCTAGTGGGGAACAGAGAGTAGAGTAGAGCTTTATTACTGTATACCCTTCTAGTGGGGAACAGAGAGTAGAGTAGAGCTTTATTACTGTATACCCTTCTAGTGGGGAACAGAGAGTAGACTATAGCTTTATTACTGTATACCCTTCTAGTGGGGAACAGAGAGTAGAGTAGAGCTTTATTACTGTATACCCTTCTAGTGGGGAACACAGAGAGTAGAGTAGAGCTTTATTACTGTATACCCTTCTAGTGGGGAACAGAGAGTAGACTATAGCTTTATTACTGTATACCCTTCTAGTGGGGAACAGAGAGTAGAGTAGAGCTTTATTACTGTATACCCTTCTAGTGGGGAACAGAGAGTAGAGTAGAGCTTTATTACTGTATACCCTTCTAGTGGGGAACAGAGAGTAGACTATAGCTTTATTACTGTATACCCTTCTAGTGGGGAACAGAGAGTAGACTAGAGCTTTATTACTGTATACCCTTCTAGTGGGGAACAGAGAGTAGACTAGAGCTTTATTACTGTATACCCTTCTAGTGGGGAACAGAGAGTAGAGTAGAGCTTTATTACTGTATACCCTTCTAGTGGGGAACAGAGAGTAGAGTAGAGCTTTATTACTGTATACCCTTCTAGTGGGGAACACAGAGAGTAGAGTAGAGCTTTATTACGGTATACCCTTCTAGTGGGGAACAGAGAGTAGAGTAGAGCTTTATTACTGTATACCCTTCTAGTGGGGAACAGAGAGTAGAGTAGAGCTTTATTACTGTATACCCTTCTAGTGGGGAACATAGAGTAGAGTAGAGCTTTATTACTGTATACCCTTCTAGTGGGGAACAGAGAGTAGACTATAGCTTTATTACTGTATACCCTTCTAGTGGGGAACAGAGAGTAGAGTAGAGCTTTATTACTGTATACCCTTCTAGTGGGGAACAGAGAGTAGAGTAGAGATTTATTACTGTATACCCTTCTAGTGGGGAACAGAGAGTAGACTAGAGCTTTATTACTGTATACCCTTCTAGTGGGGAACAGAGAGTAGAGTAGAGCTTTATTACTGTATACCCTTCTAGTGGGGAACACAGAGAGTAGAGTAGAGCTTTATTACGGTATACCCTTCGAGTGGGGAACACAGAGAGTAGAGTAGAGCTTTATTACTGTATACCCTTCTAGTGGGGAACACAGAGAGTAGAGTAGAGCTTTATTACTGTATACCCTTCTAGTGGAAAACACAGAGAGTAGAGTAGAGCTTTATTACTGTATACCCTTCTAGTGGGGAACACAGAGAGTAGAGTAGAGCTTTCTTACTGTATACACTTCTAGTGGGGAACACAGAGAGTAGAGTAGAGCTTTATTACTGTATACCCTTCTAGTGGGGAACAGAGAGTAGACTATAGCTTTATTACTGTATACCCTTCTAGTGGGGAACAGAGAGTAGAGTAGAGCTTTATTACTGTATACCCTTCTAGTGGGGAACAGAGAGTAGAGTAGAGCTTTATTACTGTATACCCTTCTAGTGGGGAACAGAGAGTAGACTATAGCTTTATTACTGTATACCCTTCTAGTGGGGAACAGAGAGTAGAGTAGAGCTTTATTACTGTATACCCTTCTAGTGGGGAACACAGAGAGTAGAGTAGAGCTTTATTACTGTATACCCTTCTAGTGGGGAACAGAGAGTAGACTAGAGCTTTATTACTGTATACCCTTCTAGTGGGGAACAGAGAGTAGACTAGAGCTTTATTACTGTATACCCTTCTAGTGGGGAACAGAGAGTAGAGTAGAGCTTTATTACTGTATACCCTTCTAGTGGGGAACAGAGAGTAGAGTAGAGCTTTATTACTGTATACCCTTCTAGTGGGGAACACAGAGAGTAGAGTAGAGCTTTATTACGGTATACCCTTCTAGTGGGGAACAGAGAGTAGAGTAGAGCTTTATTACTGTATACCCTTCTAGTGGGGAACACAGAGAGTAGAGTAGAGCTTTATTACTGTATACCCTTCTAGTGGGGAACACAGAGAGTAGAGTAGAGCTTTATTACTGTATACCCTTCTAGTGGGGAACACAGAGAGTAGAGTAGAGTAGAGCTTTATTACTGTATACCCTTCTAGTGGGGAACACAGAGAGTAGAGTAGAGCTTTATTACTGTATACCCTTCTAGTGGGGAACACAGAGAGTAGAGTAGAGTAGAGCTTTATTACTGTATACCCTTCTAGTGGGGAACACAGAGAGTAGAGAAGAGCTTTATTACTGTATACCCTTCTAGTGGGGAACAGAGAGTAGAGTAGAGCTTTATTACTGTATACCCTTCTAGTGGGGAACACAGAGAGTAGAGTAGAGCTTTATTACTGTATACCCTTCTAGTGGGGAACACAGAGAGTAGAGTAGAGCTGTATTACTGTATACCCTTCTAGTGGGGAACACAGAGAGTAGAGTAGAGCTTTAATACTGTATACCCTTCTAGTGGGGAACACAGAGAGTAGAGTAGAGCTTTATTACTGTATACCCTTCTAGTTGGGAACAGAGAGTAGAGTAGAGCTTTATTACTGTATACCCTTCTAGTGGGGAACACAGAGAGTAGAGTAGAGCTTTATTACTGTATACCCTTCTAGTGGAAAACACAGAGAGTAGAGTAGAGCTTTATTACTGTATACCCTTCTAGTGGGGAACAGAGAGTAGAGTAGAATAGAGCTTTATTACTGTATACCATTAGAGCAGAGTAGGATTGGACTTTTCTGTTCACTTTGAGATGAATAGTTGCCTTTGTTTAGAAACATCAGCACGCACACACACGACCCTGCCCACCCTGACTCACCTTCTCCAGCCTCTCGAAGTGCTCTCTGAGAAAGGCCATGGGTCTGTCTGGCCTGGAGGTACACAGCTGTACGATGCAGTCCTTCAGCAGCTGTTGGATGTTATGTTTCTGCACATACAGCTCACACTCCCTCAGACTCCTCTCCTCCTCACTGCTCGTACTGCCCGACGCCATCACACTCAAAACCTATTGACCTGCGGGACACAGACAGAGACAGACAGAGAAAGAGAGACAGAAAAGCAGGCGTAGCAGGAGAGAAGGGGTAGTGTTTGATAAACAGAAAGAGAGAAGTAGAATCAGAGCAGGACAGTGAGGAGAAGAGAACATGAGGGTGTAGAGAGAAAAGAGAGAGCGTAATGATAAACAGAGTGAGGGAGGGAGGGAGAGAAACAAGGGTGTGAAAAGAGGGGGGAGAGAGGCCAAAAAATAATTGGTTTAAAGCAAGGTAGGGAGTTGAGAGAGAGCATAAGAGAGGGGGGAGAGAGCGAGAGAGAGGAGAGGGGGGAGAGGGAGAGAGAGCGGTTGAGGGAGAGAGCAGGGGGAGCGGGAGAGCGAGGGGGGAGAGAGGGAGAGCGAGGGGGGAGAGAGAGTTAAGATTTAAGGAAAGCTTTGACTATGTACAGACTCAGTGAGCATAGCCTTGCTATTGAGAGAGGTCGCTGTAGGCAGACCTGGCTCTCAAGAGAAGACAGGCTATGTGCACACTGCCCACAAAATGAGGTGAAAACTGAGCTGCACTTCCTAACCTCCTGCCAAATGTATGACCATATTAGAGACATATATTTCCCTCAGATTACACACTCACAAAGAATTCGAAAACAAACCCAATTTTGATAAACTCCCATATCTATTAGGTGAAATACCACAGTGTGCCATCACAGCTGCAAGATTTGAGCGGGGGAAAGTGAGAGCGAGAGAAAGAGAGTTGGACTTGACACAAAACTCCATTGTATCATCCCAACTCAAAATGCCAGGACAGCAGTAGACCACACTGCTGAACCAACGGACTAAACTCTCACTAGCACTCAACGGACATCGCAATGCATTATGTGGCAACCAGAAATAACGCAACCATAACCAGTCTAGTTTGCCACACTCTCTCCAACTCTCCTTATATAGCTTGTTAGAGACCGAGAAGTGAGAATGCTACAAACCCATGACAGAAGCAGACAGGCATGTAACATCAGGGTGCGACAGAATTTTTCATAACCTGATTCATGGTGTGTGTACTACTGTATACTGAAAATGACAATTAAACATCGACAAAATATTCAGATATTTCAACTTGGAGAGGTAGGTGTCCATAATGGCCATAAATGAAAAATGTGGTGGATCAAATTGGGACTATCAATTATCGAAGTTAAGTTGATCACATACAAGGGCAAACAAACAACTTGAGGCAACTAGCTACATAGATACTGTGAACTGGTGAGTGTTGGCAAGTTACCGAGCTATCATAAGGTGAATGCACCAATTTGTAAGTCACCAATTTGTAAGTCGCTCTGGATAAGAGCGTCTGCTAAATGACGTAAATGTAACTCGCATCATAAGACGACAAAACTACTGTCACAATCAAGTGAAATGGTTGGTAGCTACCTAGCTAATGCTAGTTAGCTGTGTCTTTCGAGTGCAGGCAATCATTCGTATGTAGTTCGCAGCGGACCCTTGCTTAATATTCATTAAAAAATGCATTTAATTTTTAATAACTGTTTGGAAAGCATAGGGAATTAATATTCTGAGAGATTCTGAAACCATTAGCTAAAAGGCCCGCAGAGGTCTTTTCATAAAACAGCCATCTTGGAAACCTAGCTATCTTGCTAGTAACGTTAGCCAACTCGCGTTATCATAACAAACGGGAAGACGGCGACATACAGGTTATAATCAAGCGATGTCCTCATACGTGCAGCGCTCCATCAAATACATCGCGATTATTTAGAACAAAAATAAGACAAACCGCTTACCAAACCCGATTGAAATGCTGTCTTTATTTCGGAAACTGACAGTTCTTCGTCCCTGTTTTCCCCCCCTCAGTCCTTAGTTGGACGGCTGCCCTACCGGAAACAGGTTTGGACCAATCACTGCCTCGTTCTGGCACATACGTAACCTTAACTACCTTAAAGGGCAAGGGCTTTTTTTTACTGCCAACCCTTCACACAAAATGAGTGTTTTGATAACAAGTATTTCGTTTACTGCAAATCAACTGTTTTATTTTTTTACTAAATACAACATTTGTAGGGGCAGCAAGAATATCCAAATAGACTTGTCTCTCTTGTCCCTTGAGAAGTTGAGTTTTTACATAGGCCTACCATTGTAGGTAGAATTCTTGCTGTCAACTCAATGGATAAAAAACGTATTCAGTATCAGAATAAACCGAATAAATCTGATTTCTTCATGCATGCTTTCATAAATAATCTAGTGCGTCTGATCTCCAAACATTATCCTCACTAAAGATTTACAACATTTGTGATAGATTTAAACCAGAGAACGAGTGTCAACATGATTTGATTTGATTTGATCCATATGCCGTCAAACTACTACAGGTATACTGTTGAGGGAAAGTCATCTGACAGTATGCATGTTATCTTCATCCTCCATCACCCTTTGTCCCAGGTGCTTGCTCAATAGCTGAATATGCAGACACACCCTCTCTCTCTCTCTCTCTCTCTCTCTCTCTCTCTCTCTCCTCTCTCTCTCTCTCTCTCTCTCTCTCTCTCTCTCTCTCTCTCTACTTCCTCTTCTAGTGTCCTCTCCAGTCCTGCCCTGCACTGCTTCATTCGTGTCGACTGCCCAGAGTCCGCGAATACAACCCTGCTACAACCACACACACGCAGAGACTTTAAAACGTTGTTTTACATCAGCTTAACATTCCTGTCCACTGGAGGAAGGAGAGGTAGGAGGGAGAGACTGGTTTTGGTTGACATTTCCTTCTTTCTTAGTTGCATTGGGTTTCTTATGGTTTTCTATGGCGTAGTCTTTCCTGTTTGAGTGTGTGTGTGCGTGTGCGTGTGTGTGTGTGTGTTTGATCTCTATGGTAATTAAGTGTGATAAGAAAGCACTCTCAGTTCAGTTCCTTGTCAGATATGGGGACTGGGAGGCATTGCAGAAAGGTCTTATAATGCCACGTATCAAGGGCATCAAGAATGTCGGAATGACAGAATGAGAGGCAAAGCTAGTGTGTAAAAGCAATGGAGGCCAATCGAGTAGGAAATCAATGGAATGCAATGGAACCCGTCTAGTGTTGTTGTGTAAAGGATCAATCAGAAAGTCCTTTCTGGTCCTCTGAGTGTCTCTCACCAAGTGGGGGGAAGATACAATTCTCTACCTATACAAAATATATGCTGTAGGGTTGACTGTATCTGAATCCAATGGTTTTTCCCACTATGTCAACACAGCTAGCAGGCAAGAACAACCATGGAAAGATGAAAGGTAGCCGTTATGTGTGTTTACAAAGTATGTGCCAACACTGACAACGAAGGTCCGCAATTCGTTTTGAGTTGTTGCTCAACTCAACGAAGGTCGATGCTCAACTTAACATTGACCTAAACGTGCATGGTTGTAGCAAGATACAACTCAAAACAATTCAGACATTCAACCAGTGTCTGAAATACACAGGGGCTTGAGCTGCGTATAGCCTAGGCCTACAATCTAACTTTATCTAACCCAATCTTTCTCACTTTTAACCCTCCCTTCCTGGTTTTACTACAGTAGAGTTCCAACCAATCCCTGACAAGAAGAAGACATTCCAATCCCAGCCACATTCCAGAACCCTGTGGAACGATTGTTGAGACATGTCTCTGTACAGCTTTGGGCTGGAGCCTCTCTCCTGCCATGCCTGGAATAAGGACAGGACGCGTAAGTAGACCTGCAGCAATACTTAAACCAGTCCGCCCGCATTTCCACACACACACACACACGCACGCACACACACACACACACACACACACACACACACACACACGCACGCACACACCTCTCTTTCTCCCAGTCAATACCTCCATTAGCTGGCCTGCTGTCTCCTCGGATGCGTCCCCAAATTCCCTATTTAGTGCACTACTTTTGACCTGGGCCCATAGGGCTCTAGTCGTACGCAGTGCACTATATGGGGAATAGGGTGCCAGTTGAGACGCTTTAACCCTCGTGTTGCTTGCTGTCTGCCAGATGCACTTCCTCTTCCTCCTCTAATTGCTGTCCATTAAAGTGGTCTGTAGATCTGGGGGATGTGATTATCAACAGAGGATATGTAACGGAGACGTAAGGAGCTCCATACTGTAGTACCCTATATTCTCTTGACTAGGGCCCAAAGTTCCATACTGTAGTGTGGCCCGAATGGTAGCCTATATTCTAGGGCCCAAAGTTCCATACTGTAGTGTGGCCCGAATAGTAGCCTATAATCTAGGGCCCAAAGTTCCATACTGTAGTGTGGCCCGAATGGTACCCTTTATTCTAGGGCCCAAAGTGCACTATGTAGGGAATAGGGCACCAGTTGGGACACTGTGTGCATTACACTTCTTTACTAGTCTAACTGTACATTTACATTTTTACATTTGACATTTTAGTTATTTAGCAGACGCTCTTATCCAGAGCCACTGACAGGTAGTGACTGCATACATTATTTTCATACATTATTATTATTATTTTATTTTTTCATACTGGCCCCTCGTGGGAAACGAACCCACAACCCTGGCGTTGCAAGCGCCATGCTCTACCAACTGAGCTACACGGGCCTGTACCCCTTAAGTATTCTCTTAAATTACAAAGACGTAACATAAACATTGTGATTTATCTACAGTAGCCTACATTTTTTACAAGTTATCTCTGATGTGGAGAGAGATTGTAGGCAACATTGTGATTTATCTACAGTATCCTACATTTTTTACAAGTTATCTCTGATGTGGAGAGAGATTGTAGGCAACGTGCTAATCTGGTCCGCAGCCGGCTCTCCCTCTATCCAACGTCTATATGCAGTAGCAATTGAGCCTGGGGACAAGGTTAACAAAATGATATTGCTACACAGCAAATAAAAAATTAACTCTATGAGGGTAAAATAACCCCAGTGTTGATGTTAATAACCAGTGTTGACTGTGAGAGTGTGATTGTGTCAGTTTTACCAGAGATCTGTATATAATGACTAGAGGCTCATGTTACCATCCCTAACAATGGGAGCCATTGTCCCAAAGGCGGGAAGGCAGGCAGTCTGCTTATCAGTCTGCTCACTAAGCCCATAGAAACACATTGAATAACGCTGTATTCCCGCGTGGGCAGATTTTGGCCGAGAGTGAAACCTCTCGCTTCGCCTCTTCCTCTCTGGTCTTACTCTGTGGAGAGTACAACGTTCCCATCAAAACAACGCCCAACATTATCATATTTCCCAGCATGCTCTACTGCAGGTAGACTTTTTAGGCTAGTTTTTTTATATCTTTGTTTTTGCTTGTACATTGATTGATTGATTGATTGATTGATTAATATTATGCTACTCAAAGACAAATAACATACATTTTTCTAAACTAATCCAATCAGTTAATTAGATTTTTTGCACCCGTTACTGAAATGGTTGTTCCAGTTTAAATGGTTTACGTACTCTCCTCACAATGTTCTTAACCCTGGCAGTCATTCTGTCTGGATTCCAAAAGGAATTACGCATTCACTTTGCAAACCAGCATAATGTGACTTGCAGGTAGGGTTGCAAAATTCTGGTAACTTTGCCATAATTCCCAGATTTTTCAGAAATCCCGGTTGTAAGATTCCTGGAATGGGAGGGAATAATCAGAACATCCCGAATCCTTTAACCGGGAATTTGGGGAAAGTTACTACCCTACTTGAAGGCCTGATGTGGCCTGTAAACCATGAGTTTCAGGCCACTTTATTAGGGTAAAAGTAGACTTAATTGGTGTAATTGTAAAAAAATACTATGAGGTGTTATTGCATAACATCATTGGCGTAAACTATATACACTTCCCGGTGTTAAACATGAGGTGTTCTTGCATAACACTGAAAGTGTTAATTTCCTTAACACTGACCAAGTGTAACATCATCAGCATTAAAGGCGGCAGGTAGCTTAGTGGTTAAGAGCATTGTGCCAGTAACCGAAAGGTCGCTGGTTCTAATCCCCGAGCCGACTAGGTGAAAAATCTGTTGATGTGCCCTTGAGCAAGGCACTTAACCCTAATTGCTCCTGTAAGTCGCTCTGGATAAGAGCGTCTGCTAAATGACTTAAATGTAAACACAGTGATTTAAAAACGGAAAAGTGTGGACACTTATACACTGTCAGTGTTGATTCACCACTGGACACTTTGCTGTGTATATATATGCAATATACTGTATGTTTCTGTACACTGCTGTATATGATACATCAACGCATTATAGACATCTCTCCTCCCCATTGTGTGTGTGTGTGTGTGTGTGTGTGTGTGTGTGTGTGTGTGTCAATCGGCATATTTCTATCCATTACACATTAGTTACATGTTAATCAAGATGATGGAATGATGCAGCGATGTCTCTCCTCTCTCCAGATATTGCTGTGTATTAGTTGTTGTTAATTAAGATATTGTAGTGACGTAAAGATGTCTCTCTCCAGAGATTGCTGTGCATTAGTTGTTAATCAAGATATTGTAGTGACGTAAAGATGTCTCTCTCCAGAGATTGTTGTGCATTAGTTGTTAATCAAGATATTGTAGTGACGTAAAGATGTCTCTCTCCAGAGATTGCCGTCAGCCCCAACAACAGTGTGGTGATCATCTATGAGAAGAAGGGGAACGAGTGGGCCAAGATCCACGAGCTGACTGAGCACAGTGGACGGATCACAGGTACCCACATACAATCCGTCCCTCATGGCGCCCTGTTCCATAAAGAGTACTACTGTAGACCAGGGCCCATAGGCCATTTGGGACTCAGCCACAGACAGCCAGGAAGTGGAACATCATTGGTTAGTCAGTAACTCCACTGAACAAACCGACACACACACACACACACACACACACACACACACACACACACACACACACACACACACACACACACACACACTGGGTGCTAGCCTGAACATGTTGCTTCACAAGGCATTATGGGATTCCAACTGCATCATTCTCTTCATTGACTCCTTTTCCTGAAAACCTTCCAGGCATCGACTGGGCTCCGGAGTCGAACCGCATCGTGACGTGTGCATCGGACCGTAATGCGTACGTGTGGACCCTGAAGGACAAGGTGTGGAAGCCTACTCTGGTGTTGGTGAGGATCAACCGGGCTGCTACCTGTGTCAAGTGGTCCCCCCTGGAGAATAAGTTTGCCCTGGGCAGCGGAGCTCGCCTCATCTCTGTCTGCTACTTCGAGAAGGAGAACGACTGGTGAGAGACACAGAACACATTCGGTCGGTCGGTCTCTCTCTCACTCGCTCACTCACACACTCACTCACACACTCACACATGTACTCTCACTGTACCCTCTTACTAATACTGTTATTGTGACTGTGACTACAGTAGTACACTATAGGCTTGAAGTGAGGCACCATTTGAGATGTTCCCAGAGAGAATCTACTGTAACCTTTGCCCTCTGACCCTGCAGTGGCTCAGTAGTGTCTTGAGATTTGCCCA
>NC_140015.1:40042262-40064762 GCF_964263955.1 Coregonus lavaretus | reverse complement strand
ATGGCATCCTAATCCCTATATAGTGCATGGCATCCTAATCCCTATATAGGGCATGGCATCCTAATCCCTATATAGGGCATGGCATCCTAATCCCTATATAGTGCATGGCATCCTAATCCCTATTTAGTGCATGGCATCCTAATCCCTATATAGTGCATGGCATCCTAATCCCTATTTAGTGCATGGCATCCTAATCCATATATAGGGCATGGCATCCTAATCCCTATTTAGTCCATGGCATCCTAATCCCTATATAGGGCACGGCATCCTAATCCCTATATAGGGCAAGGCATCCTAATCCCTATATAGGGCATGGCATCCTAATCCCTATATAGGGCATGGCATCCTAATCCCCATTTAGTGCATGGCATCCTAATCCCTATTTAGTGCATGGCATTCTAATCCCTATATAGGGCATGGCATCCTAATCCATATATAGGGCAAGGCATCCTAATCCCTATATAGGGCATGGCATCCTAATCCCTATATAGGGCATGGCATCCTAATCCCCATTTAGTGCATGGCATCCTAATCCCTATTTAGTGCATGGCATCCTAATCCCTATATAGGGCATGGCATCCTAATCCCTATATAGTGCATGGCATCCTAATCCCTATTTAGTGCATGGCATCCTAATCCCTATATAGGGCATGGCATCCTAATCCATATATAGGGCAAGGCATCCTAATCCCTATATAGGGCATGTCATCCTAATCCCTATATAGGGCATGGCATCCTAATCCATATATAGGGCAAGGCATCCTAATCCCTATATAGGGCATGGCATCCTAATCCCTATATAGGGCATGGCATCCTAATCCCCATTTAGTGCATGGCATCCTAATCCCTATTTAGTGCATGGCATCCTAATCCCTATATAGGGCATGGCATCCTAATCCCTATATAGTGCATGGCATCCTAATCCCTATATAGGGCATGGCATCCTAATCCCTATATAGTGCATGGCATCCTAATCCCTATATAGGGCATGGCATCCTAATCCCTATATAGTGCATGGCATCCTAATCCCTATTTAGTGCATGGCATCCTAATCCCTATATAGTGCATGGCATCCTAATCCCTATATAGTGCATGGCATCCTAATCCCTATATAGAGCATGGCATCCTAATCCCTATATAGGGCATGGCATCCTAATCCCTATATAGTGCATGGCATCCTAATCCCTATATAGGGCATGGCATCCTAATCCATATATAGGGCATGGCATCCTAATCCCTATATAGGGCATGGCATCCTAATCCCCATATAGGGCATGGCATCCTAATCCCTATATAGGGCATGGCATCCTAATCCCTATATAGTGCATGGCATCCTAATCCCTATTTAGTGCATGGCATCCTAATCCCTATATAGGGCATGGCATCCTAATCCCTATATAGGGCATGGCATCCTAATCCCCATATAGGGCATGGCATCCTAATCCCTATATAGGGCATGGCATCCTAATCCCTATATAGGGCATGGCATCCTAATCCCTATATAGGGCATGGCATCCTAATCCCTATATAGTGCATGGCATCCTAATCCCTATATAGGGCATGGCATCCTAATCCCTATATAGTGCATGGCATCCTAATCCCTATATAGTGCATGGCATCCTAATCCCTATATAGGGCATGGCATCCTAATCCCTATATAGTGCATGGCATCCTAATCCCTATATAGTGCATGGCATCCTAATCCCTATATAGTGCATGGCATCCTAATCCCTATATAGTGCATGGCATCCTAATCCCTATATAGTGCATGGCATCATAATCCCTATATAGGGCATGGCATCCTAATCCATATTGTTACAAAACCAATAACTCACCTACTGATTTTGCTGCACTCATTATGTATAGGGGTCTTAGTCCTGGTTACATGGTCTGTAACCTGACTCATTATGTCTAGGGGTCTTAGTCCTGGTTACGTGGTCTGTAACCTGACTCATTATGTCTAGGGGTCTTAGTCCTGGTTACATGGTCTGTAACCTGACTCATTATGTCTAGGGGTCTTAGTCCTGGTTACGTGGTCTGTAACCTGACTCATTATGTCTAGGGGTCTTAGTCCTGGTTACATGGTCTGTAACCTGACTCATTATGTCTAGGGGTCTTAGTCCTGGTTACATGGTCTGTTACCTGACTCATTATGTCTAGGGGTCTTAGTCCTGGTTACATGGTCTGTAACCTGACTCATTATGTCTAGGGGTCTTAGTCCTGGTTACATGGTCTGGAACCTGACTCATTATGTCTAGGGGCCTTAGTCCTGGTTACATGGTCTGTAACCTGACTCATTATGTCTAGGGGTCTTAGTCCTGGTTACATGGTCTGTAACCTGACTCATTATGTCTAGGGGTCTTAGTCCTAGTTACGTGGTCTGTAACCTGACTCATTATGTCTAGGGGGTCTTAGTCCTGGTTACATGGTCTGTAACCTGACTCATTATGTCTAGGGGTCTTAGTCCTGGTTACATGGTCTGGAACCTGACTCATTATGTCTAGGGGGTCTTAGTCCTGGTTACATGGTCTGTAACCTGACTCATTATGTCTAGGGGTCTTAGTCCTGGTTACATGGTCTGTAACCTGACTCATTATGTCTAGGGGTCTTAGTCCTAGTTACATGGTCTGGAACCTGACTCATTATGTCTAGGGGTCTTAGTCCTGGTTACATGGTCTGTAACCTGACTCATTATGTCTAGGGGTCTTAGTCCTGGTTACATGGTCTGTAACCTGACTCATTATGTCTAGGGGTCTTAGTCCTGGTTACATGGTCTGTAACCTGACTCATTATGTCTAGGGGTCTTAGTCCTGGTTACATGGTCTGTAACCTGACTCATTATGTCTAGGGGTCTTAGTCCTGGTTACATGGTCTGTAACCTGACTCATTATGTCTAGGGGTCTTAGTCCTAGTTACATGGTCTGTAACCTGACTCATTATGTCTAGGGGTCTTAGTCCTGGTTACATGGTCTGTAACCTGACTCATTATGTCTAGGGGTCTTAGTCCTAGTTACATGGTCTGTAACCTGACTCATTATGTCTAGGGGTCCTAGTCCTAGTTACATGGTCTGTAACCTGACTCATTATGTCTAGGGGTCTTAGTCCTAGTTACATGGTCTGTAACCTGACTCATTATGTCTAGGGGTCCTAGTCCTAGTTACCTGGTCTGTAACCTGAGTTGATGTGTGCATAAATGTGAGAAGTCAGCGTATTCAGCCAGGTGTTGAATGTACGTACCCAGGAGACAGCAACTTACCGAGATCAGGACCAGCTCCATCATGGTCGGCCATTCCAAAGCAGATTATTCATATGTTCATGGTGACAAAGTAAACATGTACAAAAAGCCCACTACAAAAAAGACACGCCCAACTAAAGAGGTTTTCTAACATAAAAGAATAAACAAAAGCCGTCTGAGAGGCTTCTGGTCTCCTCTCCCTTCATTGGCTGCACCTGATGATGTGCTTATCGAGGCTTAGCTCAGCACCTCGACCCAGCTGCTGCCACCTGGGGGATGGAGTGTGGAAGTGTCTCCTGGACAGTGTGTTTGTCTATGTCCCAACACTAACCTATCCCTGATATCATAACACCATACAGTGCACTACCTTTGACCCAGAGACCTATGGGTAAAACTCAGGCTGTTATAATCTGTTTATATTACATGTATGAACCTGTTTTCCTTCCTCTTCTCTCTGTCTCCCTGCAGCACTGAGTTCATGGAGGATGCTAGATCCGTAGGCTGTGTCCTGCCATCTGTGTGGTCAGCATCACTTCAGCTGACCATGGGACTCACCACTACCAGTTGTTATTAACATCAACATCAAGCAGTTAGTCACACCAGGGTTGGGGTCAATCCCATTTAAATTCCATTCAATTCAGAAAGCAAACCAAATTCAAATTCCTCTTTAAAATGTTCCTCATTGAAAAGCATTGAAGAGAATTGGAATTTCAGTGTACTTCCTGAATTGACTGGAATTTAAATGGAATTGACCCCAACACTGAGTCACACCACTGTCAAGTTACCTATTATTTTACACAGATAGATGTGTTATCGTGTGTATTACTGAGGCATTCATTTTCACCTGGAACAGTAGACGTTTCTGAAGCTTCAAGATGTTTCGCAAATAAATCAGGTTGCTTTGTGCTGGGTTTCAATCAATGAATCAATATTGTTGAATAAATAAACATGCTTTCTACAGATTCTGGTGGACTGAGTTTTCATATTGTACCGTGGTTCCAATGTGATAAAAGGACTCATACCCAAGTGAAACGTTTGGTGTATATTTCTAATACTGTAATAAGGCATATTATTATATAAATCATATTGTCCATCCCTGGCTGAGGGCTACACTTCAACAAGTTATTGTGTCTATGGCAGTTTGGCTACAGTGAATCTACACTCCAGAACTGTTATAAATTATACACATTTAAATACAAAGTAAAAGGCTGCTGCAGGTGGTTGAGGGTCGCTCAAGGAGAAATCAAGGAAGGTCAATGTTTTGCCGGCTGTTACTACTGTGAATGAATAGCTTTTCTTGTCGACCACCGCCACTGTGACCACCTTCCACTGTGACCACCTTCCACTGTGACCACCTTCCACTGTGACCACCTTCCACTGTGACTACCTTCCACTGTGACCACCTTCCACTGTGACCACCTTCCACTGTGACCACCTTCCACTGTGACCACCACCACTGTGACCACCTTCCACTGTGACCACCTTCCACTGTGACCACCGCCACTGTGACCACCTTCCACTGTGACTACCTTCCACTGTGACTACCTTCCACTGTGACCACCGCCACTGTGACCAGCTTCCACTGTGACCACCTTCCACTGTGACCACCTTCCACTGTGACTACCTTCCACTGTGACCACCTTCCACTGTGACCACCTTCCACTGTGACCAACTTCCACTGTGACCACCGCCACTGGTTTGAGTTCTCCGTGACATAACAACATGCAGAGTTACTAGCCGCTAGAGAGGAAGAGGCGGAGCCAGAGGGTTTACTCACGTCAAAGTCTGTCCACGGGGGGAATACAGCGTTATTCAATGTGTTTCTATGGTCTTAATAAGCAGACTGATAGCTTGTCGCCTGCCTTGCCGCCTTCAGGACAACAACTCATTATATACAGTTTCTCTGCTACTACTGCATAGCTTATGCTAGGGGCGTTAGCCGACCTCCCTTTCCCCTAGAGGAGCCAATCAAAACAAACCTTTTCCCCACCTGACCATAGATAATGATAGCGAAAGCGCTGAGTATGCAAATCATTTTAGAACACCTGATCTGTCCATGACATAGACTGACCAGGGGAATCCAGGTGAAAGCTATGATCCCTTAGTGATGTCACCTGTTAAATCCACTTCAATCAGTGTAGATGAAGGGGAGGAGACGGGTTAAAGAAGGATTTTTAAGCCTTGAGACAATTGAGACATGGATTGTGCATGTGTGCCATTCAGAGGGTGAATGGGCAATACAAAATATTTAAGTGCCTTTGAACAAGGTATGGTAGTAGGATCCAGGCGCATCGGTTTGTGTCAAGAACTGCAACGCTGCTGGGTTTTTCACGCTCAACAGTTTTCCGTGTGTATCAAGAATGGTCCACCACCCAAAGGACATCCAGACAACTTGACACAACTGTAGAAAGCATTGGAGTCGACATGGGGCAGCTTCCCTGTGGAACTGTCACGATCGTCTTGAAGAGAAGTAGACCAATGCGCAGCGTGTTGAGCGAACATAATACTTTATTATATTAAAGCACAAAACAATAAACGACTAGTGAAGTCCACGGTGACAAAGACCGACAAGGAACAAAAACCCACAAACACAAAGTGAAACACAGACAGTTAAATATGGCTCCCAATCAGAGACAACCAGCAACCAGCTGACACTCGTTGCCTCTGATTGGGAGTCACTCAGTCAAACATAGAAAATGACGAACTAGAACCCCCAACAAAGAAATAGAACACATAGAATGAACACACCCTGGCTCAACATATTGAGTCCCAGAGCCAGGGTGTGACAGGAACACTTTCCACACCTTGTACAGTCCATGCCCCGACGGATTGAGGCTGTTCTGATGGGCAACTCAATATTACGAAGGTGTTCCTAATGTTTGGTATACTCAGTGTACACAGTAGTTAAGCAATAAGGCCAGAGGAGGTGTGGTATATGGCCAATATACCATGGCTAAGGGCTGTTCTTATGCACGACGCAGTGCAGAGTGCCTGGATACAGCCCTTAGCTGTGGTATATTGGCCATATACCACAAACCCCAGAGGTGCCTTATTGCTGTTATAAACTGGTTACCAAAGTACTCAGAGCAGTAAAAATACATGTTTTGTCATACCCGGTCTGATATACCACGGCTTTCAGCCAATCAGCATTAAGGGCTCGAACCACCTAGTTTATAATTCCCGTTATAGCGTCTGTGAGCGCACAGGCAGCGCCATTGAGGTAATCTCCATTTTGAAGTAGTACATCGATGACCCGGTTGGAACCCGGTTGTACTCCAACCGGGTCATCAGGAGGGATCCCGTGTAGCTCAGTTGGTAGAGCATGGCGCTTGCAATGCCAGGGTTGTGGGTTCGATACCCACGGGGGGCCAGTCTGAAAAAATGTATGCACTCACTAACTATAAAAACGTCTACTAAATGACAAAACTTTTTTATTTTTTTATCAGCCAATGAATTTGGAAGTCCCACCCAGTTGACTACATTAAAATGGTGGAAGCCAAGATTGTCTATTATTTAGATATGATAGTCAAGTGACCGCTCTGACAATGGAAATACATGTCTTCAAAGATGGAAGGCAGGCGGGAGGAGGCGAGATCAGGTGGGACCATTCTAGCCAATGAGAGGGCAGATACACCTGCGAACAACAGGCCATAGAGATAGACAGAGGACTCATCTTTGTATCTGTGCCATTAAGATGTTAAGATGGCGTTGCAGCCTTTTTATGGGCTCCTGACTAATTCTGCTATTTTGTGTGTTTTTCTTACGCTGATCTTAACTTTTTGTTTTACATAATGTCTCCGCTTTCATTTGCTATGACCGAAAACAGCTTCAGGACATCTGAACAGTGATCACTAACCTCAATTTGGATGACAATTTCTACTTCAACGAGTCGGCAGCGCTGGACGTTCTGCTTACTCCGGACCAGGCCCTAATCCCCGGGTCTCGAAAGAAGAAGCGATGGCACAAGAGAGGCAGACGAGCCGGCATCCTGATGAGACTACGATGGTGAGTAAATAAACCCTCTGTCCTTTTGATTGGCTAACGTACAGTCACTAGAGAACAAGCTGGACGAGCGCCGTTCGAGACTATCCTATCAACGGGACCTGAACAACTGTAATATTGTATGTTTTTCTGAGTCGTGGCTGAACAAGGACATGGATAACATACATCTCGCTGGTTTTTCCATGCATCGTCAAGACCGGATGGCAGCCTCGGGTAAAACAAAGGGGGGAGGAGTCTCTTTGTTAACAACAGCTGGTGCGCGATCTCTAATGTTAAGGAAGTATTTTGCTCTTCTGAGTTAGAATATATCATGATAAGCTGCAGACCATACTATTTATTTTTTTACGCTGTCTATTTACCACCACAAACCGATGCTGGCACTAAGACCGTACTCAACGAGCTGTATAGGGCCATAAGCAAACAACAAAATGCACATCCAGAGGCGGCGCTCCTAGTTGCCGGTGATTTTAATGCAGGGAAACTTAAATATGTTTTACCTCATTTCTACCAGCATGTCACCTGTGCAACTAGAGGTGACAAAACTCTAGATAACCTTTACTCCACACACAGATATGCATACAAGGCTCTCCCTCGCCCTCCCTTTGGCAAATCTGACCATAACTCTATCCTCCTGATTCTTACTTACAAACCAAAACTCAAACAGTAAGTACCAGTGATGTGTTCAATACGGAAGTGGTCAAATAAAGCAGATGCTGAGCTACAGGACTGTTTCGCTAGCACAACAGCAACAGCAGATGCTAAGCTACAGGACTGTTTCGCTAGCACAACAGCAACAGCAGATGCTAAGCTACAGGACTGTTTCGCTAGCACAACAGCAACAGCAGATGCTAAGCTACAGGACTGTTTCGCTAGCACAACAGCAACAGCAGATGCTAAGCTACAGGACTGTTTCGCTAGCACAGACTGGAATATGTTCCGGGATTCATCCGATAACATTGAATAAGTACATCGACAACGTCGTCCCCACAGTGACCGTACGTACATACCCCAACCAGAAGTATTACAGGCCCATCCACACTGAGCTAAAGGCTAGAGCTGCCGCTTTCAAGGAGCAGGACACTAATCCGGGCACTTACAGTGTAAGAAATCTCGGTACAACCTCCAATGAGCCATCAAACAGGCAAAGTCTCAATACATGACTAAAATCGAATCCTACTACGCCAGCTCTAATGCTCATCGGATGTGGGAGGGCTTGCAAACTATCATGGATTACAAATGGAAATCCAGCCGCGAGCTGCCCAGTGACGCAAGCCCAGTGACGCTTCAAGGCAAGCAACACTGAACCATGCATGAGAGCACCACCTGTTCCGGACGACTGTGGGATCTCGCTCTCCGTAGCCGATGTGAGTAAGACCTTCAAACAGGTTAACATTTACAAGGCCATGAGGCCAGACAGATTACCGGGACGCGTACTCAGAGCATGCGCTGACCAGCTGGCAAGAGTCTTCACTGACATTTTCAACCTCTCCCTGACCCAGCCTGTAATATCTACGTTTCAAACAGACCACCATAGTCCCTGTGCCCAAGAACGCCAAGGTAACCTGTCTAAATGACTATCTCCCCGTAGCACTCACATCTGTAGCCATGAAATGCTTTCAAAGGCTGGTCATGGCTCACATTAACACCATCATGCCAGACACCCTGGACCCAATCCAATTCGCATACCGCCCCAACAGACCCATAGATGACACAATCTCTATTGCTCTCCACACTGCACTCTCCCACCTGGACCAGAGGAACACCTATGTGAGAATGATGTTAATCGACAACAGCTCAGCGTTCAACACCATAGTGCCCTCCAAGCTCATCACTAAGCTAAGGACCCTGGGACTGAACACCTCCCTCTGCCACTGGATCCTGGACTTCCTGATGGGCCGCCCCCCAGGTGGTGAGGGTAGGCAACAACACAAATGTCACGCTGATCCTCAACACTGGGGCCCCTCAGGGGTGCGTGCTTAGTCCCCTCCTGTACTCCCTGTTCACCCACGACTGCGTGGCCATGCACGACTCCAACACCATCATTAAGTTTGCCGACAACACAACGGTGGTAGGCCTGATCAACGACGACGATGAGACAGCCTATAGGGAGGACAGTGACCTAGCAGTGTGGTGCCAGGACAACAACCTCTCCCTCAATGTCAGCAAAACGAAGGAGCTGACATTGATCCCTCAGATCCTCAAAAAGCTCTACAGCGGCACCATTGAGGGCATCTTGAATCGCTGCATACATCACCACTTGATATGACAACTGCTTGGCATCCAACCGTAAGGCGCTACAGAGGGTAGTGCGTACGGCCCAGTACATCACTGGGGCAGAGCTCCCTGCCATCCAGGACCTCTATACATGGCGGTGTCAGAGGAAGGCCCTAAAAATGGTCAAAGACTCCAGCCACCCAAGTCATAGACTGTTCTCTCTAATACCTCACAGCAAGCAGTACCGATGCACCAAGTCTGGAACCAACAGGACCCTGAACAGCTTCTACTCCCAAGCCATAAGAATGCTAAATAGTTAACCAAATAGCTACCCGGACTATCTGCATTGACCCTTCTTTGCAACTCTTTTGACTCATCACATACGCTGCTGCCTATATGTACATATCTACCTCCATTACCTCGTACCCCTGCACATCGACTCGGTACAGGTACCCCGTGTATAAAGCCAAGTTATCGTTACTCATTGTGTATTTATTTCTACGGTTATTATCTTTCTATTATTTTTCTATTTTTCTCTCTGTATTGTTGGGATGGGCCCGTAAGTAAGCATTTCACTGTCAGTCTACACTTATTGTTTACGAAATATGTGACAAATAAAACTTGATTTGTTTATAGCATCTGTGACAGCATGGGCAGCACCAATGAGGCTATCTCCATTTTAAAGTAGTCAATGTTATTCTTCTTCATTGGCTGATTGCTCCCAACTCATAGGAATCCCCACCCAGTTGACTACTTTAAATGGTGGATGCCCTCAATGCCAATGTCTATGCTAAAATGGGTTATATCCACGATGAGTCCTCTATCTGAGTCCTCTATCTATACATTTACATTTTAGTCATTTAGCAGACGCTCTTATCCAGAGCGACTTACAGTTAATGCATACATTATTTTTTTTTCATACCCCCTGTGGGAATCAAACCCACAACCCTGGCGTTGCAAACGCCATGCTCTATCAACTGAGCTACATCCCTGCCGGCCATTCCCTCCCCTACCCTGGAGGACGCTGGGCCAATTGCGCGCCGCCCCATTGGTCTCCCGGTCGCGGCCGGCTATGACAGAGCCTGGATTCGAACCAGGATTTTTTGGGCGGAGTAAAACCTCTTGCTTTGCGTCTTCCTCTCTGGCGCTGCCAATGCTAAAATATACTTTGGCCACTACAGGCCTCTATCATTCTCTATGCACCTGACCAATCAGAATCGAGCCGACGACAACATTGAATTTCGCTTTTAGCCAACTGCGACTGGAAATCCGAGTGACGCAACAAGCTGTCAGCTGTTCTTGTTTTGCTTCGGTTTTTCCCCTTCTTCTTTCTCCAGAGTGTCTGATCTCTCCTGTAACAACTAAGAACATTTATGGAACTCAGATTTGGATTCTAAAAACACCGGAAATACGGAGTTCAAAACACGCAGGCCTATGATTAGATCGGTTTATTGTTGAAAAGGCGATCGAGATTTCTTCTCAGCTGGATCCTCAATCCGACGCTATCGTGCTAAGAGGCAAAACCGATCCCAGGCCTCCGATCCAGGGCGGAGGGAGGGAAAGAGGTCGCTGGGAATCGGGATGGAGACGGGAGAGGGAGCAGACGGTCCTGGCGGACCGGGTGAACCGGGAGCCGGGCCGGGGACGGATCTGGCGGGGCTTGGCTGCGCCTCTTTCAACCAGGACTCCACGTAAGCGCCTCCGAACCCGCTGCCTGTTGGGCTGGTCGCCGACAACAGAATGCTCTCTCTGCAAATGTCCTTGTCATTTTCTATAAGATAAGCTATGGATAAATATACCTGTTAGTATGATATCATGGTGATGCAATCTTAAAACATATTTCCCTTTAATCGCATATTTCCCTTTAATCGTGAGGTCCTAAAATCCTAATTAAATAGCCCATAGATGTTATAGAATTATACATAGCGGCTATATAATCAGAAAGGGCTGTTCACAGTCATCTGAACCAAATACACTAATTATGCTTCAACCCTAAACCACAGGATTTATTCTAAAAAAGCTTTGAAAGCTCGGAGTGAAACTCTTCAGCCAAGGCTACTGATGAGAAAGACGGAGAGTGTTGCCAACAGTGGATGGAACCGTTCTGGAGGCAGAACAACAGGACTTCAAAAGCACTCCTGTTATACACGCTAATAGAAAATAGAAATCTATTGATCCCTTTCTCAATGTCTTCATTTTAAAGTGGGGCATAGGACTGGACCAACACAGTAATAAACTAGTATAATAATAATAATCTCACTAAAATAAGAGATTGAGACGAGAGAGAGAGAGTTCCTTTGCCTAATGTAAGCACTAACTGAGAAGGCTTGAATCGCCAAGCTCAACTACTTTTCATGAACAGAGCGCTATCCCAAATGGCATCATATTCTCTATGTAGTGCACTAGTTTTGACCAGGGCCTATAGAGCACTATGTAGGGAATAGGGTGTTATTTGGGGACGCAGCCTAACTTTCAGATCGCCTGCTCACCTGATATGTGGCTGGCTGGCACTGTGGAGAGAATTCTCACAACCTGTCCATAGCTTCTGTCGTAGGCTAGGTACTAGGTAACACACCTTGAACAGGAGACTGTTTATCTGATGAAGGAATGCAGAACAGAGTAGACCTGTTGTCCTGTCCTGTTGTGTTTGGATCAGGTTGAGAGCTTCAAGTTCCTTGGTGTCCACATCACCAACAAACTAACATGGTCCAAGCACACCAAGACAGTCGTGAAGAGGGCACGACAAAACCTATTCCCCCTCAGGAGACTGAAAAGATTTGGCATGGGTCCTCAGATCCTCAAAAGGTTCTACAGCTGCACCATCGAGAGCATCCTGACTGGTTGCATCACTGCCTGGTATGGCAACTGCTTGGCCTCCGACCGCAAGGCACTACAGAGGGTAGTGCGTAAGGCCCAGTACATCACTGGGGCCAAGCTTCCTGCCATCCAGGACCTCTATACCAGGCGGTGTCAGAGGAAGGCCCTAAAAATTGTCAAAGACTCCAGCCACCCTAGTCCTAGACTGTTCTCTCTGCTACCGCATAGCAAGCGGTACCGGAGCGCCAAGTCTAGGTCCAAGAGGCTTCTAAACAGCTTCTACCCCCAAGCCATAAGACTCCTGAACATCTAATGAAATTGCTACCCAGACTATTTGCATTGCGCTCCCCCCCCCCCCCCCCTCTCTCTGTTTATTATCTATGCATAGTCACTTTAATAACTCTACCTACATGTACATATTACCTCAATTACCTCGACTAACCTGTGCCCCCGCACATTGACTCTGTACCGGCACCCCCTGTACAGTGAGGGGAAAAATTATCCTTAAGAAAGGATCAGTCTATAATTTTAATGGTAGGTTTATTTGAACAGTGAGAGACAGAATAACAACAACAAAAATCCAGAAAAACGCATGTCAAAAATGTTATAAATTGATTTGCATTTTAATGAGGGAAATAAGTATTTGACCCCCTCTCAATCAGAAAGATTTCTGGCTCCCAGGTGTCTTTTATACAGGTAACGAGCTGAGATTAGGAGCACAGTCTTAAAGGGAGTGCTCCTAATCTCAGCTTGTTACCTGTATAAAAGGCACCTGTCCACAGAAGGAAACAATAAATCAGATTCCAAACTCTCCACCATGGCCAAGACCAAAGAGCTCTCCAAGGATGTCAGGGACAAGATTGTAGACCTACACAAGGCTGGAATGGGCTACAAGACCATCGCCAAGCAGCTTGGTGAGAAGGTGACAACAGTTGGTACGAATATTCGCAAATGGAAGAAACGCAAAATAACTGTCAATTTCCCTCGGCCTGGGGCTCCATGCAAGATCTCACCTCGTGGAGTTGCAATGATCATGAGAACGGTGAGGAATCAGCCCAGAACTACACGGGAGGATCTTGTCAAGGATCTCAAGGCAGCTGGGACCATAGTCACCAAGAAAACAATTGGTAACACACTACGCCGTGAAGGACTGAAATCCTGCAGCGCCCGCAAGGTCCCCCTACTCAAGAAAGCACATATACAGGGCCGTCTGAAGTTTGCCAATGAACATCTGAATGATTCAGAGGAGAACTGGGTGAAAGTGTTGTGGTCAGATGAGACCAAAATCGAGCTCTTTGGCATCAACTCAACTCGCCGTGTTTGGAGGAGGAGGAATGCTGCCTATGACCCCAAGAACACCATCCCCACCGTCAAACATGGAGGTGGAAACATTATGCTTTGGGGGTGTTTTTCTGCTAAGGGGACAAGACAACTTCACCGCATCAAAGGGACGATGGACGGGGCCATGTACCGTCAAATCTTGGGTGAGAACCTCCTTCCCTCAGCCAGGGCATTGAAAATGGGTTGTGGATAAGTATTCCAGCATGACAATGACCCAAAACACACGGCCAAGGCAACAAAGGAGTGGCTCAAGAAGAAGCACATTAAGGTCCTGGAGTGGCCTCAGTATCAGATAGGACGTGTGTGTTAGACCTGTGTTACTCAGTATCAGATAGGACGTGTGTATTAGACCTGTGTGACTCAGTATCAGATAGGACGTGTGTATTAGACCTGTGTTACTCAGTATCAGATAGGACGTGTGTATTAGACCTGTGTGACTCAGTATCAGATAGGACGTGTGTATTAGACCTGTGTTACTTCGTATCAGATAGGACGTGTGTGTTAGACCTGTGTGACTCAGTATCAGATAGGACGTGTGTATTAGACCTGTGTGACTCAGTATCAGATAGGACGTGTGTATTAGACCTGTGTTACTCAGTATCAGATAGGACGTGTGTATTAGACCTGTGTGACTCAGTATCAGATAGGACGTGTGTATTAGACCTGTGTTACTCAGTATCAGATAGGACGTGTGTATTAGACCTGTGTGACTCAGTATCAGATAGGACGTGTGTATTAGACCTGTGTGACTCAGTATCAGATAGGACGTGTGTATTAGACCTGTGTGACTCAGTATCAGATAGGACGTGTGTATTAGACCTGTGTTACTTCGTATCAGATAGGACGTGTGTGTTAGACCTGTGTGACTCAGTATCAGATAGGACGTGTGTATTAGACCTGTGTGACTCAGTATCAGATAGGACGTGTGTATTAGACCTGTGTGACTCAGTATCAGATAGGACGTGTGTATTAGACCTGTGTGACTCAGTATCAGATAGGACGTGTGTATTAGACCTGTGTGACTCAGTATCAGATAGGACGTGTGTGTTTGTGTGGGCAGTTTTATCAGTTCTCTCAGAAATGTTGCATCAGTTTGGAAACATGATGACTATACAGTGTGTGTGGAGAGAGTGAGTGAGAAAAAGAGAGTGAGAGAGCGAGAGAATGGGAGAGAGTGTGTGTGCAATACTTACTTTGTATTTGGACTGGCTATGCAAAATGATAATGAGCAAGTTCAAGCACATCAGTACTCCATAGGCAATATCATGTTTAACAGAAACTGAAAATGATATTTCAGTCATGTAGTTTGGGGAAATTCCCTCCTGCCCAGAATGGATGGAGAACATAGAGTTTACATGAGTAAAGAGTCACACTTTCAACTTTCAAATTCTATGTTTTTGTCCCTTTATCAAAAGTCCTTGCAGCAAACTTTAAAACAAAGTAAATGTTTGGGGTTCTGGAATCCCCAAAATAAACAATGCCTATAAAAAGCCTTGAGAGCAAAGTCTGGTGTGCATGAGATGAGTCACACTTCATTGACATGTTTTTACCGTAGCAAGTTCAATGTATTTTTTACTTATCTACCTCTGCTCGTTGTGTGTGTGTGTGTGTGTGCACACTGTAATACTCATGAAGAAACTAGTCACACATTGACTTATAATATTATATATGTGTTTATCAACCTCTTGTCAACCTCTGTATGTTGTTGTTGTTGTGTGTGTGTGTGTGTGTGTGTGTGTGTGTGTGTGTGTGTGTGTGTGGTGTGTTCCCAGGTCATTGGCAGTGGGAACCAAGACAGGCTATAAGCTGTTCTCTGTGACCTCAGTGGACAAACTGGACTGCATCTACGAGAGCGGTTAGTATAGCCCCGTCCCAAACACACCCCTAGACCCTGTCCCAAACAAACCCCTTACCCTAATCCCCGTCCCAAACGAACCCGTCCCAATCAAACCCCTTCCCCTAGAACCCGTCCCCAAAAAAAACCTTCCCCTAGACTAGACTTAGTTCCAACACCTCTGTCTCTCTCTGATAGGCTGCCTGTACTCTATGACTCCTTTACCAGAGCCTTGTACAGTGCCTTAGGAAAGTATTCATACCCCTTGACTTTTTCCACATTTTGTTATGTTACGGCCTTGTTCTAAAATGGATTAAATAAATAAAAATCATCAGCAATCTACACACAATACCCCATAATGAAAAAGTGAAAACAGGTTTTTAGAAATAAACAACTGAAATACCTTATTTACATAAGTATTCAGACCCTTTGCCATGAGACTCGAAATTGAGCTCAGGTGCATCCTGTTTCCATTGATCATCCTTGAGATGTTTCTACAACTTGATTGGAGTCCACCTTTGGTAAATTCAATTGATTGGACATGCTTTTGAAAGGCACACACCTGTCTATATAAGGTCCCACAGTTGACAGTGCATGTCAAAGCAAGAACCAAGCCATGAGGTCAAAGGAATTGTCCGTAGAGCTCAGAGACAGGATTGTGTCGAAGCACAGATCTGGGGAAGGGTACCAAAAAAATTCTGCAGCATTGAAGGTCCCCATGAACACAGTGGCCTCCATCATTCTTAAATGGAAAAAGTTTGAAACCACCAAGACTCTTCCTAGAGCTGGCCTCCCGGCCAAATTGAGCAATCGGGGGAGAAGGGCCTTGGTCAGGGAGGTGACCAAGAAATCGATGGTCACTCTGACAGAGCTCTAGAGTTCCTCTGTGGAGATGGGAGAACCTTCCAGAAGGACAACCGTCTCTGCAACACTCCACCAATCAGGCCTTTATAGTAGAGTGGCCAGACGGAAGCCACTCCTCAGTAAAAGGCACATGACAGCCCGCTTGGAGTTTGCCAAAAGGCACCTAAAGACTCTCAGACCATGAGAAACAAGATTCTCTGGTTTGATGAAACCAAGATTGAACTCTTTGGCCTGAATGCCAAGCGCCACGTCTGGAGGAAACCTGACACCATCCCTACGGTGAAGCATGGTGGTGGCAGCATCATGCTGTGGGGATGTTTTTCAGCGACAGGGACTGGGAGACTAATGAGGTACGAGGCAAAGATGAACAGAGCAAAGTACAGAGCGATCCTTGATGAAAACCTGCTCCAGAGCGCTCAGGACCTCAGACTGGGGCGAAGGTTCACCTTCCAACAGGACAACGACCCTAAGCATACAGCCAAGTCAACGCAGGAGTGGCTTCAGGATAAGTTTCTGAATGTCCTTGAGTGGCCCAGCCAGAGCTCGGACTTGAACCCGATCAAACATCTCTGGAGAGACCTGAAAATAGCTGTACAGCAACGCTCCCCATCCAACCTGACAGAGCTTGAGAGGATCTGCAGAGAAGAATGGGAGAAACTCCCCAAATGCAGGTGTGCCAAGCTTGTAGTGTCATACCTAAAAATACTTGATGCTGTAATCGCTGCCAAAGGTGCTTCAACAAAGTACTGAGTAAAGGGTCTGAATACTTATGTATATGTGATATTTCCGTTTATATATTTATTTATAAATTAGCTAAATTTTCTAACAACAAGTTTTTGCTTTGTCATTATGGGTTATTGTGTGTAGATTTATGAGGGGGAAAAAAACAATTTAATCCATTTTAGAATAAGGCTGTAACATAACAAAATGTGGAAAGAGTCAAGGGGTCTGAATCCTTTCCGAAGGCGCTGTAGTGGGATCTGATATGATCTCCCTTCAAGGCTCTGACTTATACAGTACTCTGCTCTGCCAAGCTGTAGCATTGTTCAGCCCATATATAGGATCTCATTCTAGTTCTGTCCAGCCTTTCTCTGGGCATTAGTGTCAGTTACAGGGAAATTCATTGGCAGTCCTCTTCCAGTGATGGGTAATTCTCTGTTAGTCTACTTCCTTGTGGTGAATCACTGGCTGTGTTCCAAATACATAGAGCCCTATGGCCCCTAGTCAAAAGTAGTGCACTATATAGGCAATAGGGTGTAATTTGGGTTGCAGACACTGTGTGTAGACTGATAACTGGTTTACAGACAACAGTGGATAGATGGATCACTTCACTAGCCACCAGTCTCTGGTCATTTACTGCTCAGTTCATTATTACTGGCAGACAGACACAGTGATACGGTGTGGAGATAGAAACCAACCATGGCAGGACACTAATACCAGGCTACCTCAGCCCCCCAGGACACTAATACCAGGCTACCTCAGCCCCCCAGGACACTAATACCAGGCTACCTCAGCCCCCCAGGACACTAATACCAGGCTACCTCAGCCCCCCAGGACACTAATACCAGGCTACCTCAGCCCCCCAGGACACTAATACCAGGCTACCTCAGCCCCCCAGGACACTAATACCAGGCTACCTCAGCCCCCCAGGACACTAATACCAGGCTACCTCAGCCCCCCAGGACACTAAAACCAGGCTACCACAGCCCCCCAGGACACTAATACCAGGCTACCTCAGCCCCCCAGGACACTAATACCAGGCTACCTCAGCCCCCCAGGACACTAATACCAGGCTACCTCAGCCCCCCAGGACACTAATACCAGGCTACCTCAGCCCCCCAGGACACTAATACCAGGCTACCTCAGCCCCCCAGGACACTAATACCAGGCTACCTCAGCCCCCCAGGACACTAATACCAGGATACCTCAGCCCCCCAGGACACTAATACCAGGCTACCTCAGCCCCCCAGGACACTAATACCAGGCTACCTCAGCCCCCCAGGACACTAATACCAGGCTACCTCAGCCCCCCAGGACACTAATACCAGGCTACCTCAGCCCCCCAGGACACTAATACCAGGCTACCTCAGCCCCCCAGGACACTAATAACAGGCTACCACAGCCCCCCAGGACACTAATACCAGGCTACCTCAGCCCCCCAGGACACTAATACCAGGCTACCTCAGCCCCCCAGGACACTAATACCAGGATACCTTAGCCCCCCAGGACACTAATACCAGGCTACCTCAGCCCCCCAGGACACTAATACCAGGCTACCTCAGCCCCCCAGGACACTAATACCAGGCTACCTCAGCCCCCCAGGACACTAATACCAGGCTACCTCAGCCCCCCAGGACACTAATACCAGGCTACCTCAGCCCCCCAGGACACTAATACCAGGCTACCTCAGCCCCCCAGGACACTAATACCAGGCTACCTCAGCCCCCCAGGACACTAATACCAGGCTACCTCAGCCCCCCAGGACACTAATACCAGGCTACCACAGCCCCCCAGGACACTAATACCAGGCTACCTCAGCCCCCCAGGACACTAATACCAGGCTACCTCAGCCCCCCAGGACACTAATACCAGGCTACCTCAGCCCCCCAGGACACTAATACCAGGCTACCTCAGCCCCCCAGGACACTAATACCAGGCTACCTCAGCCCCCCAGGACACTAATACCAGGCTACCTCAGCCCCCCAGGACACTAATACCAGGCTACCTCAGCCCCCCAGGACACTAATACCAGGCTACCTCAGCCCCCCAGGACACTAATACCAGGCTACCTCAGCCCCCCAGGACACTAATACCAGGCTACCTCAGCCCCCCAGGACACTAAAACCAGGCTACCACAGCCCCCCAGGACACTAATACCAGGCTACCTCAGCCCCCCAGGACACTAATACCAGGCTACCTCAGCCCCCCAGGACACTAATACCAGGCTACCTCAGCCCCCCAGGACACTAATACCAGGCTACCTCAGCCCCCCAGGACACTAATACCAGGCTACCTCAGCCCCCCAGGACACTAATACCAGGCTACCTCAGCCCCCCAGGACACTAATACCAGGATACCTCAGCCCCCCAGGACACTAATACCAGGCTACCTCAGCCCCCCAGGACACTAATACCAGGCTACCTCAGCCCCCCAGGACACTAATACCAGGCTACCTCAGCCCCCCAGGACACTAATACCAGGCTACCTCAGCCCCCCAGGACACTAATACCAGGCTACCTCAGCCCCCCAGGACACTAATAACAGGCTACCACAGCCCCCCAGGACACTAATACCAGGCTACCTCAGCCCCCCAGGACACTAATACCAGGCTACCTCAGCCCCCCAGGACACTAATACCAGGATACCTTAGCCCCCCAGGACACTAATACCAGGCTACCTCAGCCCCCCAGGACACTAATACCAGGCTACCTCAGCCCCCCAGGACACTAATACCAGGCTACCTCAGCCCCCCAGGACACTAATACCAGGCTACCTCAGCCCCCCAGGACACTAATACCAGGCTACCTCAGCCCCCCAGGACACTAATACCAGGCTACCTCAGCCCCCCAGGACACTAATACCAGGCTACCTCAGCCCCCCAGGACACTAATACCAGGCTACCTCAGCCCCCCAGGACACTAATACCAGGCTACCTCAGCCCCCCAGGACACTAATACCAGGCTACCTCAGCCCCCCAGGACACTAATACCAGGCTACCTCAGCCCCCCAGGACACTAATACCAGGCTACCTCAGCCCCCCAGGACACTAATACCAGGCTACCTCAGCCCCCCAGGACACTAATACCAGGCTACCTCAGCCCCCCTGGACACTAATACCAGGCTCCCCCCATTCCCCTGTGTCACCCTTGCTCTCCCCCATCAGAGACCCCAGACGTGTACATCGTTGAGCGGTTGTTCTCCAGCAGTCTGGTGGTGGTGGTTAGTCTCTCCATGCCCCGACGTATGAACGTCTACCACTTCAAGAAGGGAACGGAGATCTGCAACTACAGCTACAGTAACCACGTCCTCTCTGTCAGACTCAACAGACAGGTAATAGAACTACAGTAACCACGTCCTCTCTGTCAGACTCAACAGACAGGTAATAGAACTACAGTAACCACGTCCTCTCTGTCAGACTCAACAGACAGGTAATAGAACTACAGTAACCACGTCCTCTCTGTCAGACTCAACAGACAGGTACAGTAGATTGGACACGCATACATACATGGATAGACGCAGATATGCATGGACAGATATGTAGGTCTCTTACTAAATGACAATGTTTCAACAGGAACTTAACTCTCTCTCTCTCTCTCTCTCTCTCTCTCTCTCTCTCTCTCTCCCTCTCTCTGTCTCTCTCTCTCTCTCTCTCTCTCTCTCTCTCTCTCTCTCTCTCTGTCTCTCTCTCTCTCCTCTCTCTTCTCTCTCTCTCTCTCTTCTCTCTCTCTCTCTCTCTCTCTCTCTCTCTCTCTCTCTCTCTCTCTGTCTCTCTCCCTCTCTCTCTCTCTCTCTCTCTCTCTCTCTCTCTCTGTCTCTCTCTCTCTCTCTCTCTCTCTCTCTCTCTCTCTCTCTCTCTCTCTCTCTCTCTCTCTCTCTCTCTCTCTCTCTCTCTCTCCCCTCCTGTAGAGGCTGGTGGTGTGTCTGGAGGAGTCAGTCTACATACACAACATCAAAGACATGAAGCTGCTGAAGACCCCTACTCAGCACGCCCTCCAACCCCTCAGGTAAACACACTATATACAGTCTACCTACAGAACGGTGTTTCCCAAACCAGTGTGTCTGCTCTATGTCTTTCTGATGGGTTGGGAAAAGCAGAAGCTGTCTTTCTGTGGACTGAAAGGAAAATGGATCAATAAAGTATTTTTCTTCTGTTCAGGTCTGTGTGCTCTGTTCCATCAACCATTCCAACTCCTACCTGGCCTACCCAGGCAGCTCCACCCATCGGAGAGATCATAGTTTATGACGCCAACAACCTGGTAAGCCTACTATACTACTGAACTACTACTGAACAACTACTGTATACTACTACTATACCACTATACTACTATATACTGTACTACTATACTAACTACTATACTACTATTATACTACTATACTACTATACTGCTATACTACTATTATAACTGTACTACTGTACTACTATACTACTATACTACTATACTACTATACACTATACTACTGTACTACTGTACTACTATACTACTATACTACTGTACTACAGTACTACAGTACTACTACTATTGTACTACTATACTACTACTATACTACTATACTACTACACTGCTGTACTACTATTGTACTACTATACTACTACTATACTATTGTACTACTGTACTACTATACTACTACGTTACTACTGTACTACTGTACTACTACTGTACTACTATACTATTATACTACTACTATACTATGTACTACTATACTACTACGTTACACTGTACTACTACTGTACTACTATACTACTACGTTACTACTGTACTACTACCTGTACTACTATACTATTATACTACTGTACTACTATACTATTATACTACTACTACTATACTATTATACTACTACTATATACTATTATACTACTACTCTATACTATTGTACTACTGTACTACTATACTATTATACTACTACACTACTATACTACTACGGTACTACTATACTACTGTACTACTATACTACTATACTACTATACTACTACGGTACTACTGTACTACTGTACTACTATACTATTATACTACTATACTACTACGGTACTACTATACTACTGTACTATACTATTATACTATTATACTACTATACTACTACAGTACTAATATACTACTGTACTACTATACTATTATACTACTATACTACTATACTACTATGGTACTAGTGGTACTACTATACTACTGTACTACTATACTACTATACTACTACGGTACTACTATACTATTATACTACTATACTACTACGGTACTACTGTACTACTACTACTATACTATTATACTACTGTACTACGGTACTACGGTACTACTATACTATATACTACTATACTACTACTGTACTACTATACTAATAATAACTACTATACTATTATACTACTATACTACTACGGTACTACTATACTACTGTACTACTATACTATTACACTACTATACTACTATACTACTATGGTACTACTATACTACTATACTACTATACTATTATACTACTATACTAC
>NC_140015.1:39990906-40042062 GCF_964263955.1 Coregonus lavaretus | reverse complement strand
CTACTACTATACTATTGTACTACTGTACTACTATACTATTATACTACTACACTACTATACTACTACGGTACTACTATACTACTGTACTACTATACTACTATACTACTATACTACTACGGTACTACTGTACTACTGTACTACTATACTATTATACTACTATACTACTACGGTACTACTATACTACTGTACTACTATACTATTATACTATTATACTACTATACTACTACAGTACTACTATACTACTGTACTACTATACTATTATACTACTATACTACTATACTACTATGGTACTATGGTACTACTATACTACTGTACTACTATACTACTATACTACTACGGTACTACTATACTATTATACTACTATACTACTACGGTACTACTGTACTACTACTACTATACTATTATACTACTGTACTACGGTACTACGGTACTACTATACTATTATACTACTATACTACTACTGTACTACTATACTACTATACTACTATACTACTATGGTACTACTATACTAATATACTACTATACTATTATACTACTATACTACTACGGTACTACTATACTACTGTACTACTATACTATTACACTACTATACTACTATACTACTATGGTACTACTATACTACTATACTATTATACTACTATACTACTACGGTACTACTATACTACTATACTACTATACTACTATACTACTACGGTACTACTATACTACTATACTACTATACTATACTACTACTATACTACTGTACTACTATACTATTATACTATTATACTACTATACTACTATACTACTACGGTACTACTATACTACTGTACTACTGTACTACTGTACTACTATACTACTATACTATTATACTACTATACTATTATACTACTATACTACTATACTACTATACTACTATACTATTATACTACTATACTACTACTTTACTACTATACTATTATACTACTACTACTATACTACTATACTAATATACTACTATACTACTATGGTACTACTATACTACTATACTACTACTGTACTACTATACCATTACACTACTACTACTATACTACTATGGTACTACTATACTACTGTACTACTATACTACTATACTATTATACTACTATACTATTATACTACTATACTACTACTGTACTACTATACTATTATACTACTACTACTACTATACTGCTATACTACTACGGTGCTACTATACTACTATACTACTACTGTACTACTATACTATTATACTACTACTACTACTATACTGCTATACTACTACGGTGCTACTATACTACTATACTACTACTGTACTACTATACTATTATACTACTGTACTATACTATTATACTCTCTCTCTCTCTCTCTCTCTCTCTCTCTCTCTCTCTCTCTCTCTCTCTCTCTCTCTCTCTCTCTCTCTCTCTCTCTCTCTCTCTCTCTCTCTCTCTCTCTCTCTCTCTCTCTCTCTCTCTCTCTCTCTCTCTCTCTCTCTCTCTCTCTCTCTCTCTCTCTCTCAGAGCACTGTGACAATGATCCCGGCCCATGACAGTCCCCTGGCTGCTCTCACCTTCAACGCATCAGGCACCAAGCTGGCCAGCGCCTCGGAGAGGGTAAGCACTGAGCACTACCAGGATAGCTGCCCCTAGTGACGGGAGGCCAGCACTGCTTTTTGACAGCTTACCTGGAAATTGTAGTTAGGCCCTGTCTATGTCAAAAACATTTAGTACTTGACTAGTAATAGATGTATTCTGCTACAGCACATACAGTGTCTTATAAGCCCATGTGGGCGGGGCATCCTGAAGAGGCATGACACTATACTAATATAATAATACAGTGTAGCTAGACAGCCCTGACTGGGAGGGACTGACTCTCTTCCTGTCTCCCTTTATTACCCATCGCTTGGCTCTTCCTCTCTCCCTTCTTCATATCTCTGTCTCTCCCTCCCTCCCTCTCTCCCTCTCTCCCGCTCTCCCTCCCTCCCTCTCTCCAGGGTACTGTAATCCGTGTGTTCTCCATCCCAGAGGGACAGCGTCTGTTTGAGTTCCGCAGAGGGATGAAGAGGTCAGAGTTCACACAACAGAACATAAACTGTATAAACACACTTTATACTGTAACAGAACAGAACACACCATAGTCTACACCTTATGAACAGGACCAACAGAACACAGGACATTTCTGGACATTTCCTCATCTAGGTTCTCTATTCCCGCCCCCAATTAAATAACGACCTATCAGGAGCATGGGAAACCATAAGGATGATGAATGTAAAATACTAGTAGAAGGAGTCTGTCAGGAGCATGGAAACCATAAGGATTTTGCTGTGGTAAACAAGGAAATACTTTATTTCAGTGATACGGATTGATTGTCAAATAGTTAAATCTACTCTTGGTCAGCTACAAAAGCAGGTTTAATTTACACCGATGATAACACCCACCAGAGGGCGAAAATGCCTTCAAAGACGTTGACCGCAAACAACACTATAATTAACACTGGCAACACTGCAGCCATAGATGTAATCTCCAGATTGGGGAGACAGGCATGTGTTTATTTTTAATTTATTTTACCTTTATTTAACGAGGCAAGTCAATTAAGAACAAATTCTTATTTACAATGACGGCCTACACCGGCCAAACCCGGACGACGCTGGGCCAATTGTGCGCCGCCCTATGGGACTCCTGATCACGGCCGGTTGTGATACAGCCTGGAATCGAACCAGGGGGTCTGTAGTGACGCCTCAAGCACTGAGATGCAGGGTGAGATGCAGTGCCTTAGACCGCTGCGCCACTCGGGAGCCCGAGTGGTGCAATGCAGAGTAGTAGACTCACATTATGACAACATCAGAACAGACTGAAGACATGTTTCTGAGTTTTATAAGAAGCTCCACCACATGGCTCAGTATTGGAGTTGAGTCATGTGGAATAGAACAGGCAAAACAAGGGAATATCAAGCTGAAATGTTTCGCGTTTCAAATGCATCTTTCATAGATAGATGACGTCATTGGTGTAATTAAGTTCTTACTGACAGTATGAGTGTAGAAGAGACTTATAATAACTTCCTGTGTGTGTCTTCAGGTACGTCAACATCAGTTCCCTGTCCTTCAGTCCTGACGCCCAGTTCCTCTGTGCCTCCAGCAACACTGAGACCGTACACATCTTCAAACTGGAACAGCACGGACCCAGGTACACACACACAACCACACAAACACACACACACACACACAGAAGGAGTCACCCTCAACCTGGGAAGTCTACATGGGGAAAACACTCTCACTCTCTCTCTCTATCCCCTTCTCTCTAACCCTGTATCTCCCTGTCTCTCTCTGTGTATCTCCCTGTCTCTCTAACCCTGTATCTCCCTGTCTCTCTAACCCTGTATCTCCCTGTCTCTCTCTGTGTATCTCCCTGTCTCTCTAACCCTGTATCTCCCTGTCTCTCTCTGTGTATCTCCCTGTCTCTCTCTGTGTATCTCCCTGTCTCTCTAACCCTGTATCTCCCTGTCTCTCTCTGTGTATCTCCCTGTCTCTCTAACCCTGTATCTCCCTGTCTCTCTCTGTGTATCTCCCTGTCTCTCTCTGTGTATCTCCCTGTCTCTCTAACCCTGTATCTCCCTGTCTCTCTCTGTGTATCTCCCTGTCTCTCTAACCCTGTATCTCCCTGTCTCTCTCTGTGTATCTCCCTGTCTCTCTCTGTGTATCTCCCTGTCTCTCTAACCCTGTATCTCCCTGTCTCTCTAACCCTGTATCTCCCTGTCTCTCTAACCCTGTATCTCCCTGTCTCTCTCTGTGTATCTCCCTGTCTCTCTCTCTGTGTATCTCCCTGTCTCTCTAACCCTGTATCTCCCTGTCTCTCTCTGTGTATCTCCCTGTCTCTCTAACCCTGTATCTCCCTGTCTCTCTCTGTGTATCTCCCTGTCTCTCTAACCCTGTATCTCCCTGTCTCTCTCTGTGTATCTCCCTGTCTCTCTAACCCTGTATCTCCCTGTCTCTCTCTGTGTATCTCCCTGTCTCTCTCTCTGTGTATCTCCCTGTCTCTCTAACCCTGTATCTCCCTGTCTCTCTCTGTGTATCTCCCTGTCTCTCTAACCCTGTATCTCCCTGTCTCTCTCTGTGTATCTCCCTGTCTCTCTAACCCTGTATCTCCCTGTCTCTCTCTGTGTATCTCCCTGTCTCTCTAACCCTGTATCTCCCTGTCTCTCTCTGTGTATCTCCCTGTCTCTCTCTGTGTATCTCCCTGTCTCTCTAACCCTGTATCTCCCTGTCTCTCTCTGTGTATCTCCCTGTCTCTCTAACCCTGTATCTCCCTGTCTCTCTCTGTGTATCTCCCTGTCTCTCTAACCCTGTATCTCCCTGTCTCTCTCTGTGTATCTCCCTGTCTCTCTAACCCTGTATCTCCCTCTCTCTGTGTATCTCCCTGTCTCTAACCCTGTATCTCCCTCTCTCTGTGTATCTCCCTGTCTCTCTCTGTGTATCTCCCTGTCTCTCTAACCCTGTATCTCCCTGTCTCTCTAACCCTGTATCTCCCTGTCTCTCTCTGTGTATCTCCCTGTCTCTCTAACCCTGTATCTCCCTGTCTCTCTCTGTGTATCTCCCTGTCTCTCTCTGTGTATCTCCCTGTCTCTCTAACCCTGTATCTCCCTGTCTCTCTCTGTGTATCTCCCTGTCTCTCTAACCCTGTATCTCCCTGTCTCTCTCTGTGTATCTCCCTGTCTCTCTCTGTGTATCTCCCTGTCTCTCTAACCCTGTATCTCCCTGTCTCTCTCTGTGTATCTCCCTGTCTCTCTAACCCTGTATCTCCCTGTCTCTCTCTGTGTATCTCCCTGTCTCTCTAACCCTGTATCTCCCTGTCTCTCTCTATGTAGTGGAGAGGAGGAGTGTCCTACCTGGGGATCCTACGTAGGGAAGATGTTCTCTGCAGCCAGCAGCTACCTCCCAGCCCAGGTGTCTGTCTTATTTGCATTTCCTTTCTTGTTCCCTGCATGTTTATATATTATGCTTATTCTTATTCAATACTATTTCAAATACTATTTTAGTTGCTGTACTGAGAGGAGATCTTGTAAGTAAGCATGTCATTGTACTGTGTACACCAAGCTGTATCCTGTCATACGACAATAAACTTTGATTGGATTTGAGGTGTCTGGAGTGATGAGTCAGGAAAGAGCCTTCGCCACTGTACGCCTCCTAGTGGCCGGGCAGAGGAACGTCTGTACCCTCGCCACGTGAGTCTCCCTGTGTGTGTGTGTGTGTGTGTGTAGGGTGTGTGTGTTTGTGTGTGTAGGGTGTGTGAGTTGCTGTGTAGGGTGTGTGAGTTTGTGTGTGTGTGTAGGGTGTGTGAGTGCGTGTGTACTGTAGAAGGTGTTGGTGTGTGTTTTTGGTCTCATTAGGTTTTGGTCTTCTATTTGTTATACACAGTTATAGACAGTATTACCCAAGAATATACAGTATTACACAATAATATACAGTATTACACAGTAATAGACAGTATTACACAGTAGTAGACAGTATTACACAGTAATAGACAGTAGTAGACAGTATTACACAGTAGTAGACAGTAGTAGACAGTATTAGACAGTATTAGACAGTATTAGACAGTATTACACAGTAATAGACAGTAGTATACAGTATTACACAGTAGTAGACAGTAATATACAGTATTACACAGTAATGGACAGTAGTAGACAGTTTAAAATACTATATAGTAGATCATCCTGACCTGATCCGAGAGTAATGGCCATAATTGGTAGAGTGCTGTATGTCCTGTTTCACTGGGTGTGAGGGTGTCATGGCTGGCTGTGTCCCTGTGACTGTCTGTCAGGATCCAGAAGCTTCCTCGTCTGCTGGTGGCCTCCTCCGACGGACAGCTGTTCATCTATAACGTAGACCCTCAGGACGGAGGAGAGTGTGTCCTGGCTCAGAAACACAGGTGAGAGGTCAACTCAGGTCAGAGGTCAATCGAGGTCAGTAGCCCTTACAGCTGCTTTGCTAATCAAACAAACTTCTGAAAGTGATATATGGAAAACCATCATCTGAAACTTATTCAATATCAGACCTAGTATTCATGTTGTCATCTGCAACATATTCAATACCAGACATAGTATTCATGTTGTCATCTGCAACGTATTCAATACCAGACCTAGTATTCATGTTGTCATCTGCAACGTATTCAATACCAGACCTAGTATTCATGTTGTCATCTGCAACGTATTCAATACCAGACCTAGCATTCATGTTGTTCTCAAAATCAATCTCTCAATCTCTCTCTACCCTCTCTCTTTCTAACTCCTCTCTCTACCCTCTCTCTTTCTAACCCCTCTCTCTACCCTCTCTCTCTCTACCCGCTCTCTCTCGCTACCCTCTCTCTCTCTACCCGCTCTCTCTCTACCCTCTCTCTCTACCCTCTCTCTCTCTACCCTCTCTCTCGCTACCCTCTCTCTTTCTACCCGCTCTCTCTACCCTCTCTCTCTCTACCCTCTCTCTCTCTACCCTCTCTCTTTCTACCCCCTCTCTCTCTACCCTCTCTCTCTCTACCCTCTATCTCTACCCTCTCTCTCTCTCAGGTTGTTTGGTGAAGATGAGGACAAGGAGGAGGGGGTGGAGTCAGAAGGGTCAGAGGTCACGGTGCCCGTCCAGGCATGTCCATCATACGCTGCCACTGTTGCCATACCAACCACCGGCCCAGTCACTACTACGCTCACAGGTGTGTGTGTGTGTGTGTGTGAGAGAAAAGACATCAGCGAGATAGAGAGAGAGAGAGAGAGATGGACGGAAAGAGAGATTTGTGTTGTATCTGTAAGGGTGTGTGTATATAACTTTACCTGTAACCTCTCTCCTCTCCTCCCCAGGTTACTCTGAGGACGGTGGGGCTAAGAAAGGCGAGGTGATCCCAGAACATGAGTTTGCCGCGGGTCCCGTCTGTCTAGATGATGAGAATGAGTTTCCTCCAGTGAGCAACCAGCAACTCTCCTAGCCTGGTCCTATACAGAAACAGTAGTCCTGCTAACTCTCCTAGCCTGGTCATATACAGAAACAGTAGTCCTGCTAACTCTCTTAGCCTGGTCCTATAGAGAAACAGTAGTCCTGCTAACTCTCCTAGCCTGGTCCTATAGAGAAACAGTAGTCCTGCTAACTCTCCTAGCCTGGTCCTATAGAGAAACAGTAGTCCTACTAACTCTCCTAGCCTGGTCCTATAGAGAAACAGTAGTCCTGCTAACTCTCCTAGCCTGGTCCTATAGAGAAACAGTAGTCCTGCTAACTCTCCTAGCCTGGTCCTATAGAGAAACAGTAGTCCTGCTAACTCTCTTAGCATGGTCCTATACAGAAACAGTAGTCTTGCTAACTCTCCTAGCCTGGTCCTATACAGAAACAGTAGTCTTGCTAACTCTCCTAGCCTGGTCCTATAGAGAAACAGTAGTCCTGCTAACTCTCCTAGCCTGGTCCTATAGAGAAACAGTAGTCCTGCTAACTCTCCTAGCCTGGTCATATACAGAAACAGTAGTCCTGCTAACTCTCCTAGCCTGGTCCTATACAGAAACAGTAATCCTGCTAACTCTCTTTATATTCCACTCTGGTGCTAGCTAGGGTCCATTTAGAAACATAGTAACTATAATACTAGCCTAGTCCCCTTCCCTACCCCCTACTACCCCTTATAACAGTGGCCCATTTAGCAAGGCCTCCACACTAACTCCTACAAAACAATGGGCTTAACTCCTACAGTAGACACTGAGGGAACAAAACATTAGGAACACCTCCATTTGTTGGGGCTTGGACTCTTCAAGGTGTAGAAAGCGTTCCATAGGGATGCTGGCCCATGTTGACTCCAATGTTTCCCACAGTTGTCGGCTGGATACACACGGGAAACTCTTGAGCGTGAAAAACCCAGGAGCTTTACAGTTCTTGACACAAACTGGTGAGCTTTACAGTTATTGACACAAACTGGTGCGCCTGGCACCTGCTTACCATACCCCATTCAAAGGCACTTAAATATTTTGTCTTGCCCATTCACTCTCTGAATGGCACACATGCACATTCCATGTCTCAATTGTCTCAAGGCTTAAAAATATATTTTTTTAACCTGTCTCCACCCCTTCATCTACACTGATTGAAGTGGATTTAACAAGTGACATCAATAAGGGATCATAGTTTTCACCACGATTCACCTGGTCAGTCTATGTCGTGGAAAGAGCAGGTGTTCCTAATGTTTTGTGCACTCAGTATATATACAGTATGTTTTATAAGAAGTTTTTTTTTTATGCTGACGGTTGCAATGTGTTTCACTCTGTGAATACCGGTATTACTTTAATATATAATTCCTCTGGAATAGCTATTTTAGCTTGTATGCGATTTTATAAATGTTACCTTCTTAATATTACGTGTTTAATGAATCAAGTGGGGTTTTACCATTCCGGATTTTGAAAGAACCGTTCAGATGTATAGGCCGGGATTAAATTCGATCGTGGGTGAAAAGCATTGGGGCTTTTAAAGGAAATGTTCACGTCTTCGCAGATATTACATTTGCGGTAAACGCTGCATATGTCGACTCAATCGGATATTGTCTTTAAAAGTCGCAATGCCGATAACCCGCGATCGGATGGAATCCTAGTTGCATGTGGACAGTTCTGTTGGTGTAATTGTTATATTAATCCACAAGGGGGTGCTGTTGTCCCTCTGTGTGAGACCCTATTGCTCAGTGAAATCTGTAAGAAAGTAGAAGTTGCTCCTAAGTACTTATCTAGGATCAGCATACACCTGGCCAGTCCTGACCTTTACTATATGAAGGTTAAGTGCAATACTGGTCCTAGATCAGTGCACAAGGAGAAGATTCTACGTTGATCTATTGGCGACTATTGGGGTATAGAGAGAGCCCATGATTCTCAATGTCGGCCTTTTTCAAACCTCTCCTCGGGGACACCCAGACGTTTCACAGTGTTGTTGTAACCCTGAACTAGCGCCTGATTATTAGCAGTCAAGTGCTTGTTGACCGATCAAGGCATCAGGTGTGCTAGTTCTGGAACAGTTCAAGAACATGGACAAGCTGGGGGTTGCCGAGAAGAGGTTGGGAAGAGGCTACCTATGTAATGCCCTCCTAGTGTATATGTCCTATTGGAATGAATGTCTACCTGTAGTTCTTTCTCATTCTCTGAGAAGGGAGTGTAAGAGGTAATACATATCCATGTGACTACACTATAATAATGATGTCGTTTTTTTAAAGTTCTTGGCATGACTGTGTTTATAACGTATAACAAAATCTGTTTGTACAACTCTGTCTAGTCTGTCCCATGCCTGGTCCTAGAAAACCTTGTCTGAGAGCATTAATTGCAGGATTTATCTTAGTTAGTGGAGGGTTTTAAAAAAATGTTTTCCTTGATATTGGTAAAGGTGGACATGTTATCTTTAGTCTGTCTCTCAGGGTTGGGGTCAATTCCATTTCAATTCAGTCAATTCAGGAAGTACACTGGAATTGACTGCGCTGCTTTTGATCCTGGTAGTGCACCTGGTGTAAAGTAGTGCACTATACAAGGAATAGGGTGCCATTTGGGACGCAGCCTGAATTGACATGGAAGGAACCTCAACCATGTTGTCTCTATTATAACACAACTATGACCAAAACCATTCAACCTGACCCTTGACCCCGGTCTGTTTTGGTGTTTTGGTAGATAAATTGGTGCCGCGACGGAACTCGAGGTGGCCAGGGGCGCCGTCTGTGAGGGTAGAACGAAGGAAGGAAGGACAGGAGGACAGGCGGGCGGACGGACAGACAGACAGACAGGTGTTAGAACACACTAACACCTGGTCTGGAACCACTTACAGGAGGGCCGTTGCATGAGCCAGGACAAAGTAATACTCTTGTTTTAGGGTGCTAAGTTATTTTTTTATTAAGTGATTAAAAAATAAAATAATATTGATGATTTCTAATCGGGGAGCCGGTGTGTTACAGTCCTGGGTCAAATATATAATGTCAAACACTTTCAAATACCACTATGTCCTAAAAAGCACCCCTGTTTCCTATTTAGTGCACTACTTTTGACTGGGGCCTATAGGGCTCTGCTCAAAAGTAGTGCACTATGTAGGGAATAGGGTGCCTTTTGGTACACAGTCCAGGGCTGTGCTTAGTTTAGTTCAGTGGTTCCCAACCATGGGTACTAGGACCGACTTGAGAAGACTCATGAGACCATAGGCCTACTGGTAAAATGAGGGGTTAAATCAGGTGTACTCCGGGCAGAGCAAGATTCAGTTGGTGGTAAAGTAACCGAAAAAGGTTGGGAACCACTGGTTTAGTTTACCCTGTATAATGTAACCAATGGAATATTCCCAAAAGGGCAAACTCCAAGCTAAATAAAGGTCACAAAGGTTATGTCCCAAATGGCACCTTGGAAGAGCAGTGGAAGTATTAGAGACCATGGAAGTGATCCGTCTCTGGTGTGTTAAGACTTTACTGTACGAAGTGCACGACTGACATGTCGGAAATATAACCACGTTTTTTCATTGCTACATACATTACTTGACAAAAATATTTTATAATAGAATAATTAAATTGTTAAATTTTTAGCATCATCACAACTTTGTATTATGTTTGTTATTATTATTATTAACATGATTAACATAGAGAGGAGGAGTTTAACAGTTTTTATTATAATGTTGATTTTGTTTTAATTCTGTGTATTTGGATGTTTTGATACTTATTAAGTGTTTACATGTACGCCTCTTGGACACGATCCAGCAGGTCGTTTTGTATGTACGTGCCGATGATATCATTTGTAAAAGTGCGAAGTTTGCGGATTGCACAAGACCAAAAAAGAAACTACACAGAAACCAATAAATAAAGAAGTAGACTTCAGTAGGAATTATGCAAATCACCTGACTTGTTGTGTGGTTATTAGAGAGAGAGAGAGAGAGAGAGAGAGAGAGAGAGAGAGAGAGAGAGAGAGAGAGAGAGAGAGAGAGAGAGAGAGAGAGAGAGAGAGAGAGAGAGAGAGAGAGAGAGAGAGAGAGAGAGAGAGAGAGAGAGAGAGAGAGAGAGAGAGAGAGAGAGAGAGAGAGAGAGAGAGAGAGAGAGAGAGAGAGAGAGAGAGAGAGAGAGAGAGAGAGAGAGAGAGAGAGAGAGAGAGAGAGAGAGAGAGAGAGAGCATGCTGCTCAGCATGCTGTGACGATCCTAGTGAAGGTGTAAACTTGGCAGTAGAAAACCTAAACAGTATATTTGACATCTCAGTTTCCATATCAAATCTGAAAATGTCAAGCAGACAACCTAAGAAAATTAACAACAATTAAAAATGGTTTGATGAAGAATGCATAAACCTAAGAAATAAATTGAGGAACCTATTCAACCAAAAACATAGAGACCCAGAAAACCTGAGCCTACGCCTTCACTATGGTGAATCACTAAAACAATACAGAAATACACTGGAAAAAGAAGGAACAGCATGTCAGAAATCAGCTCAATGTAATTGAAGAATCCATAGACTCTAACCACTTCTGGGAAAATTGGAAAACACTAAACAAACAACAACACAAAGAGTTATCTATCCAAAACGGAGATGTATGGGTAAACCACTTCTCCAATATTTTTGGCCCTATAACAAACAGCAAAAACATATACATGATCAAATACAAATCTTAGAATCAACTATTAAAGACTACCAGAACCCACTAGATTCTCCAATTACATTGAATGAACTACAGGACAAAATACAAACCCTCCAACCCAAGAAGGCCTGTGGTGTTGATGGTATCCTAAATGAAATGATAAAATATACAGACCACAAATTCCAATTGGCTATACTTAAACTATTTAACATCATCCTCAACTCTGGTATATTCCCCAATATTTGGAACCAAGGACTGATCACCCCAATCCACAAAAGTGGAGACAAATTTGACCCCAATAACTACCGTGGGATATGCGTCAACAGCAACCTTGGGAAAATCCTCTGTATTATCATTAACAGCTGACTAGTTAAATTCCTCAGTGAAAACTGTCATGAGCCTCTCACTCCACCGGGTTACCACCTTTATTTTCTTCCACTCTGCTCACCTCTCTCTCTACTCAGCCTAACTAGCTCCACCTGTCCCTGCTCTGCTCTGCTCTAATTACTCTGCCAGCTGCGCTGCATTACCCACTACCTCTCCCAGTATTTAAGGCCCTGTCTTTCAGCTCTCCGGTGTCAGATCGTCTGCAAAGCTCACACCCGGAACCTGTTTGCTCGCGCTTCTGGCTCACCCTGGTTTTGTGACCCCGGACCTGCCTGATTTTTGGATACTCTTCTGCCCCAGGAGATCCAGACCTGCTTCTGCCATAACGACTCCTGACTACTCTTCAATCCCGGTAACTCTGACCAGCCTTCTGCCTTGCTACTACGTATTTTGGATTTCCCTTGAACTGTACTGCTGCCTTGTTTCATTCCGCCCTGTTGTGTCTGTGTCTCCCCCCCCCAGGACTTCTGGACCACCCACCACCGGCTTCATAGGACGCATCGCTGCCACTGGGGGGGGCACAGACCCAGCACATTGGACGGGATCCCTGTTACCCCTGGAGCCTTCATTCACACCCTACTTCCCTTTTCCCTTAAGTTTTAATAAACTTTCTGGTGTGACGCAATTGTGGTCCTCTGGTCGTCTGTCTGAACCGTGACAGAAAACAATGTAGTGAGCAAATGTCAAATTACCGTACGACAGACCACGTATTCACCCTGCACACCCTAATTGACAAACAAACAAAACAAAACAAAGGCAAAGTCTTCTCATGCTTTGTTGATTTCAAAAAAGCTTTAGACTCAATTTGGCATGAGGGTCTGCTATACAAATTGATGGAAAGTGGTGTTGGGGGGAAAACATACGACATTATGAAATCCATGTACACAAACAACAAGTGTGCGGTTAAAATTGGCAAAAAAATTCACACATTTCCTTCCACAGTGCCGTGGAGTGAGACAGGGATGCAGCTTAAGCCCCACCCTCTTCAACATTATATATAAACGAATTGGCGAGGGCACTAGAACAGTCTGCAGCACCCGGCCTCACCCTACTAGAATCTGAAGTCAAATGTCTACTGTTTGATTTGACATACCAATTAGGATCTGGCTAAAAATACTGGAATCAGTTATAGAACCCATTGCCCTTTATGGTTGTGAGGTCTGGGGTTCGCTCACCAACCAATAATTCACAAAATGGGACAAACACCAAATTGAGAATGCGTGCAGAAATCTGCAAAAATATCTCAGTGTACAATGAAAAACACCAAATAATGCATGCAGAGCAGAATTAGGCCGATACCCGCTAATTATCAAAATCCAGAAAAGAGCCGTTAAATTCTATAACCACCTAAAAGGAAGCGATTCCCCAACCTTCAATAACAAAGCCATCACCTACAGAGAGATGAACTTGGAGAAGAGTCCCCTAAGCAAGCTGGTCCTGGGGCTCTGTTCACAAACACAAACAGACCCCACAGAGCCCCAGGACAGCAACACAATTAGACCCAACCAAATCATGAGAAAACAAAAAGAGAATTACTTGACACATTGGAAAGAATTTAACAAAAAAACAGAGCAAACTAGAATGCTATTTGGCCCTAAACAGAGAGTACACAGTGGCAGAATACCTGACCACTGTGACTGACCCACAATTAAGGAAAGCTTTGACTATGTACAGACTCAGTGAGCATAGCCTTGCTATTGATACGTAAAAATGTATGCACACATGACTGTAAGTCGCTTTGGATAAAAGCGTCTGCTAAACGGCATATTATATTATATTGAGAGAGGCCGCCGTAGGCAGGCCTGGCTCTCAAGAGAAGACAGGCTATGTGCACACTGCCCACAAAATGAGGTGGAAACTGAGCTGCACTTCCTAACCTCCTGCCAAATGTATGACCATATTAGAGACACATATTTCCCTCACATTACACAATGAATTTGGAAACAAATCCAATCTTGATAAACTCCCATATCTATTGGGTGAAATACCACAGTGTGCCATCACAACAGCAAGATTTGCGACCTGTTGCCACAAGAAAAAGGCAACCAGTGAAGAACAAACACCATTGTAAATACAACCCATATTTATGTTTGTTTATTTTCCCTTTTGTACTTTAACTATTTGCACATTTGTTACAACACTGTATATATACATAATATTACATTTGAAATGTCTTTATTCTTTTGAAACTTCTGAGTGTAATGTTTACTGTTAATATTTATTGTTTATTTCACTTTTGTTTACTATCTACTTCACTTGCTTTGGCAATGTTAACACACGTTTCCCATGCCAATAAAGCCCCTTAAATTGAAATTGAACTGAGAGAGAGACATGCTCATAGATACCTTATCTGTCAGTCCTGTGTAACTTGTCTTATCAGTCAGACCTGTACATTGTGTCTCAACAATAATACCAGCACAGGCTTGTCCTGGTCTAGACAGTGGGTCAAAGAGTGACTGGTTAGTTTCTTTGGGATTCATTAAAACAAGCATCACTAGGGATGATTTGATACAGTACAGTGTGACTGGTTAGTTTCTTTGGGATTCATGTCTTTGAAGTTATTATTTGACGTAATAAAGCGTTGTTACCACATAACGTCCTGTAATACCTGAAGAGGAAACAAAAACCATTAAATAACTGCTTAGTTTCTTCGGGACTGGATTACATCTATTTACCTCCTTGAGGTAAGAGAGGAAACAGTACCGTTAAATATCTGCTTCGTTTCTTCGGGACTGGATTAAATCTATTTACCTCCTTGAGGTAAGAGAGGAAACAGTACCGTTAAATATCTGCTTTGTTTCTTCGGGACTGGATTAAATATATTTACCTCCTTGAGGTAAGAGAGGAAACAGTACCGTTAAATATCTGCTTCGTTTCTTCGGGACTGGATTAAAGGTAAGAGAGGAAACAGCCCCAAACTGTAAAGAACGTGATGCAGGTGTATGTACCACAGAGACTTGACCCTGGATTATGCCACATGGCACCCTATTCCCTGTAGTGCACTACTTTTGCCTGGAGCCCTATGGACCCTGGTCAAAAGTAGTGCACTACATAGGGAATAGGGTGCCATTTGGGACAAAGCCATGACCTTAAAGTCTCGTACTTAATAAGTAAAGATCTGATATGCAAATGATTTGCCAGCCAGGCTTGACCACCCCACAAGATGTCTCTTTGGACTGCTGCCATGTCATCATCAAGCCAGTTATCATGGATGGACAGCTGAATGTATATAGACCTAGAATTGCAAGGTTAGGGATACTCTCACATTTCCACTGGGGATTTACACCGGTGCTTGACTTAAAATACTTTTGTGTTTTGACCTCCACGGCCCGGCTCCAAAGACTCACTGGGCCATGACCTGCTTTGACTTGGGGCCAACGGGGGGGCAATGGGACTTTGCAAGTTTATTCCTTCCTGCTCACACCACGTCCTTAGGCTCGTACCACGTCCTTAGGCTCGTACCACGTCCTTAGGCTCGTACCACGTCCTTAGGCTCGTACCACGTCCTTAGGCTCGTACCACGTCCTTAGGCTCGTACCACGTCCTTAGGCTCGTACCACGTCCTTAGTGTCAACCTGGGTGATAGAAACACACTGCCCTAAAAACTAACACTAGAGCTAACATAATCACTGGAGTGACTAATGCTCCTATGGAAAAAAGCTATTGGATGCCCAGGTATAGGGTTAAAAGTAGCCTTGGACGCCCAGGCTTTCTTTACCGAAGGTGGGGTGAAGGCCTGGGACAGTGGCTAGGTTAAAAGTAGCCTTGGACGCCCAGGCTTTCTTTACTGAAGGTGGGGTGAAGGTCTGGGACAGTGGCTAGGTTAAAGGTAACCTTGGACGCCCAGGCTTTCTTTACTGAAGGTAGGGTGAAGGCCTGGGACAGTGGCTAGGTTAAAAGTAGCCTTGGACGCCCAGGCTTTCTTTACTGAAGGTAGGGTGAAGGCCTGGGACAGTGGCTAGGTTAAAAGTAGCCTTGGACGCCCAGGCTTTCTTTACTGAAGGTAGGGTGAAGGCCTGGGACAGTGGCTAGGTTAAAAGTAGCCTTGGACGCCCAGGCTTTCTTTACTGAAGGTGGGGTGAAGGCCTGGGACAGTGGCTAGGTTAAAAGTAGCCTTGGACGCCCAGGCTTTCTTTACTGAAGGTAGGGTGAAGGCCTGGGACAGTGGCTAGGTTAAAAGTAGCCTTGAACACCCAGGCTTTCTTTACCGAAGGTGGGGTGAAGGCCTGGGACAGTGGCTAGGTTAAAGGTAGAGCCAGCAATATGACGTACACTGTTAAAAATGAAGTGCTTTGTAACACCAAAACACCAACTTGAAGGAGACCAAACCTTAACTCTGCTGGAGTATTGAAACACATCATCCTGAGATGTTTTGAAACATGACATGAAAACAGTATTTTGGTGTTTCAAATCCTGTCTAGTTCAGAATTAGATCCCTTCTCTTTTGGTGTTTCAAATCCTGTCTAGTTCAGAATTAGATCCCTTCTCTTTTGGTGTTTCAAATCCTGTCTAGTTCAGAATTAGATCCCTTCTCTTTTGGTGTTTCAAATCCTGTCTAGTTCAGAATTAGATCCCTTCTCTTTTGGTGTTTCAAATCCTGTCTAGTTCAGAATTAGATCCCTTCTCTTTTGGTGTTTCAAATCCTGTCTAGTTCAGAATTAGATCCCTTCTCTTTTGGTGTTTCAAATCCTGTCTAGTTCAGAATTAGATCCCTTCTCTTTTGGTGTTTCAAATCCTGTCTAGTTCAGAATTAGATCCCTTCTCTTTTGGTGTTTCAAATCCTGTCTAGTTCAGAATTAGATCCCTTCTCTTTTGGTGTTTCAAATCCTGTCTAGTTCAGAATTAGATCCCTTCTCTTTTGGTGTTTCAAATCCTGTCTAGTTCAGAATTAGATCCCTTCTCTTTTGGTGTTTCAAATCCTGTCTAGTTCAGAATTAGATCCCTTCTCTTTTGGTGTTGTTTCCTTACTCTAAAGCTTCTAAACACTTTGATGGTGTTTCCTGTCTAGTGTAGAATTAGATACCTTCTTCTGGAGGATTTTAATTGATTTATGTATCTGATCATTTGCCAGTTTAAATCCATTTTTGGCAGGTATTGTTGAGCACAGTGCTCAATCCACCAACAGCAACTGCAAGTTTTACAGCAAGCATCGCAGGATAGCGTATTTGCGTCTACCATTAAAAGTTAGAAATGTAGGAATGGGTTGTCTCATCATTGAACGTAATTTTGCCTGAAGGTTTTGATATCCGTTCATCATGATCCATTACAACTCATGGCACAACAAGCTGCTTAATACTCATATATTTTTATTTCTTCAAACATGCATACAACATTGTGTAAAAAAAATCATAAAGTCTAAACATTTTGAATTACCCACAATCCTCTAAAAACAGAACCAGGTGGCAAGGAGATTAAAACCAGACTTCTATCACTAAATGTTCTCTATATAAAATATATATATATATATCCTCATATAAAATATATATATATATATATATCCTCATATAAAATATATATATATCCTCATATAAAATATATATATAACCTCATATAAAATATATATATATCCTCATATAAAATATATATATATCCTCATATAAAATATATATATATCCTCATATAAAATATATATATATATATCCTCATATAAAATATATATATATCCTCATATAAAATATATATATAACCTCATATAAAATATATATATATCCTCATATAAAATATACTTACATTTTGAGAAACATTAAGTTGGATTTATTCTAAAAACAAATGTTGGTCAAATGAAATTAACAAATCACTGAAAAGACTTGCATTCATTTTTATAAAGCACATGTTGGTTGTTTATTGAGTACATTTCAATTCACCCCAGAAATGTTTTTTTAAAGTGTGGCTGTGTGGTTGATTGTGTAAAATTCCAGTGAAATGTACCAATTCTCCCTTCTGCCTGTCCCACTTTCACTCCTTCACTGTCTCCTCCTGTTTCTAGTCTGTCTAAATAAAGCAATGAAAAAACGATATTGTCCATTGGCTCTTATCAACAATCAATATTTAGACTATAATCCATTTGAATTTCTTAACCATTTGATTGTATGAGAGACACAGTCTGCAAAAAATATTTTTTTGTGTGTGTTTTGATGCTGCCTTTTACATGCACTGAAAACCCCAAAACCAGTTTTCACAACACACTCTTAAAAACAACAATATTCAGATTGAAGAACCACTTTGGGTGTTTAAAACAATTCAGAGTACTTCTATACACTTTCTGTGTATCATAACACTTACATTGGGGTTACATTCAAACACCCTCCAAACACCAGGGCCCCTATCCAAACACCAGGGCCCCTATCCAAACACCAGGGCCCCTATCCAAACACCAGGGCCCCTATCCACCACCAGGGCCCCTATCCAAACACCAGGGCCCCTATCCAAACACCAGGGCCCCTATCCAAACACCAGGGCCCCTATCCAAACACCAGGGCCCCTATCCAAACACCAGGGCCCTATCCAAACACCAGGGCCCCTATCCACAAAGCGTCTCAGAGTAGAAACTGGGTCTTAAGTGCAGAGAATAGACACGTTTTACTCCAACTCTTATGGTTAAAAATAAAAGCTATGCATGAAGCCTCTTTAGTCATAAGAGTCCACTATAGTCGACAGATATTTAGGACACCTCATGAACTGTCCTAACTAGTTAAAAGTTACCAGCAGGTGTCTTGGTTATAGAAAAATGCAGCGAGTCAGTGGTTCCTGCGCCACATGCAATTCCCTGGAAGTTGTTAAAATAATGTTTTGATGTTTCTGTTTTGATATGATCAATCTATAAATCAGCTAGACCTACATGCAACAGTAGGCCTTATCTTTTGCGCTTTTGACGATTATTTCACCAGGCCTATTTCACATGACATGCCTAAATATATACTTACAACCACGAGGCTAATAAATAAACACGTTTTTCTTTCGATTATTTAATTACCTACATCATGTTATTTCAATGTATCTCTTTGGAGCGCAACATCACGTTGTTAAAAAATATGTCTAAATTGGACATGCATATAAATTGGGCAATTGAAAGCATCTAGGGCTTATGTAAACTTTGATTGTGTTCGAAGAAAATGATAGGGCTTCAATTGCAACGTTGTATGCAACATTATCCGCAAGTGACTTAATTGATGCCTACTGTGCCAAAGCGATGTAAGAGTTGTTAAACCGGGGAGAGACGAGTGTGTTGATATAACGGTATTATCAAAATTCCGCTTTTAACAACCATCAGAATTGTAAAAATAAATAAAAAATAAAGGTTATGCATGCCCAGGCAAAGTAGGCAAAGCGATCTTGTCAGGCGAAAATTATATAAAACGTTTTACCATTACAACATTTGATGTACAGTTACCTTCACTGTCCTTGTCTGAAGCGTGCTGGCGATGCCTCATCGCGATTGGTTATCCCGCATCATTTGCAACAATGTCAATGAGCGTCATCACTATCTTTCCTTTGCGGTACCTCAAACTGTCTTGACTACCAGCTGAGATCAACTTTTGAAAATGTATTTTACTCATGGCTCAAAGTTTGTCTGGGCAGTGTCTTAACATCTTCCTTAAACCTACTATGAGCTGTCTTAAAACAGGTTTTACATTATTGCGCAAAATAGTATGTAGCATCATCTAGATATGTGTGCAATAAAAGTTAAACATTCACCTTCTGCTACCATTTCTGTCAACCCGTTTACGCATACAGTTTACGCAAACGTTCGATAAATCCAACGTATGCACCACACAGAACGCACTACAACTGCTGCAACGCAATGCTGCAAGGCAAACGCAGCATCCATTGGTAATGAATGTACTGCTGGTGTATCAAAACGCAAAAGCCCAGTCGGTGTGTTCGAAGCGTTAACAAGATTCCTAGGACTTTGTCTGAGATTCTTTGTAGATAGGGGCCCATTTTTTGTCATTTAGCAGACGCTCTTATCCAGAGGGACTTACAGTTAGTGAGTGCATACATTACTATTTTTTCAAACTAGCCCCCCGTGGGAATCGAACCCACAACCATGGCGTTGCAAACGCCATGCTCAACCAATTGAGCTACATCCCTGCCGGCCATTCCCTCCCCTACCCTGGACGACGCTGGGCCCGGCTACGACAGAGCCTGGATTCGAACCAGGATCTCTAGTGGCACAGCCTTAGACCACTGCGCCACTCGGGAGACTGGTTAGATTAACTATTTTTCATGGTTTCATTACCCAATCATGGTGTTTCGAGTCTTTCTATTTTTACAGTGTAGATGTACAAAGTGAAATCATAGTGGGTGAATTTCTGCAACAACTAAGAGTGTTGAAGCGAGAGGCTGTTTTGGTCCCATAGCTACCGCGCTGCAAGAGAATGAAGCGAACCAGTGCAGATGCTGTGTGACTCTGTGATTGTGAAGTCTTGCATCTTGTTCATCGCAATATCAGCGGTGCTGCTCGTGCAACGTCATTTCGCTGACTCTACTTGGTAAGGGAGGCAATGAGGAGGTCAGACGAAACAAGTGCATTTATCACTTTCAAATTCTTGCTTAAGATGTCTATTAAAAAGTATACATTCTATAAACATTTAACAAGACCTGTATGTTCCCACCAGACCCTACTCATTCCTGGTATATGACGCCATTGCTAATACTGACTCAAATCACACAATCAATAGTCTATTTACAGTACAGAGGACATAGTCTATTTAATGTGAGGATTCCCACATTTAAATACAGTAGGCTTGTAATAAACCTAGCCTTGAACTAGGCTATAGGCTACATCATGTACTAACGCTTTTAGCAATATTCTATCATCTAGCCTTGTCATCTGAAGACAAGACAAAGGTAGTCACTAGTTACCACAACCACGTTATAAACCCCGCATATTTCTACAATGTATCTTATTAAAATCAGATTTTACACCTAACCTTAATCTTAACCCTAACCTTAACCATACTGCTAACCTTATGCCTAACCCTAACCTTAAATTAAGACCAGAAATGGCTGTGGTAACTAGTGACAACACAAGAATAGGGTCTCTAATCTCTAACACTGGGGCGGGGCCTATGAAGAACCACTACCATACATTCACACAGAATGAAACATATATGCCATTTAGCAGACGCTTTTATCCAAAGCGATTTACAGTCATGTGTGAAGCAGGTGGCTTGATGGAGCATTACCCTCATTCTTGGCTATTTCATATCAGTTTCTGGGCCAAACCGTAACACATCGGTTAGATAAGGATGTTATTGCGATATGAAATGTTGTATAAGTGACTGGTGTTGGCTCAGAACTGGAATAAACCTGTTCCACCCAGACAGTGAGGCTCTATCCGCATGTGCGTTCGTGGTAGGCTATTTCATCAGGCTGCTCTCCAAAGAGCGCGCTCTCGACAAAACCTGGAGAGAAGGCTACGTCACTGCAGTGAAGGAGCTACCAAAACAGTCAAAGGCTACGAGTAAAAAATATAATAAAAATACATATAACCGCTATTTATTCATTTGCCTAAAATGTAAAGGGAATGTGTGCGTGTTACTCTGGTTTTCTTTTTATTCATAAAATAATAAGAGAGAGATGGAGATAATTTATTTTTATTCTTCCAGTAGGCTACTTTTCTCCACGTAGGCCTACAGACTACTTCACAGATATAATGGCATTGAAGTGTGACAACGCTCAGTGTCATGGAAGCATAAAACAGGGTTGCGCGCTCTTGAGAAAAAGGCTACAGCAGGATTTGCGCGCCCCCGCTTGAAGACCGGCTCGAGCCGGTAGGGTATAAAGAGCTGCCAGAACAGTGTGGAAAGAAGGAAACGGTTGATTTACTGAACAGAAGCCACAGATGTGTTTTAGGCCTACAAGAAAGAGAGGACATATACAGTAACCAGGGAAACATAATAAGCTATGATTCTCCTTGTGGATCGGACAAGAGGACATTTTTATATCAGGCTTAAAAATATGTTGCTTTAGTCCAGAACATCTAATCGTCTGGTCGGAAGCGGAAGAGACAGAGCTGGTAGACTAACGTTATAGGGAGAACATAGAAATAACAGACCGGTAAACTAGCTGCTCATTTTGCAATTAAAACCTGTCCATTATATTCGACAGTCGACTATTCTGTGTCGATCACTTTTCCGACTAGACTGATCGTCGCTCTGTTGGTAAGTGTTTTTTATTATTATTATTATATTTCAACTCAGTCAGCTGCTAAGCAAGCTGTGATGCTCACTGCTAAGTGTAGATCTAAGACCAGGGCGTTGCTTAGTGATGGTTTACCAGTAGGAGCGTAGGGGTTTCTAACGCAGGGCGTCTGCGATTATTTTATATTTATTTTTAAATATATATATTTTGGGGGACTTTTTTTATGTGAGAAATAATTACTTCATGAATATCGCTAGCTGCAACAGAATACCATTGTGGATACCATTTGTATCTCTTTGCGTCCAGTATGAAGGAAGTTCGACGTGGTTTTATAAGCCAATTCTAACTACCGTTAGCACAATGACTGGAAGACTACAGGAACATTTAGCATGCTAGCTGTTCCTGTTCATCTGACTCTGTGGAGGTAAATAAAGGGCTTCATTGGCAAAATCTCGAACTATGCCTTTAATATGGAGGAAATTACAGTAATTGGAGCTCATTACAGGGTTTTTTCTGTATATTAAATCCTTAGGTGGGTCATCCAAGATAGAAAACATGCAGAAAAGATATTGAACTAATATATATATGTTTAAATAATACCATCTTTGAGAACTAACAATCAAATAAAAGCTAGACAGTCAGGGAGAACAGAACGTTCCAAAAATTTGTTATAACGTTTGAGCAGAGGAACAAACCATTAGCCATGGCGAAATGCATAGAATTGCAGGAAATTATATTTTAAACTGCAAAATGTTCTCGACACCGCCAAGACACCTTTCTACGTAATAGACTATGTTAGAGTTTACTCTTCCTCTTCCAATGAACTGTGGGGAGGTCAACATAATGAAACTCTACCAAATCTATTCATTTAAAAATGTTGATTACTTCTACTTGCCAGTATCATTCACCTGATGATAAGACAAGACATTTTATTTGTTTGTTGCTAACATATGTAGCTCAGTCGGTAGAGCATGGCGCTTGCTGCGCCAGGGTTGTTGGTTCGATTCCCACAGGGGGCCAGTATGAAAAAAGTATGAAATGTATGCACTCACTACTGTAAGTCGCTCTGGATAAGAGCGTCTGCTAAATGAGTAAAATGTAACATGTATGGGGGTCCCTGGGTCTGGGTCGCCGGTTTGCCTGGGAGGGGGTCCCTGGGTCTGGGTCGCCGGTTTGCCTGGGAGGGGGTCCCTGGGTCTGGGTCGCCGGTTTGCCTGGGAGGGGGTCCCTGGGTCTGGGTCGCCGGTTTGCCTGGGAGGGGGTCCCTGGGTCTGGGTCGCCGGTTTGCCTGGGAGGGGGTCCCTGGGTCTGGGTCGCCGGTTTGCCTGGGAGGGGGTCCCTGGGTCTGGGTCGCTGGTTTGCCTGGGAGGGGGTCCCTGGGTCTGGGTCGCTGGTTTGCCTGGGAGGGGGTCCCTGGGTCTGGGTCGCCGGTTTGCCTGGGAGGGGGTCCCTGGGCAAGAACAATTTGAAAAACCCTGGCCTCGGCTAGTAGAGAAAGCATGTAGTAATCTAAAATTCTCTCAAGAGTTAGCTGGGGTCTTACAATAACGCATTGGCACAGTGTTTCACCAAAGAGAGTATGGTGTCACATTCAGGACCTAGCTAGATCTCTGCAATGCTGAAAAGACGAACCGCAGATCAGATCCGGTCCTGTAGCTGGAGATGACACCATCCTTCCAGCCAGTAGACTATAGTCAGCACAGCACTGCACTGCGCTATGTGCCCATAGAGAAGTCAAAGTTCACTGTTCAGAGATGGAAGAGAGTGGAAACAGAGTTGCACCTAAGAGGGTCTATAATGTTGTTACATTGTATCAAGTTCAGTGGAACGTGGACCATCACATGTTAGCAGCTCAAGTAACATTGTAGAGGAGACAGGGTTCGAATTATGAAGGGTTTGCCTTCCACATGGGCTCGTTTCAGGCATATTGGTAATTATGTATATTTATTTTTAATGCATCTGGATCACGTAACTAACTACAGATTTGTGTGCTATAGATTAGAATAGTGGTATTTCCTCCAAATCAAGTAGATGTTATTGTCATGCAGTTGTGATAACAGTGGAGATCACCCATAAACAGAGTTTCTCAACTCAATGATAAACACACACACACACACACACACACACACACACACACACACTATCTGTTGTGATAAGAGTGACAGGCAGAGCCAGTGAGCCATATAAAGTAGACGTGTAACTGTTACATCATCAGTTGACGGTTCGTTCTGTTCCCCCGGTAACAACACACCTAAGAGGAGGCAGTCTAGACCTGAGAGAGAAGGAGAAGGCTCAAACTAAGGGGCGTGGCCACTGCAGATGGCCTGAGAGAAGGCGTGGTATGTTGTTAGGTAGCTACAGTGTTGTATTGTGTATGTGGGCGTATATGTGTCAGGGTTCCGTTAGCCGGTAATTGCCGGCTTTTGGCCAATAAAAAAAATGGAAAGCCGATAAATAAAATAGTTGCTGGCCAAATTGACAGAGAGAAAAAAAACCCAATCCCATTGCAAAATAATGCTTTTTATTCATTGATGGGAATGTCAGTCGATGTAAATACATATGACCGTCATGCTTATCGGTCTATAGGTTAATTTGCACAATTTTGTGGAATTAAATTGGTGTGTGTGTATTTTCGTTAGTCGTCATGTGTCTTATTTATCACAGCTGCACAGCATACAGAGCTTATTTTGAGCGGAATATCACTTGTCAGACAGAGCGACAGCTGCTGCTACAGCTCCTCTGCTGTGGAGTAAAACGTGCTTTTATAAGCCCAGTGATCGCGCAACAATTCTAAATGCAATCGCGTGTTAAAAACAGTTTTGATGGCCATGATTAAAAAGAGTTACTACTGTTTTTATCTCTCAACTGGTAATTAAACCTGCCTCCCATTCAAGTGCATAGGAAACGGTAGGCAGGCTATTTTTTTATTTATTGATCCAATTTACATTTACGTCATTTAGCTGACGCTCTTATCCAGAGCGACTTCCAATTAGTGAGTGCATACATTTTTCATACTGGCCCCCCGTCACCCACCACGTTGCATTGTGAGCTGTATATGAAGACATACAGTGCCTTCAGAAAGTACTCAGACCTCTTGACTTTTTCCACATTTTGTTACGTTACAGCCTTATTCTAAAATGGATTAAATAAAATACAAATCCTCACTAATCTACACACAATACCCCATAATGACAAAGTGAAAACAGGTTTTTAGAATATTTTGCAAATGTACTAAAACCTAAAAACAGAAGTACCTTATTTACATAAGTATTCAGACCCTTTGCTATGAGACTTGAAATTGAGCTCAGGTGCATCCTGTTTCCATTGATCATCCTTGAGACGCTTCTACAACTTGATTGTAGTCCACCTGTGGTAAATTAAATTGATTGGACATGATTTGGAAAGGCACACACCTGCCTATATAAGATCCCACAGTTGCTCAGCTCCATATAAAACAGTTAGTCTGTGAACCAGCCACATATAAAACAGTCAGTCTATGAACAAGCCCCATATAAAACAGTCTATGAACCAGCCCCATATAAAACAGTCTATGAACCAGCCCCATATAAAACAGTCAGTCTATGAACCAGCCCCATATAAAACAGTCAGTCTATGAACCAGCCCCATATAAAACAGTCAGTCTATGAACCAGCCCCATATAAAACAGTCAGTCTATGAACCAGCCCCATATAAAACAGTCTATGAACCAGCCCCATATAAAACAGTCTATGAACCAGCCCCATATAAAACAGTCTATGAACCAGCTCCATATAAAACAGTCAGTTTATGAAACAGATCCATATATAAAACAGTTAGTCTGTGAACCAGCCCCATATAAAACAGTCAGTCTATTAACCAGCCCATATAAAACAGTCTATGAACCAGCCCCATATAAAACAGTCAGTCTATGAACCAGCCCCATATAAAATAGTCAGTCTATGAACCAGTCCCATATAAAACAGTCAGCCTATGAACCAGCCCCATATAAAACAGTCAGTCTATGAACCAGCCCCATATAAAACAGTCAGTCTATGAACCAGTCCCATATAAAACAGTCAGTCTATGAACCAGCTCCATATTAAACAGTTTATGAACCAGCGCCATATAAAACAGTCAGTCTATGAACCAGCTCCATATAAAATAGTCAGTCTATGAACCAGCCCCATATAAAACAGTCTATGAACCAGCTCCATATAAAACAGTCAGTTTATGAAACAGATCCATATATAAAACAGTTAGTCTGTGAACCAGCCCCATATAAAACAGTCAGTCTATTAACTAGCCCATATAAAACAGTCTATGAACCAGCCCCATATAAAACAGTCAGTCTATGAACCAGCCCCATATAAAATAGTCAGTCTATGAACCAGTCCCATATAAAACAGTCAGTCTATGAACCAGCCCCATATAAAATAGTCAGTCTATGAACCAGCCCCATATAAAACAGTCTATGAACCAGCTCCATATAAAACAGTCAGTTTATGAAACAGATCCATATATAAAACAGTTAGTCTGTGAACCAGCCCCATATAAAACAGTCAGTCTATTAACTAGCCCATATAAAACAGTCTATGAACCAGCTCCATATAAAACAGTCAGTCTATTAACCAGCCCATATAAAACAGTCTATGAACCAGCCCCATATAAAACAGTCAGTCTATGAACCAGCCCCATATAAAATAGTCAGTCTATGAACCAGTCCAATATAAAACAGTCAGTCTATGAACCAGTCCCATATAAAACAGTCAGTCTATGAACCAGCTCCATATAAAACAGTCAGTCTATGAACCAGCCCCATATAAAATAGTCAGTCTATGAACCAGCCCCATATAAAATAGTCAGTCTATGAACCAGCTCCATATAAAACAGTCTATGAACCAGCCCCATATAAAACAGTCAGTTTATGAAACAGATCCATATATAAAACAGTTAGTCTGTGAACCAGCCCCATATAAAACAGTCAGTCTATTAACCAGCCCATATAAAACAGTCTATGAACCAGCCCCATATAAAACAGTCAGTCTATTAACCAGCCCATATAAAACAGTCAGTCTATGAACCAGTCCCATATAAAACAGTCAGTCTATGAACCAGTCCCATATAAAACAGTCAGTCTATGAACCAGCTCCATATAAAACAGTCAGTCTATGAACCAGCCCCATATAAAATAGTCAGTCTATGAACCAGCCCCATATAAAATAGTCAGTCTATGAACCAGCCCCATATAAAACAGTCAGTCTATGAACCAGCTCCATATAAAACAGTTTATGAACCAGCGCCATATAAATAATAATAATAATATGCCATTTAGCAGACGCTTTTATCCAAAGCGACTTACAGTCATGCGTGCATACATTTTTGTGTATGGGTGGTCCCGGGGATCGAACCCACTACCCTGGCGTTACAAGCGCCGTGCTCTACCAATTGAGCTACAGAGGACCACCCATATAAAACAGTCAGTCTATGAACCAGCTCCATATAAAGCAGTTAGCCTATGAACCAGCCCCATATAAAACAGTCAGCCTGTTAACCAGCCCCATATAAAACAGTAAGTCTATGAACCAGCCCCATATAAAACAGTCAGTCTATGAACCAGCTCCATATAAAACAGTCAGTCTATGAACCAGTTCCATATAAAACAGTCTATGGATGGCATATCGCTGCAGAATGCTGTGATAGCCATGCTGGTTAAGCGTGCCTTGAATTCTAAATAAATCACAGACAGTGTCACCAGCAAAGTACCCCCACACCATCACACCTCCTCCACCATGCTTTACGGTGGGAACTACACATGCAGAGATCATCCGTTCACCCACACCGTGTCTCACAAAGACACGGCGGTTTGAACCAAAAATCTCAAATTTGGACTCCAGACCAAACTACAAATGTCCATTGCTCGTATTTCTTGGCCCAAGCAGGTCTCTTCTTCTTATTGGTGTCCTTTAGTAGTGGTTTCTTTGAACAGTTGATGTTGAGATGTGTCTGTTACTTGAACTCTGTGAAGCGTTTATTTGGGCTGCAATTTCTGAGGCTGGTAACTCTAATGAACGTATCCTCTGCAGCAGAGGTAACTCTGGGTCTTCCATTCCTGTGGTGGTCCTCATGAGTGCCAGTTTCATCATAGCGCTTGATGGTTTTTGCGACTGCACTTGAAGAAACTTTCAAAGTTCTTAAAATGTTGCGTATTGACTGACCTTCATGTCTTAAAGTAATGATGGACTGTCGTTTCTCTTTGCTTATTTGAGCTGTTCTTGCCATAATATGGACTTAGTCTTTTACCAAATAGGGCTATTTTTTTTATTTAACCTTTATTTAACTAGGCAAGTCAGTAAAGAACAAATTCTTATTTACAATGACGGCCTACACCGGCCAAACCCGGACGACGCTGGGCCAATTGTGCGCCGCCCTATGGGACTCCCAATCACGGCGGGTTGTGATACAGCCTGGAATTGAACCAGGGGGTCTGTAGTGACGCCTCAAGCACTGAGATGCAGTGCCTTAGACCACTGAGATGCAGTGCCTTAGACCGCTGAGATGCAGGGTGAGATGCAGTGCCTTAGACCACTGAGATGCAGTGCCTTAGACCACTGAGATGCAGTGCCTTAGACCACTGAGATGCAGTGCCTTAGACCACTGAGATGCAGTGCCTTAGACCACTGAGATTCAGTGCCTTAGACCACTGAGATGCAGTGCCTTAGACCACTGAGATGCAGTGCCTTAGACCACTGAGATGCAGTGCCTTAGACCACTGAGATGCAGTGCCTTAGACCACTGAGATGCAGTGCCTTAGACCACTGAGATGCAGTGCCTTAGACCGCTGGGCCGCTCGGGAGCAGTGGTATACCCCCACTACCTTGTCACAACACAACTGATTGGCTCAAATGCATTAAGAAGGAAATAAATTCCACAAATTAACTTTTAAGAAGGAACACCTGTTAATGTAAATGCATTCCAGGTGACTACCTCATGAAGCTGGTTGAGAGAATGCCAAGAGTATGCAAAGCTGTCATCAAGGCAAAGGGTGGCTATTTGAAGAATCTCAAATATAAAATATATTTTGATTTGTGTAACACTTCTTTTTTGGTTACTACATGATTCCATATGTGTTATTTCATAGTTTTGATGTCTTCAGTATTATTCTAGAATGTAAAAAATAGTACAAATAAAGAAAAACCCTTGAATCAGTAGGTGTTCTAAAACTTTTGACTGGTACTGTACATACATACATACATACATACATACATACATACATACATACATACATACATACATACATACATACATACATACATACATACATACATACATACATACATACATACATACATACATACATACAGTGCCTTTGGAAAGTATTCAGACACCTTGACTTTTTCCACATTTTGTTACGTTACAGCCTTATTCTAAAATGGATTAAGTAAAACAGTTTCCTCAGCAATCTACACACAATACCCCATAAGGACAAACCGAAAACAGGTTTTTAGAAATGTTTGCTAATTTATTATAAACAAAAAACAGATACTTTATTTACATAAGTATTCAGACCCTTTGCTATGAGACTCGAAATTGAGCTCAGGTGCATTCTGTTTCCATTGATCATCCTTGAAATGTTTCTACAACTTGATTGTAGTCAACCTGTGGTATATATATATATATATATATAAGGTCCCACAATTGACAGTGCATGTCAGAGCAAAAACCAAGCCATGAGGTCGAAGGAATTGTCCGTAGAGCTCAGAGACAGGATTGTGTCGAGGCAGAGATCTGGGGAAGGGTACCAAAACATTTCTGCAGCATTGAAGGTCCCCAAGAACACAGTGGCCTCCATCATTCTTAAATGGACGAATTTTGGAACCTTCAAGACTCTTCCTAGAGCTGGTCGCCCGGACAAACTGAGCAATCGGGGGAGAAGGGCCTTTGTCAAGGAGCTGACCAAGAACCCGATGGTCATTCTGACAGAGCTCTAGAGTTCCTCTGTGGAGGTGGGAGAACCTTCCAGAAGGACAACCATCTTTGCAGCACTCCACCAATTAGGCCTTTATGGTAGAGTGGCCAGACGGAAGCCACTCCTCAGTAAAAGGCACATGACAGCCCACTTGGAGTTTGCCAAAAGGCACCTAAAGACTCTCAGACCATGAGAAACAAGATTATCTGGTCTGATGAAACCAAGATTGAACTCTTTGGCCTGAATGCTAAGCGTCACGTCTGGAGGAAACCTGGCACCATCCCTACAGTGAAGCATGGTGGTGGCAGCATCATGCTGTGGGGATGTTTTTCAGCGGCAGGGACTAGTCAGGATCGAGGGAAAGATGAACGGAGCAAAGTACAGAGTGATCCTTGATGAAAACCTGCTCCAGAGCGCTCAGGACCTAAGACTGGGGCGAAGGTTTACCTTCCAACAGGACAACAACCCTAAGCACACAGCCAAGACATCGCAGGAGTGGCTTTGGGACAACTCTCTGAACTGAATGTCCTTGAGTGGCCCAGCCAGAGCCCGGACTTGAACACGATGGAGAGACCTGAAAATAGCTGTGCAGCGACGCTCCCCATCCAATCTGACAGAGCTTGAGAGGATCTGCAGAGAAAAATGGGAGAAACTCCCCAAATAGAGGTGTGCCAAGCTTGTAGTGTCACACCCAAAAAGACTCGAGGCTGTAATCACTGCCAAAGGTGCTTCAGCAAAGTACTGAGTAAAGGGTCTGAACACTGATGTAAATGTGATATTTCCGTTTTTATTTATTTATACATTTGCAAAAAAATCCAAAAACCTGTTTTTGCTTTGTCATTACGGGGTATTGTGTGTAGATTGATGAGGGAAAAAAAACAATTTAATCTATTTTAGAATAAGGCTGTAACGTAACAAAATGTGGAAAAAGTCAAGGGGTCTGAATACTTTCCGAATGCACACACACACACACACACACACACACACACATACATACACACACACATACATACGTACCGGTATCTTTTTTGCGTCTGTGTGTCTAACCCTCTACTCATCTCTCTCTCCGTCTCTCCCAGGTGCTGAGACCCAGCCATGCGGGGGTTAAAGTCAGCGGTGCGGGGGCCCGGGGGGTGCGGGGGTCCATGTGTGTACGAGGCGGTGCCAGACGGGGGCTGGGGCTGGGCGGTGGCAGTGGCCTTCTTCTTCGTTGAGGTGTTTACCTTCGGGACCATCAAGTCTCTGGGAGTGTTCCTCCAGGACCTCATGACAGAGTTTGGAGAGAGCAACAGCAGAGTATCCTGGGTCATCGCAATCTGCATCTTCATCCTTACATTCACAGGTGGGTCAGAGAGAGCATCTTCATCCTTACATTCACAGGTGGGTCAGAGAGAGCATCTTCATCCTTACATTCACAGGTGGGTCATAGAGAGCATCTTCATCTTTCTTCACAGGTGGGTCATAGAGAGCATCTTCATCTTTCTTCACAGGTGGGTCATAGAGAGCATCTTCATCTTTCTTCACAGGTGGGTCAGAGAGAGCATCTTCATCTTTCTTCACAGGTGGGTCAGAGAGAGCATCTTCATCTTTCTTCACAGGTGGGTCAGAGAGAGCATCTTCATCTTTCTTCACAGGTGGGTCATAGAGAGCATCTTCATCTTTCTTCACAGGTGGGTCAGAGAGAGCATCTTCATCTTTCTTCACAGGCCAGTAAAGCTATGTGAACAGTATTTGGACACATAATCTGTCCTACTCACTGAACCCCCTGTGTGTCAATCAACTACTTCATTAAATAGTGTATAAGGTAAATGAAAAACATGTCTGTACTCTGTAGTAAAACTAACGGTCCTCTCTCTCTCCTCTCCTCTCTCTCTCCTATCCCCCTCTCTCTCCTCTCTCTCTCTCTCTCTCTCTCCTCTCTCCTCTCCTATCCCTCTCTCTCTCCCTCTCTCCTCTCTCCTCTCCTATCCCTCTCTCTCTCCCTCTCTCCTCTCCTATCCCCCTCTCTCCTCTCTCTCCTCTCTCTCTCTCCCCTCTCTCTCTCTCTCTCCTCTCCTATCCCCCTCTCTCTCTCTCCTCTCTCCTCTCCTATCCCCCTCTCTCCTCTCTCTCCTCTCTCTCCTCTCTCTCTCTCTCCTCTCTCTCTCTCTCCTCTCTCCTCTCCTATCCCCCTCTCTCCTCTCTCTCCTCTCTCTCTCTCCTCTCTCTCCTCACTCCTCTCTCTCTCCAGCCCCTCTGTCCACAGTGCTCAGTAACCGGTTCGGGTACCGTCCTGTAGTGATGTTGGGGGGTTTTCTGATCAGTGTGGGAACCATCAGCTCTGCCTTCGTCTCCTCCATCTACGAGATGTACGTCACCCTCGGCATCGTCTCGGGTAACTATCTAACCTACTTTACGCTCACACACACACACACACACACACCACTACTTCACGCTTCCTGCAATGGTCTATCTTGTGATACATATGTGGAATTCATTAGAAAAACCTTGAACATGTAAGGAGAATAATGATCTTTAGCTTTTACATTCATGCTTACAATTCCAGCTGAAAACATATGAATGAAACAAGGGACTCCTAGCAGTGCATGAGGCTGACTGATGTCTGTCTCTTTCAGACCTGGCTTATGTTTGTGGGATAAATAGAATAACCTCCAACCCCACTGTCAAAGCTGTATTCAATTCACATCTAAACATATCAATGAAACCTGTGGTATCAATGAGGCCTAAACTCCCCCATCTTGAGTCTGTAGGACAGATTGACACAACAGAAAAGAACAATTCCCAAATTGTCCAAAATAAACCAATATTTCCTTTCAGATCCGATCCAAATAACTTTTCTTTTACAGAACGAAGCACTGCTAGCTGTCCCAGTAAATAACTCGTCACCTTCCTTTAAAACAGACAGCAGCTAACTTAACGACCTCTGTCTTCTTTCTCCTTGTTTTTGTCTTTAACTGCGTCCTCTTTCAGTAGTCGTCATGACAACAAGCCCGAGCGTGACCTGTCAACCCTGACCTCTGACATCAGAGTGACCTGTCAACCCTGATCTCTGACCCATGACCTCTGACCCCTGACCTTGCTGCAGTGCCGGTGGCTGTCACGCCCCTCTGTGTGTCCTCTGCTGGACCAATGATGTGTACATGTCTAAGACATGGATTGAAACGTGAAACCGTCAACAGCATTTTGCACAGTGACTGTATTCACTTTGTAAACTTGATTTGAAATGATCTTGATGAAAAGGTACTCCTGTGATGGTGTTTTAATGTTGTTTGGTTTGATGTCAGTCATGTGATTTCCAGATTGCGTGAACAATAACATCTGTTGTCATTTGTAATGTGTCCAGGTCTGGGGTACTGCCTGGCCTTCCTCCCCACTGTCACCCTGCTGTCTCAGTACTTCAACAGAAGGAGATCCTTGGTCACCGCCCTGGCCTCCTCAGGGGAGTCCTTTGCCATGTTTGCCTTCGCACCAGGTACGTTGCGGTTTCACAGTGTGTACCAAATTGCGCCCTATTCCCTATGTAGTGCACTACTTTTGACCAGGGCCCATATAGGGTGCAGGGTGCTACAGTGAGGGAAAAAAAGTATTTGATCCCCTGCTGATTTTGACAAAGACATGATCAGTCTATAATTTTAATGGTAGGTTTATTTGAACAGTGAGAGACAGAATAACAACAACAAAATCCAGAAAAACGCATGTCAAAAATGTTATAAATTGATTTGCATTTTAATGAGGGAAATAAGTATTTGACCTGTCTGCAAAACATGACTTAGTACTTGGTGGCAAAACCCTTGTTGGCAATCACAGAGGTCAGACGTTTCTTGTAGTTGGCCACCAGGTTTGCACACATCTCAGGAGGGATTTTGTCCCACTCCTCTTTGCAGATCTTCTCCAAGTCATTAAGATTTTGAGGCTGACGTTTGGCAACTCGAACCTTCAGCTCCCTCCACAGATTTTCTATGGGATTAAGGTCTGGAGACTGGCTAGGCCACTCCAGGACCTTAATGTGCTTCTTCTTGAGCCACTCCTTTGTTGCCTTGGCCGTGTGTTTTGGGTCATTGTCATGCTGGAATACCCATCCACGACCCATTTTCAATGCCCTGGCTGAGGGAAGGAGGTTCTCACCCAAGATTTGACAGTACATGGCCCCGTCCATCTTCCCTTTGATGCGGTGAAGTTGTCCTGTCCCCTTAGCAGAAAAACACCCCCAAAGCATAATGTTTCCACCTCCATGTTTGACGGTGGGGATGGTGTTCTTGGGGTCATAGGCAGCATTCCTCCTCCTCCAAATACGGCGAGTTGAGTTGATGCCAAAGAGCTCGATTTTGGTCTCATCTGACCACAACACTTTCACCCAGTTCTCCTCTGAATCATTCAGATGTTCGTTGGCAAACTTCAGATGGGCTTGTATATGTGCTTTCTTGAGCAGGGGGACCTTGCGGGTGCTGCAGGATTTCAGTCCTTCACGGCGTAGTGTGTTACCAATTGTTTTCTTGGTGACTATGGTCCCAGCTGCCTTGAGATGATTGACAAGATCCTCCCGTGTAGTTCTGGGCTGATTCCTCACCGTTCTCATGATCATTGCAACTCCACGAGGTGAGATCTTGCATGGAGCCCCAGGCCGAGGGAGATTGACAGTTCTTTTGCGTTTCTTCCATTTTCGAATAATCGCACCAACTGTTGTCACCTTCTCACCTAGCTGCTTAGCGATGGTCTTGTAACCCATTCCAGCCTTGTGTAGGTCTACAATCTTGGCCCTGACATCCTTGGAGAGCTCTTTGGTCTTGGCCATGGTGGAGAGTTTGGAATCTGATTGATTGCTTCTGTGGACAGGTGTCTTTTATACAGGTAACAAGCTGAGATTAGGAGCACTCCCTTTAAGAGTGTGCTCCTAATCTCAGCTCGTTACCTGTATAAAAGACACCTGGGAGCCAGAAATCTTTCTGATTGAGAGGGGGTCAAATACTTATTTCCCTCATTAAAATGAAAATCAATTTATAACATTTTTGACATGCTATTTTCTGGATTTTTGTTTTTGTTATTCTGTCTCTCACTGTTCAAATAAACCTACCATTAAAATTATAGACTGATAATTTCTTTGTCAGTGGGCAAACGTACAAAATCAGCAGGGGATCAAATACTTTTTTCCCTCACTGTATCTAGGGAATATGGTGCCATTTCAGACGCAGACTAATGAATCTCAAAAGGCAGATATTGTGTCTGGTACTGTTCTAAAAGTAAAACATTGTGGAGGAGCGTAAAAAAACATGAGTTTTAAATGTTTCTAACAGTCATTTGAAAGTGGAAGGAGATTTAAAACCACATATCTCCTCTTCTCCTCTGCAGCCTTCATGGCCTTGAAGGAGGTCATCGGCTGGCGCCACTGCCTCATCGTCATCGGCATCATGCAGACCTCCGTGATTGGCTGCGGCGCTCTGCTTCGACCAATCATCATCAGGCCTAACCAGGAAGTGTCATTGGAGTTGTCCAATAAGAGGAAGCTGTCCGTTAAGCTGCAGACGGTGTACGAGCTGGAGAATGAGGATACCCAGACCAACGTTAGCTCCGGGGAGTCTGAGGAGTCAGGGGATTCTGGGGTCACCTCTCTGTCCGCCTCCAGTGCTGACATCCGGGCCACCACAGCCACACAGGACCCCTCTGAGACCTGGGCCCTCATGGAGGACCAAAGGGAGAAGAACCAGGGGGGACAGGCAACCCTTGGAACCCCACTGAAGCAGCTGGAGGCTGGGGAGAAAGAGCAGGGTGAGCTGGGTCCCCTGGTCCAACCCGCCAGACCTAAACTCCTAGACTTCTCGGTGTTAAAAGATGGAGCGTTCATCTGCTACTCTCTGTTCGGCCTCTTCGCCACGCTGGGGTTCTTCGCCCCTTCGCTTTACATCATAGAGCTCAGTAAGAGCCGTGGCGTCCACACCGAAAAGGCTGCCTACATGCTCTCCGTAATGGCGGTGTCTGAGGTCTGCGGGCGCCTGTCCATCGGGGTCATTTTAAACAAGGTGCGGATGCGTAAGACCCAGGTGCTTCTGGGATGTGTAGTTCTGCTGTGTCTGGTGCTGTTAGCCTTCACCCTGGTGACTGAGTTCTGGGGCCTGGCAGCCTGCTGCTGTCTCTATGGCTTCCTGATGGGCACTGTGGGCTCTACACACATCCCCATGCTGGCAGAGGACGACGTGGTGGGCATAGAGAGGATGCCCTCGTCCGTGGGGGTCTATGTGTGTATACAGAGCTTTGCTGGGCTGGCCGGACCACCGCTGGGAGGTAAGAGACTCTAGCTGATTTACTCTGTCTGGATCTTAGTCTTCACTTTGTAGCTCTCTCTCTCTCTCTCTCTCTCATTGTCTGTCTGTAACCCTCTCTCTTGAACTGATCTAGAAGGTTTTGATTGCTACTGCGCCAACCTGATGATCTTGAAGGGTCTTGCCAGATCTTTAGGTGTCTCTGACGTTGCCTCCTGTGTGTTTTTTCCCCCAGGCCTGTTGGTGGATATGACCCAGAACTACGGCTCAGCCTTCTACTCCTGTGCTGTGGGAATGGGCCTGGGCGCCATCTTCCTCGCCATGGTGGGACCAGCCAAGTCCGGCCTCTGCCACCGCGGGAAGACGAGAAAACAGGAGGAGGAGAAAGAAGGAGAGGAGGAGGAGAGGAGAGGAGGAGAGGAGGAGGAGGAGAAGGTTTCTCAGGACAGTGGATCAACAGATTATCTAGACGTTGATCTGGTTATGGAGACCAGTCCGGCTAAACGGTCCCTAAAACAGGAGACCAACGCGGTCTGAACATGGTTGAATAGCTAAGACAGAACCACAACCGGGTCCCTAAAACAGGAGACCAACGTGGTCTGAACATGGTTGAATAGCTAAGACAGAACCACAACCGGGTCCCTAAAACAGGAGACCAACGTGGTCTGAACATGGTTGAATAGCTAAGACAGAACCACAACCGGGTCCCTAAAACAGGAGACCAACGTGGTCTGAACATGGTTGAATAGCTAAGACAGAACCACAACCGGGTCCCTAAAACAGGAGACCAACGTGGTCTGAACATGGTTGAATAGCTAAGACAGAACCACAACCGGGTCCCTAAAACAGGAGACCAACGTGGTCTGAACATGGTTGAATAGCTAAGACAGAACCACAACCGGGTCCCTAAAACAGGAGACCAACGTGGTCTGAACATGGTTGAATAGCTAAGACAGAACCACAACCGGGTCCCTAAAACAGGAGACCTACGTGGTCTGAACATGGTTGAATAGCTAAGACAGAACCACAACCGGGTCTCCTTTGGAAAACAAGTATTCTGAACTCAATGGGACTACCTGGTTAAATAAAGGTTAAATAAATAAAAATACTTGACATTGTTTTGCCGACCAGCGCCAAACTGACCGACCAAGGAGGACCTTGACCACTAGATACTCACAGGTGGTTAAAATGGAGAAGAAACGCCAAACAAAGTAGCAAATAGAAAACACACACTGTCAACATGTTACTGAGAGACTGGGTGCTGGACAAACACCTCTGTGCTACAGAATGTACACACACACAGCTTTGACCTGTTTGCCCTCTCAGATGTCATACGCATACACTTGCATTGCAGCGGAAAACTGTCTTAGGTGGATTCCTAATGACCAAGTCTCTCTCCTCAGAGAGTCAACCAAACTACATGCATGGCTGAGACACAGGCTTTTACCATTATTACTGCTCTGTCAGTAGTTATAACCATGATGTGACCTCTCTGTAAATAGTTATAACCATGATATGACCTCTGTTCATAGTTATAACCATGATATGACCTCTCTGTTCATAGTTATAACCATGATATGACCTCTCTGTTCATAGTTATAACCATGATATGACCTCTCTGTTCATAGTTATAACCATGATATGACCTCTCTGTTCATAGTTATAACCATGATATGACCTCTCTGTTCATAGTTATAACCATGATATGACCTCTCTGTTCATAGTTATAACCATGATATGACCTCTCTGTTCATAGTTATAACCATGATGGTGCAGACATTTTTTGGTACCCTTCCCCAGATCTTTGCCTTGACACAATCCTGTCTCTGAGCTCTACGGACAATTCCTTCGACCTCATGGCTTGGTTTTTGCTCTGACATGCACTGTCAACTGTGGGACCTTATATAGACAGGTGTGTGCCTTTCCAAATCGTGTCCAATCAATTGAATTTACCACAGGTGGACTCCAATCAATTTGTAGAAACATCTCAAGGATGATCAATGGAAACAGGATGCACCTGAGCTCAATTTCGAGTCTCATGGCAAAGGGTCTGAATACTTATGTAAATAAGTATACCTGGGGCGGCAGGTAGCTTAGTGGTTAAGAGCGTTGTGCCAGTAACCGAAAGGTCACTGGTTCTAATCCCCGAGCCGACTAGGTGAAAAATCTGTCGATGTGCCCTTGAGCAAGGCACTTAACCCTAATTGCTCCTGTAAGTCGCTCTGGATAAGAGCGTCTGCTAAATGACTAAAATGTAAATGTAAAAAATTATGTGATCTCTCTGTTCACAGTTATAACCATGATGTGACCTCTCTGTTCATAGTTATAACAATGATGTGACCTCTCTGTTCATAGTTATAACCATGATGTGATCTCTCTGTTCACAGTTATAACCATGATATGACCTCTCTGTTCATAGTTATAACCATGATGTGACCTCTCTGTTCATAGTTATAACCATGATGTAACCTCTCTGTTCATAGTTATAACCATGATATGACCTCTCTGTTCATAGTTATAACCATGATATGACCTCTCTGTTCATAGTTATAACCATGATATGACCTCTCTGTTCAGTTGTAACCATGATATGACCTCTCTGTCTTTATATTGATTACTATTATTATGGTTGTATCTGAATGACAGTACTGTTATCCCAACACAATACTACCACAGTATTCTACACAGCCTGTTATCCCAACACAATACTACCACAGTATTATACACAGCCTGTTATCCCAACACAATACTACCACAGTATTATACACAGCCTGTTATCCCAACACAATACTACCACAGTATTATACACAGCCTGTTATCCCAACACAATACTACCACAGTATTCTACACAGCCTGTTATCCCAACACAATACTACCACAGTATTCTACACAGCCTGTTATCCCAACACAATACTACCACAGTATTCTACACAGCCTGTTATCCCAACACAATACTACCACAGTATTCTACACAGCCTGTTATCCCAACACAATACTACCACAGTATTCTACACAGCCTGTTATCCCAACACAATACTACCACAGTATTCTACACAGCCTGTTATCCCAACACAATACTACCACAGTATTCTACACAGCCTGTTATCCCAACACAATACTACCACAGTATTCTACACAGCCTGTTATCCCAACACAATACTACCACAGTATTCTACACAGCCTGTTATCCCAACACAATACTACCACAGTATTCTACACAGCCTGTTATCCCAACACAATACTACCACAGTATTCTACACAGCCTGTTATCCCAACACAATACTACCACAGTATTCTACACAGCCTGTTATCCCAACACAATACTACCACAGTATTCTACACAGCCTGTTATCCCAACACAATACTACCACAGTATTCTACACAGCCTGTTATCCCAACACAATACTACCACAGTATTCTACACAGCCTGTTATCCCAACACAATACTACCACAGTATTATACACAGCCTGTGTTGTTTTTCTCAACAGTCTACTTCATGTACCTATGTAATGTATAAATGTAATATACATTTACCAAATAAGGCTATAGGTGAAACTAAGATTTATGGATTACAGTGTGAATTACTAGCCGTTTCAATTCTGTGGATCACTACTTTACCTGTCAATCAATCAAACAAACAATCAAAGCTTTTATTTATATTGTGTTAACTTTTTTAAATTATAAATGCATTTGACGAAGTGCTTGAAGCCAAAACTTCCTAGGTAGGTAGTGGTGGAGATTTGACTACAAAAGAGTTGATTCCTCGACTCCTTCATCGTCGACTCCAAAACATCCTGGAGTCTTTCACCACTACATCGATCTTCCTCAGACTGGCCAAGATGCCCTACTCAAAGACCACCTCGAACACCAGATAGCAGATCAATGACTATGACTTCTGCTGTTATAAACACATTTATCAGTTAACTATATTTATTATTATTTATTTTTTTTAAACTTTTGAGTTGCATCTTTCTTCTTTATTTTTTTATTTTTTAATGGAGAGAAATGTAAAGCCGGTCTATGCTGTAACACTCACTGCTGATCATGTTTTTCAATTGATTAAATGTATTTTGTTTATAACAAATGAACATTTGAACATGTGTCTATGTATTCATTCTATTGAGGGAGGGAGGCATACAGTGTATTCTGAAAGTATTCAGACCCCTTGACTTTTTCCACATTTTGTCACATTACAGCCATATTCTAAAATTTATTAAATTGTTTTTTCCCTCATCAATCTACACACACTACCCCATAATGACAAAGCAAAAACAGGTTTTGAGAAATGTGTGTACATTTATAAATTAAAACAAACAGAAATATTACATTTACATAAGTATTCAGACCCTTTACGCAGTACTTTGTTGAAGCACCTTTGGCAGCGATTACAGCATCAAGTATTTTTAGGTATGACACTACAAGCTTGGCACACCTGTATTTGGGGAGTTTCTCCCATTCTTCTCTGCAGATCCTCTCAAGCTCTGTCAGGTTGGATGGGGAGCGTCGCTGCACAGCTATTTTCAGGTCTCTCCAGAGATGTTTGATTGGGTTCAAGTCCGGGCTCCGGCTGGGCCACTCAAGGACATTCAGAGACTTATCCCGAAGCCACTCCTGCGTTGTCTTGGCTGTGTGCTTAGGGTCGTTGTCCTGTTGGAAGGTGAACCTTCGCCCCAGTTTGAGGTCCTGAGCGCTCTGGAGCAGGTTTTCATCAAGGATCTCTCTGTACTTTTCTCCGTTCATCTTTCCCTCGATCCTGATTAGTCTCTCAGTCCCTACCGCTGAAAAACATCCCCACAGCATGATGCTGCCACCACCATGCTTCACCGCAGGGATGGTGCCAGGTTTCCTCTAGATGTGACGCTTGGCATTCAGGCCAAAGAGTTCAATCATGGTTTCATCAGACCAGAGAATCTTGTTTCTCATGGTCTGAGAGTCATTTAGGTGCCTTTTGGCAAACTCCAAGTGGGCTGTCATGTGCCTTTTACTGAGGAGTGGCTTCCGTCTGGCCACTCTACCATAAAGGCCTAATTGGTGGAGTGCTGCAAAGATGGTTGTCCTTCTGGAAGGTTCTCCCACCTCCACAGAGGAACTCTAGAGCTCTGTCAGAATGACCATCGGGTTCTTGGTCAGCTCCCTGACAAAGGCCCTTCTCCCCCGATTGCTCAGTTTGTCCAGGCGGCCAGCTCTAGGAAGAGTCTTGGTGGTTCCAAACTTCGTCCATTTAAGAATGATGGAGGCCACTGTGTTCCTGGGGACCTTCAATGCTGCAGACATTTTTTGGTACCCTTCCCCAGATCTGTGCCTCGACACAATCCTGTCTTGGAGCCCTACGGACAATTCCTTCGACCTCATGGCTTGGTTCTTGCTCTGACATGCACTGTCAACTGTGGGACCTTATATAGACAGGTGTGTGCCTTTCCAAATCATGTCCAATCAATTTAATTTACCACAGTGGACTCCAACCAAGTTGTAGAAACATCTCAAGGATGATCAATGGAAACAGGATGTACCGGAGCTCAATTTTGAGTCTCATAGCAAAGGGTCTGAATATTTCCGCTTTTTATTTAATACGTTTGCAAAAAATCTACAAACCTCTTTTCGCTTTGTCTTTATGGGGTATTGTGTGCAGACTGATGAGGAACATTTTTAATTGAATCTATTTTAGAATAAGGCTGTAACGTAACAAAATGTGGAAAAGGGGAAGGGGTCTGAATACTTTCTGAATGCACTGTACATACTTACTGGACTAGAGAAAGACATTGAGATAGCGAAAGTGATTTGAATTGAATTGAGAGAGGTCATTAATCATCAACATCAACACTGACACACACACACATTAACCTTCAGCTTCACCCATATGGCACACACTCATACACACACTCACACTCAATTTAATTAAATTCATATCAAAGGTCTTTATTGGCATGGGAAACATAAGTTAACATTGCCAAAGCAAGTGAAGTAGATAGTAAACAAAAGTGAAATAAACAATAAATATTAACAGTAAACATTACACTCAGAAGTTCCAAAAGAATAAAGACATTTCAAATGTCATATCATGTCTATATACAGTGTTGTAACAATGTGCAAATAGTTAAAGTACAAAAGGGAAAATAAATCAACATAAATATAGGTTGTATTTACAATGGTGTTTGTTCTTCACTTGGTGCCGTTTTCTTGTGGCAACAGGTCACACATCTTGCTGCTGTGATGGCGTTCTCTCCCGATCACCCTCTGACCCTCTCTCTCCTACAGTGGTCTACTGTACTGCGATAACTCCTGTGTTACACTGCTCCCTAGCGTCTCCTCAGTAACATTACATCCTGACGTTGACCTATATGAGGCTTTGTTGCCTTGGTAACATTAGTTCCCATCACAGTGCTAAGCAAAGCAGCTCTTCCTGTCCCACATTGATGACATGTAGGTGAGTACTGTAGCTCAGCTGGTAGAGCACGGCGCTTGTAACGCCAAGGTAGTGGGTTCGATCCCCGGGACCACCCATACACAAAAAATGTATGCACGCATGACTGTAAGTCGCTTTGGATAAAAGCGTCTGCTAAATGGCATATTATTATTACGGTAGGAGTGCCGATCTAAGGATCAGGTCCTCCCTGTCCATAATACTTTTATTCGTTAAAAGGCTAAACTGATCATAGATCGGCACTCCAGGATAAGACACTTGATACATATGGCCACCATAAGTGTGATAAACCCATATCGGTGTCAGTCTCCTAGCAGTACAAATACAGTACATAGCTTTGTGTGTAAGATGTACAAGAAGTGCAAAACCCACAAGTAGAAGAACTACAAAACCCACAACCATCATATTGTATTTGTATGAGCTTTCTACAAACGCTGCAAAATGCAGGGATGTGATTGGCCACATAGACAATCAGGTACAACAGTCCAGAGGCTAAATGCCAAGACACAGACAGTGTTAAATTACATTCCTGATCATTAGGTCTGAAAGCCAAGAATTCCTGATTAGTCAGGAAAAATCCCATCTCTGGTTGACTAGTGTGCGTCCAAAATGGCACCCTAATCCCTATATAGTGCACTACTTTTGACCAGAGTCCTATGGGCCCTGATCAAAAGTAGTGCACCATATAGGGATTAGGGTGCCATTTGGGATTTAGATTATTTAAAGAATGGGGAAATAATCCACCAACAACAAAACACCCCTCAGTTGACTAGAACTCCCCTCTCCAATCTCCCTTCCACTGTACCCGCTCCTGTTCAGTAGACAACAAACTGAAGAAAAAACACTGAAACAGGGACCTGAACTTGTCCAATAAGAAATGCCTGTGTTCTTGTTCGGCTGCAAAGCGTTTTGCCACGGTGTGCACTAATGAACACGACCCTGCCGATGCTGATCTGGCTTTATCCTATTTAAATACTTGGACCAAACAATCCACAGCAGTGAGGTAGAAATTATACAAATCCCTGATTAGCAAAGTACTGAAGGAATAACTGGACTATGGAGTGTTAAATACTGTAGGGCATGTGTTTGGATGGAAAGTAGTGGGCATAAAGTTCAGTACTGCATCATTCAATACTATAATCCTTCAGATGGCAAGCAAAGTAGGCAGTACTATAGTTTATAAGTAGAGGAAGCAGGCAGTACTGTAGTTTATAAGTAGAGGAAGCAGGCAGTACTGTAGTTTATAAGTAGAGGAAGCAGGGAGTACTGTAGTTTAGAAGTAGAGGAAGCAGGCAGTACTGTAGTTTAGTAGAGGAAGCAGGCAGTACTGTAGTTTAGAAGTAGAGGAAGCAGGCAGTACTGTAGTTTAGTAGAGGAAGCAGGCAGTACTGTAGTTTAGAAGTAGAGGAAGCAGACAGTACTGTAGTTTAGTAGAGGAAGCAGGCAGTACTGTAGTTTAGAAGTAGAGGAAGCAGACAGTACTGTAGTTTAGAAGTAGAGGAAGCAGACAGTACTGTAGTTTAGAAGTAGAGGAAGCAGGCAGTACTGTAGTTTAGAAGTAGAGGAAGCAGGCAGTACTGTAGTTTAGAAATAGAGGAAGCAGGCAGTACTGTAGTTTAGACGTAGAGGAAGCAGGCAGTACTGTAGTTTAGAAATAGAGGAAGCAGGCAGTACTGTAGTTTAGTAGAGGAAGCACTCAGTACTGTAGTTTAGAAGTAGAGGAAGCAGGCAGTACTGTAGTTTAGTAGAGGAAGCAGGCAGTACTGTAGTTTAGAAGTAGAGGAAGCAGGCAGTACTGTAGTTTAGAAGTAGAGGAAACAGGCAGTACTGTAGTTTAGAAGTAGAAGAAGCAGGCAGTACTGTAGTTTAGTAGAGGAAGCAGGCAGTACTGTAGTTTAGAAGTAGAGGAAGCAGGCAGTACTGTAGTTTAGTAGAGGAAGCAGGCAGTACTGTAGTTTAGAAGTAGAGGAAGCAGGCAGTACTGTAGTTTAGTAGAGGAAGCAGGCAGTACTGTAGTTTAGAAGTAGAGGAAGCAGACAGTACTGTAGTTTAGTAGAGGAAGCAGGCAGTACTGTAGTTTAGAAGTAGAGGAAGCAGGCAGTACTGTAGTTTAGAAGTAGAGGAAGCAGGCAGTACTGTAGTTTAGAAATAGAGGAAGCAGGCAGTACTGTAGTTTAGACGTAGAGGAAGCAGGCAGTACTGTAGTTTAGAAATAGAGGAAGCAGGCAGTACTGTAGTTTAGTAGAGGAAGCACTCAGTACTGTAGTTTAGAAGTAGAGGAAGCAGGCAGTACTGTAGTTTAGTAGAGGAAGCAGGCAGTACTGTAGTTTAGAAGTAGAGGAAGCAGGCAGTACTGTAGTTTAGAAGTAGAGGAAACAGGCAGTACTGTAGTTTAGAAGTAGAAGAAGCAGGCAGTACTGTAGTTTAGTAGAGGAAGCAGGCAGTACTGTAGTTTAGTAGAGGAAGCAGGCAGTACTGTAGTTTAGTAGAGGAAGCAGGCAGAACTGTAGTTTAGAAGTAGAGGAAGCAGGCAGTACTGTAGTTTAGAAGTAGAGGAAGCAGGCAGTACTGTAGTTTAGAAATAGAGGAAGCAGGCAGTACTGTAGTTTAGAAGTAGAGGAAGCAGGCAGTACTGTAGTTTAGAAATAGAGGAAGCAGGCAGTACTGTAGTTTAGAAGTAGAGGAAGCAGGCAGTACTGTAGTTTAGAAATAGAGGAAGCAGGCAGTACTGTAGTTTAGACGTAGAGGAAGCAGGCAGAACTGTCGTTTAGACGTAGAGGAAGCAGGCAGTACTGTAGTTTAGTAGAGGAAGCAGGCAGTACTGATAATTTACAGTGGTGGAAAAAGTACCCATTGTCATACTTGAGTAAAAGTAAAGATACCTTAATAGAAAATTACTCAAGTAAAAGTGAGTCAGCCAGTAAATACTACTTGAGTAAAAGTGTTTGGTTTGGTTTTAAATATACTTAAGTATCAAAAGTAACTAATTGCTAAAATATACTTAGTTATCAAAAGTGAAAGTTTAAATCATTTCACATTTCTTATATTAAGCAAACCAGACGGCACGATCTTCTTGTTTAAAAATTTTTTACGGATAGCCAGGGGCACACTACAACACTCAGACATAATTTACATACAAAGCATTTGTGTTTAGTGAGTCTGCCAAATAAAGGCAGTAGGGATGTTCTCTTGATGTGTGTGAATTGGACCATTTTCCTGTCCTGCTAAGCACTCGAAATGTAACCAGTACTTTTGGGTGTCAGGGAAAATGTAGTGGAGTAAAAGTAAAAGTTGTCAAAAATATAAATAGTAAAGTACAGATACCCATAAAAAATACTTAAGTACTACTTTAAAGTATTTTTTACTTAAGTACTTTACACCACTGGTAGTTTAGAAGTAGAGGAAGCAGGCAGAACTTGTAGTTTAGACATAGAGGAAGCAGGCAGTACTGTAGTTTAGAAGTAGAGGAAGCAGGCAGTACTGTAGTTTAGTAGAGGAAGCATGCAGTACTGTAGTTTAGAAGTAGAAGAAGCAGGCAGTACTGTAGTTTAGACGTAGAGGAAGCAGGCAGTACTGTAGTTTAGAAGTAGAGGAAGCAGGCAGTACTGTCGTTTATAAGTAGAGGAAGCAGGCAGTACTGTAGTTTAGATGTAGAGGAAGCAGGCAGTACTGTAGTTTAGTAGAGGAAGCATGCAGTACTGTAGTTTAGAAGTATAGGAAGCAGGCAGTACTGTAGTTTAGTAGAGGATGCAGGCAGTACTGTAGTTTAGAAGTAGAGGAAGCAGGCAGTACTGTAGTTTAGTAGAGGAAGCAGGCAGTACTGTAGTTTAGAAGTAGAGGAAGCAGGCAGTAAGTTGCATGGTCATAAAGTCATAAAAGATAGATCCCCTCCTCCACATTGGCCATTTAGCTTTAACAGTACAGTGATGTATACAGAACTGTCCCACACAGTGGATTCAGAAAGTATTCAGACCCCTTCACTTTTTCCATATTTTGTTACGTTACAGCCTTGTTCTGAAATTGATTAAATGCATTTTTTCCCTCATCAATCTACACACAATACCCCTATAATGACAAAGCGAAAATAGGTTTAGACATTTTTGCAAATGTATTAAAAATAAAAAAACGGAAATACCTTATTTACATAAGTATTCAGACCCTTTGCTATGAGACTGGAAATTGAGCTCAGGTGCATCCTGTTGATCATCCTTGAGATGTTTCTACAACTTGATTGGAGTCCAACTGTGGTAAATTCTATTGATTGGACATGATTTGGAAAGGCACAACCATGCCAAATAAGGTCCCACAGTTGACAGTGCATGTCAGAGCAAAAACCAAGCCATGAGGTCGAAGGAATTGTCCGTAGAGCTCTGAGACAGGATTGTGTCGAGGCACAGATCTGGGGAAGGGTACCAAAAAATTTCTGCAGCATTTAAGGTCCCCAAGAACACAGTGGCCTCCATCATTCTTAAATGTTTGGAACCACCAAGACCCTTCCTTGAGCTGGCCGCCCGGCCAAACTGAGAAATCCGGGGAGAAGGGCCTTGGTCAGGGAGGTGACCAAGAACCCGATGGTCACTCTGACAGAGCTCCAGAGTTCCTCTGTGGAGATGGGAGAACCTTCCAGAAGGACAACCATCTCTGCAGCACTCCACTAATCAGGCCTTTATGGTAGAGTGGCCAGAAGGAAGCCACTCCTCAGCAAAAGGCACGACAGCCCGCTTGGAGTTTGCCAAAAGGCACCTAAAGGACTCAGACCACGAGAAACAAAATTCTCTGGTCTGATGAAACCAAGATGAAACTTTGGCCTGAATGCCAAGCGCCACGTCTGGAGGAAACCTGGCACCATCCCTACGGTGAAGCATGGTGGTGGCAGCATCATGCTGTGGGGATGTTCTTCAACGGCAGGGACGGGGAGACTAGTCAGGATCGAGGGAAAGCTGAACCGAGCAAAGTACAGAGAGATCCTTGATGAAAAGCTGCTCCAGAGTGCTCAGGACCTCAGACTGGGGCGAAGGTTCACCTTCCAACAGGACAACGACCCTAAGCACACAGCCAAGACAACGCAGGAGTGGCTTCGGGACAAGTCTCTGAATGTCCTTGAGTGGCCCAGCCAGAGCCCGGACTTGAACCCGATCAAACATCTCTGGAAAGACCTGAAAATAGCTATGCAGCAATGCTCCCCATCCAACCTGACAGAGCTTGAGAGGATCTCCCGAGAAGAATGGGAGAAACTCCTCAAATACAGGTGTGCCAAGCTTGTAGCGTCATACCAAAGAAGACTTGAGGCTGTAATTGCTGCCAACGGTGCTTCAACAAAGTACTGAGTAAAGGGTCTGAATACTTACGTGAATGTGATCGTTTTTTATTTTTAATACATTTGCAAAAATTTATAAAAACCTGTTTTTGCTTTGTCGTTATGGGGTCTCTTGTGTGTATATTGATGAGAGAAAAAAACTATTTAATCCATTTTAGAATAAGGCTGTAACGTAGCAAAATGTGGAAAAAGTCAAGGGGTCTGAATACTTTCCGAATGCACTGTATTCCTTCGGATAAGAGTCTGAACTGTTGACATTTCCTTCAGATCACTAAAGAGTTGGGGTCAATTCGACTTAAAGGTCAAATGCAGCGGTAAAAAATAAATAAAAAAAATCTCAATATCAAATTATTTCTGGATAAGGATTAAGTACCTTACTGTGATTGTTTTCAATTAAAATGGTAAAAAGTGCCATTTCTCAAACAATAACTTTCCTAGGACTGTCTGAGAGTGGGAGGGGAAAACTGAAAACTAGCTGTTATTGGGAGCGGTTTGGAGCTCTTCTTGGTCTATTAAATAACTGGTGATGTCACAAGGCAGGCCAAAACTCCATCCCACCAAAACAGGCAGAAATGTCAGGTGGTCTTTTCAAACAGCTCTTACACTAAAGTATTTATTCCAACCTCAGTATGGAAATATATACAGTGAGGGAAAAAAGTATTTGATCCCCTGCTGATTTTGTACGTTTGCCCACTGACAAAGAAATTATCAGTCTATAATTTGAATGGTAGGTTTATTTGAACAGTGAGAGACAGAATAACAACAACAAAATCCAGATAAACGCATGTCAAAAATGTTATAAATTGATTTGCATTTTAATGAGGGAAATAAGTATTTGACCCGTCTGCAAAACATGACTTAGTACTTGGTGGCAAAACCCTTGTTGGCAATCACAGAGGTCAGACGTTTCTTGTAGTTGGCCACCAGGTTTGCACACATCTCAGGAGGGATTTTGTCCCACTCCTCTTTGCAGATCTTCTCCAAGTCATTAAGGTTGAGGCTGACGTTTGGCAACTCGAACCTTCAGCTCCCTCCACAGATTTTCTATGGGATTAAGGTCTGGAGACTGGCTAGGCCACTCCAGGACCTTAATGTGCTTCTTCTTGAGCCACTCCTTTGTTGCCTTGGCCGTGTGTTTTGGGTCATTGTCATGCTGGAATACCCATCCACGACCCATTTTCAATGCCCTGGCTGAGGGAAGGAGGTTCTCACCCAAGATTTGACGGTACATGGCCCCGTCCATCATCCCTTTGATGCGGTGAAGTTGTCCTGTCCCCTTAGCAGAAAAACACCCCCAAAGCATAATGTTTCCACCTCCATGTTTGACGGTGGGGATGGTGTTCTTGGGGTCATAGGCAGCATTCCTCCTCCTCCAAACACGGCGAGTTGAGTTGATGCCAAAGAGCTCGATTTTGGTCTCATCTGACCACAACACTTTCACCCAGTTCTCCTCTGAATCATTCAGATGTTCATTGGCAAACTTCAGACGGGCCTGTATATGTGCTTTCTTGAGCAGGGGGACCTTGCGGGCGCTGCAGGATTTCAGTCCTTCACGGCGTAGTCTGTTATCAATTGTTTTCTTGGTGACTATGGTCCCAGCTGCCTTGAGATCATTGACAAGATCCTCCCGTGTAGTTCTGGGCTGATACCTCACCGTTCTCATGATCATTGCAACTCCACGAGGTGAGATCTTGCATGGAGCCCCAGGCCGAGGGAGATTGACAGTGCTTTTGTGTTTCTTCCATTTGCGAATAATCGCACTAACTGTTGTCACCTTCTCACCTAGCTGCTTGGCGATGGTCTTGTAGCCCATTCCAGCCTTGTGTAGGTCTACAATCTTGTCCCTGACATCCTTGGGGAGCTCTTTGGACTTTGCCATGGTGGAGAGTTTGGAATCTGATTGATATATTGCTTCTGTGGACAGGTGTTTTTTATACAGGTAACAAGCTGAGATTAGGAGCACTCCCTTTAAGAGTGTGCTCCTAATCTCAGCTCGTTACCTGTACAAAAGACACCTGGGAGCCAGAAAACTTTCTGATTGAGAAGGGGTCAAATACTTATTTCCCTCATTAAAATGCAAATCAATTTATAACATTTTTGACATGCGTTTTTCTGGATATTTTTTGTTGTTATTCTGTCTCTCACTGTTCAAATAAACCTACCATTCAAATTATAGACTGATCATTTCTTTGTCAGTGGGAAAACGTACAAAATCAGCAGGGGATCAAATACTTTTTTCCCTCACTGTATAAAACACAAGAAAATCTGGCCCTTTAACGTCATTCATTTCAGGAACTGATTTGAATTAAAATGTCAGAAATGGAAAAACATTTGAATAACTTCTCCATTTCAGCTTATTGAGAAGTCATTGAAAATAGATGACATTTTTTTAAACAATTGAATGACTTCAATTCAAAATGACCCTAACTGTCTCTTATAGATGTAAAATAATAAATATAACTTTTTGCAAAGATAAGCGGAATATCTTTTGTAGATCCTAAGTGGTGTCAAGTGACTGAAAAACATTGACATTACATTTAAACTGACATTTGAACTACAACTAAACTGAAACAAGTGAGATGGAAAGAACTGACAGTCAAACGTAGTCAGTCAGTTGTCATGACTGTCTAAAATTGACATGACATTGGCTACAACTAAGGAAACAACTTCAAAACACACGTCCCAGTTTGAAAAATGGTTTGTTGTTTTATTGGGAGGAGAGTAAAGGGTAAGACAGTATAAGTTAGAGACTGAAACAACGAAAGCATTTTCTCATCTTTCACAAAAAAAAACGTTTGAACGGTATAAGCAAGACAAAAACAGTTTGTCTGTAATTGTTGTTGTACTCATATGTGAATTATCTTCTTGGGCTTGCGTCCCAAATGGCACCCCATTCCCTATTTAGTGCACTACTTTTGACCAGGGCCCATATGTCACTGTATAGGGAATAGGGTGCCATTTGGAACGAAGCCATCATGATATGAGGACATAAAAACACCGCTAAGGCAAACACTGGAAAAACCTTAAGTGTAAAACTTGATTGGAAAAAAGGCTGAGTCAGAAAACAGGAGGCACTAGATTAATCACTCATATTTTGGCAGATCATTTGCATATTTTATCTTTACTAATA
>NC_140015.1:39928406-39985906 GCF_964263955.1 Coregonus lavaretus | reverse complement strand
CTCTAGGATGAGACTCCACAGGGTTTACAAGGCTGATCACTGTCTCTTCCCTCTAGGATGAGACTCCACAGGGTTTACAAGGCTGATCACTGTCTCTTCCCTCTAGGATGAGACTCCACAGGGTTTACAAGGCTGATCACTGTCTCTTCCCTCTAGGATGAGACTCCACAGGGTTTACAAGGCTGATCACGTTCTCTTCCCTCTAGGATGAGACTCCACAGGGTTTACAAGGCTGATCACAGTCTCTTCCCTCTAGGATGAGACTCCACAGGGTTTACAAGGCTGATCACAGTCTCTTCCCTCTAGGATGAGACTCCACAGGGTTTACAAGGCTGATCACTGTCTCTTCCCTCTAGGATGAGACTCCACAGGGTTTACAAGGCTGATCACTGTCTCTTCCCTCTAGGATGAGACTCCACAGGGTTTACAAGGCTGATCACGTTCTCTTCCCTCTAGGATGAGACTCCACAGGGTTTACAAGGCTGATCATAGTCTCTTCCCTCTAGGATGAGACTCCACAGGGTTTACAAGGCTGATCACGTTCTCTTCCCTCTAGGATGAGACTCCACAGGGTTTACAAGGCTGATCACTGTCTCTTCCCTCTAGGATGAGACTCCACAGGGTTTACAAGGCTGATCACAGTCTCTTCCCTCTAGGATGAGACTCCACAGGGTTTACAAGGCTGATCACGTTCTCTTCCCTCTAGGATGAGACTCCACAGGGTTTACAAGGCTGATCACTGTCTCTTCCCTCTAGGATGAGACTCCACAGGGTTTACAAGGCTGATCACAGTCTCTTCCCTCTAGGATGAGACTCCACAGGGTTTACAAGGCTGATCACAGTCTCTTCCCTCTAGGATGAGACTCCACAGGGTTTACAAGGCTGATCACAGTCTCTTCCCTCTAGGACGAGACTCCACAGGGTTTACAAGGCTGATCACAGTCTCTTCCCTCTAGGATGAGACTCCACAGGGTTTACAAGGCTGATCACTGTCTCTTCCCTCTAGGATGAGACTCCACAGGGTTTACAAGGCTGATCACTGTCTCTTCCCTCTAGGATGAGACTCCACAGGGTTTACAAGGCTGATCACGTTCTCTTCCCTCTAGGATGAGACTCCACAGGGTTTACAAGGCTGATCATAGTCTCTTCCCTCTAGGATGAGACTCCACAGGGTTTACAAGGCTGATCATGTTCTCTTCCCTCTAGGATGAGACTCCACAGGGTTTACAAGGCTGATCACTGTCTCTTCCCTCTAGGATGAGACTCCACAGGGTTTACAAGGCTGATCACAGTCTCTTCCCTCTAGGATGAGACTCCACAGGGTTTACAAGGCTGATCACGTTCTCTTCCCTCTAGGATGAGACTCCACAGGGTTTACAAGGCTGATCACTGTCTCTTCCCTCTAGGATGAGACTCCACAGGGTTTACAAGGCTGATCACGTTCTCTTCCCTCTAGGATGAGACTCCACAGGGTTTACAAGGCTGATCACTTGCTTACACACACACACACACACACACACACACACACACACACACACACACAGACAGCCAGCCAGACAGACAGACAGAGAAAAAAGGAGGACTGGAAGAGGGGATATCACCGGCCGGCAAGTTGTTTAGACTACCAGCCTCTGATGGACAGCTGCCTGTACCTGTGTGTCAGGACTTAGGCAAGTGAATATCATTGCTCTAAATCCACAAATAAGTGGTCCACAATGTGTCCTGAGAATCAGCTCAGTAGTTTATCGACTGGTCTGAGTGGTATGTCTGTGTCTGTGCTCAGACCCTCTTCCATAGCCTTTAACACTGTCCATCAGCAGTAAAACCTTTCAAATAGAACTTAAGAGAATGTTTAGGTACATATATTCATAATACATCTATTTATGTTAAAAAAAACTAGGCCGAAAATCCAAAGAAATTAAACTGATCAAAAAAACTAAAGTTCCAAACAGTAAGGCCAGGACTAAGACAGGGATCAGGTCAGAACAGAGTCTCTAAGGGTGGTGTGTGTGTGTATAGCGCTGTTTGGTAGGTAATCATCAGGCTGTGGAATCATTAAGGATTAGTTTTAGTACAGTGCTGTAAAGTCCCCCACTCTTTAACGTCCCCCCCTGCAACAACAACAACAAACAAGCTCTCCGCTGGCGGTTGGTTTATCTGTTCCACATCCAGATAGTGACACGGGGAATGATTTGCTCTCAGAATGGTCGGAGTCCACGGTGATGACATAATCAAGCTCTGAGGGAAAAGGAAGCGTAGAATCAAGCCAGTTCAAGGCAGGTGGGTGGTGGGAGTGGAGGTGCAGTGACAGGCTGACGCCAGTAAAACAGAGTCATCACCATCTTCCTCCTACTCTTCCTCAATCTTGCAATTTGTTTTACAGCGTTACCACCACTCTTCCCTAATTGCCGTGGGAGACAACCTTTGACCCCCCCCCAACACAGAAATGCCGGTTGACCCCTCACCCGTGACCGCTAACCTCCAGCAGTGGTCTGGGCTGCTCAGACAGGTTACAGTGTGACAGTTAAGAGTGAACCAACAGAGTGAATATACTAATATAGAACACAAAAGATCTAGGATCAGCTTCCCCTCCCCTCCCCTTCCATCCTGACCTTACCTATTAGTGGGGGAAATGAAAAACGGACCCCAGATCAGCGTCTAAGGGAAACTTCATCCTACACCCAGGAGTTAAGAGTGAACAGAACATATCAACATATGTACAGACTCTGGAATAGTTCATTACAGAGAGGAGAGGGGTGTGTGTGAGGCGGCGGCTCTGGAATAGTCCATTACAGAGAGGAGAGGGGTGTGTGTGAGGAGGCGGCTCTGGAATAGTCCATTACAGAGAGGAGAGGGGTGTGTGTGAGGAGGCGGCTCTGGAATAGTCCATTACAGAGAGGAGAGGGGTGTGTGTGAGGAGGCGGCTCTGGAATAGTCCATTACAGAGAGGAGAGGGGTGTGTGTGAGGAGGCGGCTCTGGAATAGTCCATTACAGAGAGGAGAGGGGTGTGTGTGTTTGTGTGTGAGGATAGGAGGGACTGGGAGAGCTCATTTACAGTGGTTTTAGAGGGGGGGGGAAATCGGGATAGAACAGCCAGGTACAAGGCCATTAGAAGTGGTAACAGGGTTCAGTGGTCAAAGGTGACAGCCTGCACCAGGGGTGACTGGAGGTCAGGGGGTCAAGGTGAGGGCTCACAGACAGATGTGGGGTTAAAGGTCAAGGGTCAAAAGGTGACTTAAAAGGTCACGACACGTCACAGTGTAGCACAATACAACTCTGTTGCTCTCTGTTCATCGCCCTGCAATCATTGCAGGTCAGGGGGTCACGGTGAGGGGTCACGGGGGGGTTAAAGGCCAAAAGGTGACTTCAAAAGGTCATAACCCCCCTGCGATCACTGCAGCATGAGCTGCTTTAGGTTGTCGTGGAGGATGGTGTCCTTGACGTCTCGGAATACCAGGCGAATGTTCTCCGTGTTGATGGCTGTTGTGAAGTGGTGGTACAGGGGCTTCTGTGTCACGTCCCTCCTCTTCCCCCGGAAACAGTCCACTAGGAACCTCTGTACGTCGGCCAGGCTGTGTGGCTCCCCGGGGTACTCTGGGAAATAGTCCTTGATGGGGACGGAGCGCACCTTGTCCTCCAGAAGGTCTGTCTTGTTGAGGAACAGGATGATGGAGACGTTGGAGAAGACCCGATTGTTGACGATCGTCTCGAAGATGTTGAGAGACTCGCTGAGACGGTTGGTCTGACGGTCCTCCATCAACACCTGGGGGGGAGGAGAGGAGGTTAGGGGAGTAGGGTGTGTGTGTGTGAAATAGAGAGTGTGTGTCTGTAAACCCACCTGGTCATACTCTGAAGAGGACACAAGGAAGAGGATGGAGGTGACAGAGTCAAAACACTCAAACCATCTCTTTCTTTCCGACCTTTGACCCCCCACGTCCACCATCTTAAATGGAACGTTCTTGATCTCAAAGTCGTACTCATGGATGCCCTTGGTAGGCTTACGGGCTAGGAGAATATCCTGCTGAGTCGGCAGATAGTCCTGGAGGGGGGGGGGGGGGGGAGAGAGAGAGACAATATGAGAGAGAGAGAGACAATATGAGAGAGAGAGAGACAATATGAGAGAGAGAGAGAGAATATGAGAGAGAGAGAGAGAATGAGAGAGAGAGAGAGAGAGAGAGAGAGAGAATGAGAGAGAGATAATATGAGAGAGAGAGAGAGAATGAGAGAGAGAGAGAGAGAATGAGAGAGAGAGAGAATATGAGAGAGAGAGAGAGAGAGAGAGAGAGAGAGAGAGAATGAGAGAGAGATAATATGAGAGAGAGAATGAGAGAGATTTGCTAGCTAACAAGGTAGAACAGTTGAATTGTTATGAACACACCCTCCTGTCCTTCTCCAACTGTTTGAACACCATGCTAGCCTGTTCACTTTGTTCAGATGGTGAAATCAAGTGGCCTATCTTATTTCTCAGAATGAGAACGAGTTGCCAATTCCTTATATAATTGTGTTTTATGCTCATTGCACATTTATAAAACACAGACTAGACAGCTAGTATAACAGCCTGGCTAAAATGCTGCTAGTGGTATGTGGTACCGCAATGCTGCGTGTGACAAACTGAGCATTAATTTTCCAGAATCAATGTTCATTGATACTCCCATTTTAGTAGTGTCTGCTCTGCACTCAATTTTAGGAGTTCAGACATAAAAATTATTGGAAAGGTTAACTTCTCCTCTATTACAGTAAAATAATAACGTCTCAATGTGTTTCCAGTGTCCATATGACCGATTCTGTTGGACCAAACCTCAAATACAAATAGCGAGTTGAAACCGCTTGTCAGAGAGGAAGAAGTGATCTCTCATCTTTGTTGTTGTGAGTGGCAGGGGGAGGGGCTTGGTGTGTGTGTCTAAATGGGAAGGTGCACAGCACAGAAGGAGTGAAAGCGAAGAGACCAAAAAGACAACATGAGAACATGCAGACATAATAAAACAAGATCTTCACAAATTGGAGGGAGGGAGAACTTCACAAACTGGAGGAAGGGAAGGAGGGAGGTCTTCACAAACTGGAGGAAGGGAAGGAGGGAGGTCTTCACAAACTGGAGGAAGGGAAGGAGGGAGGTCTTCACAAACTGGAGGAAGGGAAGGAGGGAGGTCTTCACACACTGAAGGAGGGAGGTCTTCACACACTGAAGGAGGGAGATCTTCCCAAAATGAAGGAGGGAGATCTTCCCCAAATGAAGGAGGGAGATCTTCCCAAAATGAAGGAGGGAGATCTTCCCAAAATGAAGGAGGGAGATCTTCCCAAAATGAAGGAGGGAGATCTTCCCAAAATGAAGGAGGGAGATCTTCCCAAAAACTGGTGTCAGGAAACAAGTCACCACAGAGTGAAATTTGATCTGTCATAAACAGAATGACTCCTATATCAGGGAATGACTCCTATATCAGGGAATGACTCCTATCTCAGGGAATGACTCCTATCTCAGGGAATGACTCCTATCTCAGGGAATGACTCCTATCTCAGGGAATGACTCCTATCTCAGGGAATGACTCCTATCTCAGGGAATGACTCCTATCTCAGGGAATGACTCCTATCTCAGGGAATGACTCCTATCTCAGGGAATGACTCCTATCTCAGGGAATCTTTATAGAACCTGTTTAATCTTTCATGACTTTTTATTATCCCCCTGTTATAAAAACATCTTCCCAAAGTGAAGTGCAAAGCAGAATGTGTCTCTGTGTGTGTGTGTGTGTCTGTGTGTGTGTGTGTGTGTATGTTCCACGCCAGAGGAGAATTCCTGACATTCTAGACGCTGTGACATCAAAGGTCAGGCTGCACTGGAAAAGCCATCGGTGATGTCACCACCAGGATACCAACCAGGAATACAGAGATACCCACACACTAAACACACACACCTCATTCCTCTGCACTGTCAGTAAAGAACAGAGAGACAAGTTGAGAGAGGTAGAGAGAGAGAGAGAGACAGAGGTCAGTTTCCCCCTCTCCCTCTCAGCTCTGCTCCACATCCTCTTTAGTCAGGAGATCAGACCTTAGCTAGCAACACAACCTGACATCTCAGAGAGAGATGGAGAGATGTGAGGAGATGGATAGAATGACAGAGGGAGGAGAAGGACAGAAGGAGAGACTGATGGCTTCACTTCTCTTTTCATTCTGACTGTTATTTCATCTGCTGTAGTGAATACATGTGTTTATTCCTCTGTACATTAGTGATTGGCCGAGTGTCAGAGAGATAGGTGGGACTTACCGGCTGTCCCAGCTTTTCCAAATTATCCAGGAAATACTTCACAGATTCCCCCTGAGATAGAGAGAGAGACAAAGAGAGGACATTAATGTCATATTTGTTCAGTTATTCAGAGTACAAGCACACTTACTGCAGAAGTCCTATTATTCATATTAATGTTATTCAAAAGTACTGCTGGTGTGGGTGGATATGAAACGCCAAGGCCTCCTTTAAAACACTCGGTTAAAACAGGAAGACAAGAAAAGTGTGTTGACCTCTGACACACACAGAGCGCAAACACACACACAAACAGCAGCGCTGCGTGAAAATCAAGGCGATGTGGCGAAACTCACTTCCTGTGACCGCCTGACTAAGCAGGAAATGCAGAGATCTCAGAACAAACACCCACACTGCATCTATAAACTAAACCCTGAGTAATGGGAACAAGCTGCATCTATAAACTAAACCCTCAGTAATGGGAACAAGCTGCATCTATAAACTAAACACTGAGTAATGGGAACAAGCTGCTCAGGAAGCAGTAGAAACAAACAAACAAGAAGAAGGAGAGTGTGTGTGTGTGTTTGAGTCCATCTTAATGTTCTGGGACACAGAGCGAGAGAGAGAGCGCGAGAGAGATAGAGGGGGCGAGGTCTGACGGTGACATGAGACATTGTGCAGGGCATGTGAGAGAGAGAGACTAGAATCTGAAGTCAAATGTCTACTGTTTGCTGATGATCTGGCGCTTCTGTCACCAACCAAGGAGGGCATACAGCAGCACCTACAGTGAGGGGGAAAAAGTATTTGATCCCCTGCTGATTTTGTAAGTTTGCCACTGACAAAGACATGATCAGTCTATAATTTTAATGGTAGGTTTATTTGAACAGTGAGAGACAGAATAACAACAAAAAAATCCAGAAAAACGCATGTCAAAAATGTTATAAATTGAGTAAAGTGGTAGAGGAGAGAGAGAGAAACAGAGAAACCGAGCTGTGGCCTGGAAAACACCACACGCACACAGTACAGCTGTGAAACCACAGAGGTAGCACTACCAGCCGTGGGTAGTGGAGACACGATGCCTTAACCCCCAGGAGGATGAAACCACAGAGGTAGCACTACCAGCCGTGGGTAGTGGAGACACGATGCCTTCACCCCCAGGAGGATGAAACCACAGAGGTAGTACTACCAGCCGTGGGTAGTGGAGACACGATGCCTTCACCCCCAGGAGGATGAAACCACAGAGGTAGCACTACCAGCCGTGGGTAGTGGAGACACGATGCCTTCACCCCCAGGAGGATGAAACCACAGGAGGTAGCACTACCAGCCGTGGGTAGTGGAGACACGATGCCTTCACCCCCAGGAGGATGAAACCACAGAGGTAGCACTACCAGCCGTGGGTAGTGGAGACACGATGCCTTCACCCCCAGGAGGATGAAACCACAGAGGTAGCACTACCAGCCGTGGGTAGTGGCGACACGATGCCTTCACCCCCAGGAGGATGAAACCACAGAGGCAGCACTACCAGCCGTGGGTAGTGGAGACACGATGCCTTCACCCCCAGGAGGATGAAACCACAGAGGTAGCACTACCAGCCGTGGGTAGTGGAGACACGATGCCTTCACCCCCAGGAGGATGAAACCACAGAGGTAGCACTACCAGCCGTGGGTAGTGGAGACACGATGCCTTCACCCCCAGGAGGATGAAACCACAGGAGGTAGCACTACCAGCCGTGGGTAGTGAAGACACGATGCCTTCACCCCCAGGAGGATGAAACCACAGAGGTAGCACTACCAGCCGTGGGTAGTGGAGACACGATGCCTTAACCCCCAGGAGGATGAAACCACAGAGGTAGCACTACCAGCCGTGGGTAGTGGAGACACGATGCCTTCACCCCCAGGAGGATGAAACCACAGGAGGTAGCACTACCAGCCGTGGGTAGTGGAGACACGATGCCTTCACCCCCAGGAGGATGAAACCACAGAGGTAGCACTACCAGCCGTGGGTAGTGGAGACACGATGCCTTCACCCCCAGGAGGATGAAACCACAGGAGGTAGCACTACCAGCCGTGGGTAGTGGAGACACGATGCCTTCACCCCCAGGAGGATGAAACCACAGAGGTAGCACTACCAGCCGTGGGTAGTGGAGACACGATGCCTTAACCCCCAGGAGGATGAAACCACAGAGGTAGCACTACCAGCCGTGGGTAGTGGAGACACGATGCCTTAACCCCCAGGAGGATGAAACCACAGAGGTAGCACTACCAGCCGTGGGTAGTGGAGACACGATGCCTTCACCCCCAGGAGGATGAAACCACAGAGGTAGCACTACCAGCCGTGGGTAGTGGAGACACGATGCCTTCACCCCCAGGAGGATGAAACCACAGAGGTAGCACTACCAGCCGTGGGTAGTGGAGACACGATGCCTTAACCCCCAGGAGGATGAAACCACAGAGGTAGCACTACCAGCCGTGGGTAGTGGAGACACGATGCCTTAACCCCCAGGAGGATGAAACCACAGAGGTAGCACTACCAGCCGTGGGTAGTGGAGACACGATGCCTTCACCCCCAGGAGGATGAAACCACAGAGGTAGCACTACCAGCCGTGGGTAGTGGAGACACGATGCCTTCACCCCCAGGAGGATGAAACCACAGAGGTAGCACTACCAGCCGTGGGTAGTGGAGACACGATGCCTTCACCCCCAGGAGGATGAAACCACAGAGGTAGCACTACCAGCCGTGGGTAGTGGAGACACGATGCCTTCACCCCCAGGAGGATGAAACCACAGAGGCAGCACTACCAGCCGTGGGTAGTGGAGACACGATGCCTTCACCCCCAGGAGGATGAAACCACAGAGGTAGCACTACCAGCCGTGGGTAGTGGAGACACGATGCCTTCACCCCCAGGAGGATGAAACCACAGAGGTAGCACTACCAGCCGTGGGTAGTGGAGACACGATGCCTTCACCCCCAGGAGGATGAAACCACAGAGGTAGCACTACCAGCCGTGGGTAGTGGAGACACGATGCCTTCACCCCCAGGAGGATGAAACCACAGAGGTAGCACTACCAGCAGGATACAGGGTGAGAGGAGGAGGAGACAGGCGACGCCCTAAAGAGCCATAGATCCCAACACACTCTATTCTATGGGGAAACCCCCTCCTCCTAACACAACTACTTCTGTGGGACTTTCTTAGTCGGTGCTAACATGGGGGCATGCGAGGTGCTGTGAAACCAGAAGGGGGCCACTAGCAGAAGGACTAGGTAGTGTTTACCATGGCTTTAGATTAGCATCCAGGGGCAAGCGGGCAACCTTATCCACGTCACCTGAAACTGATAAACAAGTCTGAATGATTCAGTCACGCTGTTAATCATCCCACTCAGGGTTCCACTCTGTCACCTGAAACTTTTAAAAAGTCTCTTGTGTGACTCACATAGACAACATGGGGAAAAGACCCCAAGACTGCTGTTGTGGTTAAACCTCGAGATATTAGTCACGGAGATGGTATGACAACAGAAATAGAATGAAGGAACACTGACAAACAAATAGTTTCCAGAAGAAGTGACTGATACTAAGAGTTAAAACAGTAGGTGTTTACAGGCCTGTTTCTGGTTCCCACATGGTTAATGTGCTAATTATCAGATGACAGTCTTTTTCCTTTCCTGAGAACAACTTAGTCTTATTTGAACGTAACTGCCATCAACTTTCACGCCACAGGTTTGTATACAACTGTCTGGTTACACAGGTGAACCTGACATTCAAATAAAGCTTTGAGGATTTTAATGTGAGACGCAGACGGTGCCCGTTTGTCTTGTGATGTTCTACTAACAGCAATAAAATAATAAAGAGAGACAGAAAGAGCGAGAGAGATATGTAGGAACTTCAGAGAGAGGGAGAGCGTGTGTAAGAGTGAGAGAGGAAGAGTATGAAAACCCATAGACAGTGTTTGAAGCTTTGCCAAACCAGTGTACAGTCATAATAGAAGCATTTCCACTAAACTATTTAAGCTTCCAGTCAGACCAACAACACCGAGCAGAGCAGATCACTGTGGCGAGACAGTGGCTCCAAAATCACATGGACCAAACCAATACAGAAAGGGGTAGAAAACTGATTAGGTAGAATCCATTGGGAAGTGATTTGGATTAGAATGGAATAGAACAGCGTGATAGAACATCATGGAACAAACAAATATCAATGGAATAGAATGGCATTGATTCGAAGAGAGTAGAATGATATAATCGAATGTTCTAGGGTGGAATAGAACAGAATGATAGAATCTAATGTTCTAGGGTGGAATAGAACAGAATGATAGAATCTAATGTTCTAGGGTGGAATAGAACAGAATGATAGAATCTAATGTTCTAGGGTGGAATAGAACAGAATGATAGAATCTAATGTTCTAGGGTGGAATAGAACAGAATGATAGAATCTAATGTTCTAGGGTGGAATAGAACAGAATGATAGAATCTAATGTTCTAGGGTGGAATAGAACAGAATGATAGAATCTAATGTTCTAGGGTGGAATAGAACAGAATGATAGAATCTAATGTTCTAGGGTGGAATAGAACAGAATGATAGAATCTAATGTTCTAGGGTGGAATAGAACAGAATGATAGAATCTAATGTTCTAGGGTGGAATAGAACAGAATGATAGAATCTAATGTTCTAGGGTGGAATAGAACAGAATGATAGAATCTAATGTTCTAGGGTGGAATAGAACAGAATGATAGAATCTAATGTTCTAGGGTGGAATAGAACAGAATGATAGAATCTAATGTTCTAGGGTGGAATAGAACAGAATGATAGAATCTAATGTTCTAGGGTGGAATAGAACAGAATGATAGAATAGAATGTTCTAGGGTGGAATAGAACAGAATGATAGAATAGAATGTTCTAGGGTGAAATAGAACATAATAATTTAATGGAATATTGTCCTCCTGTCCCAACTGAACCAGCTGAAGTAATATGACATTCTCTAGTCTATCTAACCTAATCCATCTGACCTGGCATACTGCTGACCAAATAGAAGTGTGTGTGTGTGTGTGTGCGTGTGCGTGTGTGTGTGTGAGAGAGAGTGCGTCAGTTTGACAGTGCTTTCACTTCCCCTGCGTAACCCTACCCAGTTGAGCAACAGTTTGACACGCGTAAGGAAACCACATCCCCTCAGACTTGCCTCTACTTTGACGTCATCCTGCTATCTCCTGCTAGACTCTGAGGCAGGTGGACGATCAACTGTCACCAACTGTCAAAATATTTCTCTAGAATGAAGAGGATCAAAATGTTATGGTAACCAGGATGGATTACTGTGGTTACGGTCTCTGGGGTGACTGGAACCTGAAGAGAAGCCTGTAGTCAGCGTGTAATGTTATGGTAACCAGGATGGATTACTGTGGTTACGGTCTCTGGAGTGACTGGAACCTGAAGAGAAGCCTGTAGTCAGCGTGTAATGTTATGGTAACCAGGATGGATTACTGTGGTTACGGTCTCTGGGGTGACTGGAACCTGAAGAGAAGCCTGTAGTCAGCGTGTAATGTTATGGTAACCAGGATGGATTACTGTGGTTACGGTCTCTGGAGTGACTGGAACCTGAAGAGAAGCCTGTAGTCAGCGTGTAATGTTATGGTAACCAGGATGGATTACTGTGGTTACGGTCTCTGGGGTGACTGGAACCTGAAGAGAAGCCTGTAGTCAGCGTGTAATGTTATGGTAACCAGGATGGATTACTGTGGTTACGGTCTCTGGGGTGACTGGAACCTGAAGAGAAGCCTGTAGTCAGCGTGTAATGTTATGGTAACCAGGATGGATTACTGTGGTTACGGTCTCTGGGGTGACTGGAACCTGAAGAGAAGCCTGTAGTCAGCGTGTAATGTTATGGTAACCAGGATGGATTACTGTGGTTACGGTCTCTGGGGTGACTGGAACCTGAAGAGAAGCCTGTAGTCAGCGTGTAATGTTATGGTAACCAGGATGGATTACTGTGGTTACGGTCTCTGGGGTGACTGGAACCTGAAGAGAAGCCTGTAGTCAGCGTGTAATGTTATGGTAACCAGGATGGATTACTGTGGTTACGGTCTCTGGGGTGACTGGAACCTGAAGAGAAGCCTGTAGTCAGCGTGTAATGTTATGGTAACCAGGATGGATTACTGTGGTTACGGTCTCTGGGGTGACTGGAACCTGAAGAGAAGCCTGTAGTCAGCGTGTAATGTTATGGTAACCAGGATGGATTACTGTGGTTACGGTCTCTGGGGTGACTGGAACCTGAAGAGAAGCCTGTAGTCAGCGTGTAATGTTATGGTAACCAGGATGGATTACTGTGGTTACGGTCTCTGGGGTGACTGGAACCTGAAGAGAAGCCTGTAGTCAGCGTGTAATGTTATGGTAACCAGGATGGATTACTGTGGTTACGGTCTCTGGGGTGACTGGAACCTGAAGAGAAGCCTGTAGTCAGTGTGTAATGTTATGGTAACCAGGATGGATTACTGTGGTTACGGTCTCTGGGGTGACTGGAACCTGAAGAGAAGCCTGTAGTCAGCGTGTAATGTTATGGTAACCAGGATGGATTACTGTGGTTACGGTCTCTGGGGTGACTGGAACCTGAAGAGAAGCCTGTAGTCAGCGTGTAATGTTATGGTAACCAGGATGGATTACTGTGGTTACGGTCTCTGGGGTGACTGGAACCTGAAGAGAAGCCTGTAGTCAGCGTGTAATGTTATGGTAACCAGGATGGATTACTGTGGTTACGGTCTCTGGGGTGACTGGAACCTGAAGAGAAGCCTGTAGTCAGCGTGTAATGTTATGGTAACCAGGATGGATTACTGTGGTTACGGTCTCTGGGGTGACTGGAACCTGAAGAGAAGCCTGTAGTCAGCGTGTAATGTTATGGTAACCAGGATGGATTACTGTGGTTACGGTCTCTGGGGTGACTGGAACCTGAAGAGAAGCCTGTAGTCAGCGTGTAATGTTATGGTAACCAGGATGGATTACTGTGGTTACGGTCTCTGGGGTGACTGGAACCTGAAGAGAAGCCTGTAGTCAGCGTGTAATGTTATGGTAACCAGGATGGATTACTGTGGTTATGGTCTCTGGGGTGACTGGAACCTGAAGAGAAGCCTGTAGTCAGTGTGTAATGTTATGGTAACCAGGATGGATTACTGTGGTTACGGTCTCTGGGGTGACTGGTACCTGAAGAGAAGCCTGTAGTCAGTGTGTAATGTTATGGTAACCAGGATGGATTACTGTGGTTACGGTCTCAGGGGTGACTGGTACCTGAAGAGAAGCCTGTAGTCAGTGTGTAATGTTATGGTAACCAGGATGGATTACTGTGGTTACGGTCTCTGGGGTGACTGGTACCTGAAGAGAAGCCTGTAGTCAGTGTGTAATGTTATGGTAACCAGGATGGATTACTGTGGTTACGGTCTCTGGGGTGACTGGTACCTGAAGAGAAGCCTGTAGTCAGCGTGTAATGTTATGGTAACCAGGATGGATTACTGTGGTTACGGTCTCAGGGGTGACTGGAACCTGAAGAGAAGCCTGTAGTCAGCGTGTAATGTTATGGTAACCAGGATGGATTACTGTGGTTACGGTCTCTGGGGTGACTGGAACCTGAAGAGAAGCCTGTAGTCAGCGTGTAATGTTATGGTAACCAGGATGGATTACTGTGGTTACGGTCTCAGGGGTGACTGGTACCTGAAGAGAAGCCTGTAGTCAGCGTGTAATGTTATGGTAACCAGGATGGATTACTGTGGTTACGGTCTCAGGGGTGACTGGAACCTGAAGAGAAGCCTGTAGTCAGCGTGTAATGTTATGGTAACCAGGATGGATTACTGTGGTTACGGTCTCAGGGGTGACTGGTACCTGAAGAGAAGCCTGTAGTCAGCGTGTAATGTTATGGTAACCAGGATGGATTACTGTGGTTACGGTCTCTGGGGTGACTGGAACCTGAAGAGAAGCCTGTAGTCAGCGTGTAATGTTATGGTAACCAGGATGGATTACTGTGGTTACGGTCTCTGGGGTGACTGGAACCTGAAGAGAAGCCTGTAGTCAGCGTGTAATGTTATGGTAACCAGGATGGATTACTGTGGTTACGGTCTCTGGGGTGACTGGAACCTGAAGAGAAGCCTGTAGTCAGCGTGTAATGTTATGGTAACCAGGATGGATTACTGTGGTTACGGTCTCTGGGGTGACTGGAACCTGAAGAGAAGCCTGTAGTCAGCGTGTAATGTTACCATTACAGTATCTGTAGTTAGAGCTCCATCCATATAGGGGTTTTGGGTCCGATACAGATTCTCATTTTTGGGGTGACAAAACTTACTGATAATGATATAATCTGCAGATATACTGTTTCCAGGGGGAAATTTTAAAAAGTGTTATTTTTTTCCCCACACAGCGTTCTCATAAATTGCCATCCAAAAGAGCAAATTGTCCAAGAAATGCTTCAAATGTTGATTTCTTACATTGTGACAATAATGACGTCATGAGAATGGCTGCAAGTGTCCAGATCAGCTTGAGATTCCCTTTTTTCATCCTATTTATTCAATATCGGGTATTCGTGAAATTAACAGATCGATAGGCTATATTGTAAAAAGCTGATATCAGGCGATAGTATTGGTGAAACAATATATCGGTCTACCCTATCTGTAGTGTTGACTGCTGCTACCAAAGGGATAATATATGATCTGTAGTGTTGACTGCTACTACCACAGGGCTAATATATTATCTGTAGTGTTGACTGCTGCTACCACAGGGCTAATATATTATCTGTAGTGTTGACTGCTACTACCACAGGGCTAATATATTCTCTGTAGTGTTGACTGCTACTACCACAGGGCTAATATATTATATGTAGTGTTGACTGCTACTACCACAGGGCTAATATATTATCTGTAATATCAAAATGAGGCTCAGTAGTGTGTGTCGCCTCCACGTGCCTGTATGACCTCCCTACAACGCCTGGGCATGCTCCTGATGAGGTGGCGGATGGTCTCCTGAGGGATCTCCTCCCAGACCTGGACTAAAGCATCCGCCAACTCCTGGACAGTCTGTGGTCCAACGTGGCATGGGGGATGAAGCGAGACATGATGTCCCAGATGTGCTCAATTGGATTCAGGTCTGTGGAACGGGCGGGCTAGTCCATAGCATCAATGCCTTCCTCTTGCAGGAACTGCTGACACACTCCAGCCACATGAGGTCTAGCATTGTCTTGCATTAGGAGGAACCCAGGGCCAACCGCACCAGCACATGGTCTCACAAGGGGTCTGAGGATCTCATCTCGGGAGCTATTGGCAGTCAGGCTACCTCTGGCGAGCACATGGAGGGCTGTGCAGCCCCCCAAAGAAATGCCACTCCACACCATGACTGACTCACCGCCAAACCGGTCATGCTGGAGGATGTTGCAGGCAGCAGAACGTTCTCCACGGCGTCTCCAGACTCTGTCACGTGCTCAGTGTGAACCTGCTTTCATCTGTGAAGAGCACAGGGCGCCAGTGGCGAATTTGCCAATCTTGGTGTTCTCTGGCAAATGCCAAACATCCTGCACGGTGTTGGGCTGTAAGCACAACCCCCACCTGTGGACGTCGGGCCCTCATACCACCCTCATGGAGTCTGTTTCTGACCGTTTGAGCAGACACATGCACATTTGTGGCCTGCTGGAGGTCATTTTGCAGGGCTCTGGCAGTGCTCCTCCTGCTCCTCCTTGCACAAAGGCGGAGGTAGCAGTCCTGCTGCTGGGTTGTTGCCCTCCTACGGCCTCCTCCACGTCTCCTGATGTACTGGCCTGTCTCCTGGTAGCGCCTCCATGCTCTGGACACTACGCTGACAGACACAGCAAACCTTCTTGCCACAGCTCGCATTGATGTGCCATCCTGGATGAGCTGCACTACCTGAGCCACTTGTGTGGGTTGTAGACTCCGTCTCATGTTACCACTAGAGTGAAAGCACCGCCAGCATTCAAAAGTGACCTAAACATCAGCCAGGAAGCATAGGAACTGAGAAGTGGTCTGTGGTCACCAACTGCAAAACCAGTCCTTTATTGGGGGTGTCTTGCTAATTGCCTATAATTTCCACCTGTTGTCTATTCCATTTGCACAACAGCATGTGAAATGTATTGTCAATCAGTGTTGCTTCCTACGTGGACAGTTTGATTTCACAGAAGTGTGATTGACTTGGCGTTACATTGTGTAGTTTAAGTGTTCCCTTTATTTTTTTGAGCAGTGTATATTCTCTGTAGTGTTGACTGCTACTACCACAGGGCTAATATATTATCTGTAGTGTTGACTGCTACTACCACAGGGCTAATATATTATCTGTAGTGTTGACTGCTACTACCACAGGGCTAATATATTATCTGTAGTGTTGACTGCTACTACCACAGGGCTAATATATTATCTGTAGTGTTGACTGCTACTACCACAGGGCTAATATATTATCTGTAGTGTTGACTGCTACTACCACAGAGCTAATATATTATCTGTAGTGTTGACTGCTACTACCACAGGGCTAATATATTATCTGTAGTGTTGACTGCTACTACCACAGAGCTAATATATTATCTGTAGTGTTGACTGCTTCTACCACAGGGCTAATATATTATCTGTAGTGTTGACTGCTTCTACCACAGGCTAATATATTATCTGTAGTGTTGACTGCTTCTACCACAGAGCTAATATATTATCTGTAGTGTTGACTGCTACTACCACAGGGCTAATATATTATCTGTAGTGTTGACTGCTACTACCACAGGGCTAATATATTATCTGTAGTGTTGACTGCTACTACCACAGGGCTAATATATTATCTGTAGTGTTGACTGCTACTACCACAGGGCTAATATATTATCTGTAGTGTTGACTGCTACTACCACAGGGCTAATATATTATCTGTAGTGTTGACTGCTACTACCACAGGGCTAATATATTATCTGTAGTGTTGACTGCTACTACCACAGGGCTAATATATTATCTGTAGTGTTGACTGCTACTACCACAGGGCTAATATATTATCTGTAGTGTTGACTGCTACTACCACAGGGCTAATATATTATCTGTAGTGTTGACTGCTACTACCACAGGGCTAATATATTATCTGTAGTGTTGACTGCTACTACCACAGGGCTAATATATTATCTGTAGTGTTGACTGCTACTACCACAGGGCTAATATATTATATGTAGTGTTGACTGCTGCTACCACAGGGCTAATATATTATCTGTAGTGTTGACTGCTACTACCACAGGGCTAATATATTATCTGTAGTGTTGACTGCTACTACCACAGGGCTAATATATTATCTGTAGTGTTGACTGCTACTACCACAGGGCTAATATATTATCTGTAGTGTTGACTGCTACTACCACAGGGCTAATATATTATCTGTAGTGTTGACTGCTACTACCACAGGGCTAATATATTATCTGTAGTGTTGACTGCTACTACCACAGGGCTAATATATTATCTGTAGTGTTGACTGCTGCTACCACAGGGCTAATATATGATCTGTAGTGTTGACTGCTGCTACCACAGGGCTAATATATGATCTGTAGTGTTGACTGCTACTACCACAGGGCTAATATATTATCTGTAGTGTTGACTGCTACTACCACAGGGCTAATATATTATCTGTAGTGTTGACTGCTACTACCACAGGGCTAATATATTATCTGTAGTGTTGACTGCTGCTACCACAGGGCTAATATATGATCTGTAGTGTTGACTGCTGCTACCACAGGGCTAATATATTATCTGTAGTGTTGACTGCTACTACCACAGGGCTAATATATTATCTGTAGTGTTGACTGCTACTACCACAGGGCTAATATATTATCTGTAGTGTTGACTGCTACTACCACAGGGCTAATATATTATCTGTAGTGTTGACTGCTACTACCACAGGGCTAATATATTATCTGTAGTGTTGACTGCTACTACCACAGGGCTAATATATTATCTGTAGTGTTGACTGCTACTACCACAGGGCTAATATATTATCTGTAGTGTTGACTGCTTCTACCACAGGGCTAATATATTATCTGTAGTGTTGACTGCTGTCACCACAGGGCTAATATATTATCTGTAGTGTTGACTGCTACTACCACAGGGCTAATATATTATCTGTAGTGTTGACTGCTACTACCACAGGGCTAATATATTATCTGTAGTGTTGACTGCTACTACCACAGGGCTAATATATTATCTGTAGTGTTGACTGCTTCTACCACAGGGCTAATATATTATCTGTAGTGTTGACTGCTACTACCACAGGGCTAATATATTATCTGTAGTGTTGACTGCTTCTACCACAGGGCTAATATATTATCTGTAGTGTTGACTGCTACTACCACAGGGCTAATATATTATCTGTAGTGTTGACTGCTACTACCACAGGGCTAATATATTATCTGTAGTGTTGACTGCTACTACCACAGGGCTAATATATTATCTGTAGTGTTGACTGCTACTACCACAGGGCTAATATATTCTCTGTAGTGTTGACTGCTACTACCACAGGGCTAATATATTATCTGTAGTGTTGACTGCTACTACCACAGGGCTAATATATTATCTGTAGTGTTGACTGCTACTACCACAGGGCTAATATATTATCTGTAGTGTTGACTGCTACTACCACAGGGCTAATATATTATCTGTAGTGTTGACTGCTACTACCACAGGGCTAATATATCTGTAGAATTTAGAGGAACCTGACCGGCCTAGGGTGACAGACTGTGGGAGGTGTATAGTAATAGTTGACGTCATTGTCCCACAATGGGAAATTGGTCTCAGCAATTTAAAAATACATGACAACAGGAATCATAACAGCAAATACATATCAAAAGGTGTATGTGTGTGTGGTCCAATCAGATGGGGAGTGTGCTGGCTCTCTTGTGATGGGCTGGTGTTGCACGGAGCCCAAGGTCTAATCACAGCTCAACATTCCTTTATGGATCAATCCCTCCGTTCCTCCCTCTCCTTCTCTATTCCTCCACCCCCCCTTCTTTCCTTCCCTTCCTTTGTATATCTCCATTCCTCTTTCCCTAACCCCCCCCCCCCCCCTCCCCCTCACACGTTCTCTTTCTTTTACAGCTCCTTCCCTCCCTCTTAGACTTAGATTATCTGGAAGAATGGAAACTCAGATATGAGGGGGAAAGGGTCATTTCAGGACTCAGCTGAAACACACTCTGGAGAGACTCTGCATCTACTGGCCATTAAACTGGACAGTTCCTCTACTAATGGCTTCTGGGATTGCTGCTGCACACACACACACACACACACACACACACACACACTCAGAGTATGCTGGTCCGGACATGAGGGGACATGACAGTGAGCAGCAGCCTGCCCAGCACTGATCCTCAGCACTGATAGAGAGCGAGAGAAAGAGAGATGGGAGAGAGAGTGAGAGAGCGAGAGAGCGCGAAATGGGGGAGCGAGAGAGAGAGAGAAATGGGGGAGCGAGAGAGAGAGAGAAATGGGGGAGCGAGAGAGAGAGAGATGGGGGAGCGAGAGAGAGAGATGGGGGAGCGAGAGAGAGAGATGGGGGAGCGAGAGAGAGAGAGATGCGAGAGAGAGAGAGATGCGAGAGAGAGAGAGAGATGCGAGAGAGAGAGAGATGCGAGAGAGAGAGATGCGAGAGAGAGAGATGCGAGAGAGAGAGATGGGGGAGCGAGAGAGAGAGATGCGAGAGAGAGAGAGATGGGGGAGCGAGAGAGAGAGAGATGGGGGAGCGAGAGAGAGAGAGATGGGGGAGCGAGCGAGAGATGGGGGAGCGAGAGAGAGATGGGGGAGAGAGAGAGAGATGGGGGAGAAGACAGCACTCTTGAACTCCATACACTTGTCCCTCGTCCTACCAACAGAGAGCGGGAGGGTGAAGGAGAGGAAACTAACCAAAACCCCTTTGTGTGCAGTAATCCAGGGAGCACGTGTCCCGAGTGCCAAACATGTCAGGCTTCCTGCTTTCACAAACTCTCTAACACACACACACACATTAAGCCTCTTGCTGCAGACATGCTGGCTGCAGAACAAGACTTGATCTTGATGCTTTAAGTAAACATTCCCCACCCCGTCCCCTAGTCTAGGCATTGCATAATCCTAATCCACAGCTTTAGACCCGTCTCCCTCTCCCCACTGAAAGCTTTAGAGTTTTAGAGTTCTGTTACAAGCCTGTGTTCTGGCCACTCCCTCATTGACCTGGGTTCTGTTGAAGAGGGTGCAATCAACGCAGGGCAACATTGAGTTAGAAGTGGAGTGTGTGGAACAGATATCAAATCATTTTATTTGTCACATGCGCCGAATACAACAGGTGTAGACCTTACAGTGAAATGCTTCCTTACAAGCCCTTAACCAACAATGCAGTTAAGAATACCAACCCCCCCAAAAAAAAACATTAAAAAAAATAGATTCTAAAAAAATACTATTATTTCGTATTATTTTATATTGTAACAAATAATTAAAGAGCAGCAGTAAAAATAACAGTAGCGAGGCTATATACAGGGGGTACCGGTACAGAGTCAATGTGCAGGGGTAATGGAGGTAATATATACATGTGGGTAGAGCCACCCTTTGCCTTGATGAGAGCTTTGCACACTCTTGGCAAAGCTAGTTTGTGTGTGTCAGTGTGTGTGTGTGTCAGTGTGTGTGTGTGTCAGTGTGTGTCAGTGTGTGTGTGTGTGTCTGTGTGTGTGTGTCAGTGTGTGTGTGTGTCAGTGTGTGTGTGTGTCAGTGTGTGTGTGTGTGTCTATGTGTGTGTGTGTCAGTGTGTGTGTGTGTGTCTGTGTGTGTGTGTCAGTGTGTGTGTGTCAGTGTGTGTGTGTCAGTGTGTGTGTGTCAGTGTGTGTGTGTCAGTGTGTGTGTGTCAGTGTGTGTGTGTGTCAGTGTGTGTGTGTCAGTGTGTCAGTGTGTGTGTGTCAGTGTGTGTGTGTCAGTGTGTGTGTGTGTCAGTGTGTGTGTGTGTCAGTGTGTGTGTGTCAGTGTGTGTGTGTCAGTGTGTGTCAGTGTGTGTGTGTGTGTGTCAGTGTGTGTGTGTCAGTGTGTGTGTGTCAGTGTGTGTGTGTGTGTGTGTCAGTGTGTCAGTGTGTGTGTGTCAGTGTGTGTGTGTGTGTGTGTGTGTCAGTGTGTGTGTGTGTGTGTGTGTGTGTCAGTGTGTGTGTGTCCATCTCAGAAGCCATTAGTGGTGGAACTATTATCCAGTCTGTTTTCAAAGAAAGTCTAATTTTATGCGCTGAATACAACAGGTGTAGACTACCGTGAAATGCTTACTTACAACAGGTGTAGACTACCGTGAAATGCTTACTTACAACAGGTGTAGACTACCGTGAAATGCTTACTTACAACAGGTGTAGACTACCGTGAAATGCTTACTTACAACAGGTGTAGACTACCGTGAAATGCTTACTTACAACAGGTGTAGACTACCGTGAAATGCTTACTTACAACAGGTGTAGACTACCGTGAAATGCTTACTTACAACAGGTGTAGACTACCGTGAAATGCTTACTTACAACAGGTGTAGACTACCCGTGAAATGCTTACAACAGGTGTAGACTACCCGTGAAATGCTTACTTACAACAGGTGTAGACTACCCGTGAAATGCTTACTTACAACAGGTGTAGACTACCCGTGAAATGCTTACTTACAACAGGTGTAGACTACCCGTGAAATGCTTACTTACAACAGGTGTAGACTACCGTGAAATGCTTACTTACAACAGGTGTAGACTACCGTGAAATGCTTACTTACAACAGGTGTAGACTACCGTGAAATGCTTACTTACAACAGGTGTAGACTACCGTGAAATGCTTACTTACCAGCAATTTTCCCACCAATGCGGAGTTAAAAAGTTGCTCGTAAGTAAGCATGTAAAAATAGTACATTTGGTCAGGAGCCTGTCAAAATGGCTGCTATTCCCTCCAGCGCCATTAAACTGTTTAAAATCAAATCATCCCACTTTAAAGATGAACGGTAAAATAAAGTCTCTAATATTTTATATTACCATACACAATATAAATGTGACATATTTATTTGGTAAAGTAAACAGACCACAAACAGCCCCAAGCATCAAACACAACAGAAATTGAGCCTCTCTAAATGTTAACCCTCTCCTTTTAATAGTGAAATGAATCTCTGTGTAACACTTTGGGGAAAGACCCAAGTATGAAAAGCCAACAGAAAGTGGTGAACTGAGTGTCCATTCTGTGTAAGCTTTGGGAAGTGAGCGTGAGCGTTAGCAGAAGTGGGAGGGAGTACGGCCTGCTGCCGTTCGTTACCCCCCCCCCCCGGGTCTCAGATGACAGCCTCCCTGGGATGAGGGAGCACCCCTAAAACAGACAGACTACCAGAAACCCCTTTAGAAACCACTGTAGATACTTCACAAGGAATCAGCTGTGGGTTTAGCAGGAATCACAAAGTGCAGTTCACACTGAACTGGTTTCAATGGCTATGTTGAATATTAGTAAGTAGGATGTCTGATTTCCTGACTTCTTGGTATAGGTGTTCTTCGCAAAGAGAGATTTTACAGCAGTAAAATCTTCCAGAGACAAACAGTGACAAAGTGGCTTCAGTGAGTGAGCTGGTTGGAGCGTGTTAGTTTGTATGAACCATCAGAGTAGTGGGTTTGATTCCCAAACTGGCCACTTGTAGTGAATATCTGACATTAAATTCCCAAACTGGCCACTTGTAGTGAATATCTGATGTTAGATTCTTGTAGTGAATATCTGATGTTAGATTCTTGTAGTGAATATCTGATGTCAGATTCTTGTAGTGAATATCTGACGTTAGATTCTTGTAGTGAATATCTGATGTTAGATTCTTGTAGTGAATATCTGATGTTAGATTCTTGTAGTGAATATCTGATGTTAGATTCTTGTAGTGAATATCTGATGTCAGATTCTTGTAGTGAATATCTGATGTTAGATTCTTGTAGTGAATATCTGACAGATTCTTGTAGTGAATATCTGACAGATTCTTGTAGTGAATATCTGACAGATTCTTGTAGTGAATATCTGAAGTTAGATTCTTGTAGTGAATATCTGACGTTAGATTCTTGTAGTGAATATCTGATGTTAGATTCTTGTAGTGAATATCTGACAGATTCTTGTAGTGAATATCTGACAGATTCTTGTAGTGAATATCTGACAGATTCTTGTAGTGAATATCTGACAGATTCTTGTAGTGAATATCTGACAGATTCTTGTAGTGAATATCTGACAGATTCTTGTAGTGAATATCTGATGTTAGATTCTTGTAGTGAATATCTGACAGATTCTTGTAGTGAATATCTGGCGTTAGAACAACAGCTAGGATGACTCAACATGACTAGTAAACACAGCAGGACAGAAAATATTTTAAAGACTACTACTACTTGTAGTGTCTGAGGGTCAAACACTTGGGCTGGTTTCCAAGACGCATATTAGCCTGGTCCTAGACTAAAAATATTCTCCATTGAAAGTGATTCTTAGTCCAAAACCATTGGCTTAATCTGTGTTTTAATCTGTGTCCGGGAAACCAGCCCCTAAGCAACTTAACAGTGAACAAGGCAGCTGAAATGTCATCATACACATAGGGAAGCCACTGATGATGTAGGACAAAGCTCTGACAGACTGATGTATTGGGGGGGAACTATTCCTTTAACAGTGTGTGTGTGGGGTCTCTCTGTCTGTAGGCTATCCTCTAGGTTTTATCATGATAAAGAGAGGGGGGATGAGGGATTGCAGCTGGAGGAGGCTCAGCGCCGGTGCCTAGGCTGAATGAGTGATGGTAGTTTACAGAGTAAACGACGATCAGCTCCAGTTTGGAGAGTCCCCTGCACAGTCCTCAGTACAGTCATAGATGGTGAACAAGAGAACAACACACTGCTTTACAAGCTAATATTAACACCACCAAGAGAGAGAGGGGGAGGGGGGGGGGAGAGCGGAAGAGAGGGGGGGAGAGATGGGGAGAGCGGGAGAGAGAGAGAGATGGGGAGAGCGGGAGAGAGAGAGAGATGGGGAGAGCGGGAGAGAGATGGGAGAGAGATGGGGAGAGCGGGAGAGAGATGGGGAGAGCGGGAGAGCGAGAGAGAGAGGGCGGGAGAGCGAGACAGAGCGGGAGAGCGAGAGAGAGAGGGCGGGAGAGCGAGAGAGCGAGAGAGAGGGCGGGAGAGCGAGACAGAGCGGGAGAGCGAGAGAGAGGGCGGGAGAGCGAGAGAGAGGGCGGGAGAGCGAGAGAGAGGGCGGGAGAGAGGGCGGGAGAGCGAGAGAGAGGGCGGGAGAGCGAGAGAGAGGGAGAGAGGGCGGGAGAGCGAGACAGAGCAGGAGAGCGAGAGAGAGGGCGGGAGAGCGAGAGAGCGCGAGAGAGGGGCGGGAGAGCGAGAGAGGGGCGGGAGAGCGAGAGAGGGGCGGGAGAGCGAGAGAGGGGGGGGAGAGCTGGAGAGAGGGGGAGAGCTGGAGAGAGGGGGAGAGCTGGAGAGAGGGGGGAGAGCTGGAGAGAGGGGGGAGAGCTGGAGAGGGGGGAGAGCTGGAGAGGGGGGAGAGAGCTGGAGAGGGGGGAGAGAGCTGGAGAGGGGGGAGAGAGCTGGAGAGAGCTGGAGAGGGGGGAGAGAGCTGGAGAGGGGGGGAGAGAGCTGGAGAGGGGGGAGAGCGAGAGGGGGGGCGGGAGAGGGGGGGGCGGGAGGCGGGAGAGAGGGGGGAGAGCGAGAGGGGGGCGGGGGAGAGCGAGAGGGGGGCGGGGGAGAGCGAGAGAGAGTGTCAAACACTCAACTACTCTGTGCCCATACCAGCTGCAAACCCCTTTGTTGGTTGTATATGTTGGGCCTTTCTCTCTGCGTGTGTGTTTCTCTACGTGTGTGTCCTCACCAGCTGGAACTCCCTGCGCCTGTCGTAGGCGTCCTGGATGCCCGTGTCGGCCCACAGAGCCCGGATGGAGGGCAGGTACTGCAAGAAGACCCTGGTCTCCACCATGCCGTGGGCCATCCTGGCCGACCGCGTGTCAAACGCCATCATGGTCTCTCCGTGCCCCTGGTTGGACGCCTCTCCCCACGGGATGTGGAGCTTCTCTCTGGCATCCACCAACACACGCACACCTGGGAGGGAGAGAGAGGGAGAGTTGAGTGAGTGTGTTAGCCAACTGAGCTAATGACTAGGCATGAAGTTGAAGGTCATGCTTCCACCAACATCCTTGGAGAGAGAGAGCGAGGGAGAGCGGGAGAGAATCCGACAGAGAAAAGGGGGAGAGAGACCGACAGAGAGAGGGGGGGAGAGAGACCGACAGAGAGAGGGGGGGAGAGAGACCGACAGAGAGAGGGGGGGGAGAGACCGACAGAGAGAGGGGGGGAGAGAGACCGACAGAGAGAGGGGGGGAGAGAGACCGACAGAGAGAGGGGGGGGAGAGAGACCGACAGAGAGAGGGTGGTCCTCTGTAGCTCAGCTGGTAGAGCACGGCGCTTGTAACGCCAAGGTAGTGGGTTCGATCCCCGGGACCACCCATACACAAAAATGTATGCACGCATGACTGTAAGTCGCTTTGGATAAAAGCGTCTGCTAAATGGCATATTATTATTATTATTATAGAGGGGGGGAGAGAGACCGACAGAGAGAGGGGGGGGGAGAGACCGACAGAGAGAGGGGGGGGGGGAGAGACCGACAGAGAAGAGGGGGGGAGAGAGACCGACAGAGAGAGGGGGGGAGAGACCGACAGAGAGAGGGGGGGAGAGACCGACAGAGAGAGGGGGGGAGAGACCGACAGAGAGAGGGGGGGGAGAGACCGACAGAGAGAGGGGGGGAGAGACCGACAGAGAGAGGGGGGGAGAGACCGACAGAGAGAGGGGGGGGGAGAGACCGACAGAGAGAGGGGGGGAGAGACCGACAGAGAGAGGGGGGGGAGAGACCGACAGAGAGGGGGGGAGAGAGACCGACAGAGAGGGGGGGAGAGACCGACAGAGAGAGGGGGGGAGAGACCGACAGAGAGAGGGGGGGGAGAGACCGACAGAGAGAGGGGGGGAGAGACCGACAGAGAGAGGGGGGGGAGAGACCGACAGAGAGGGGGGGAGAGAGACCGACAGAGAGAGGGGGGGAGAGAGACCGACAGAGAGAGGGGGGGGAGAGACCGACAGAGAGAGGGGGGGAGAGACCGACAGAGAGAGGGGGGGGAGAGACCGACAGAGAGGGGGGGAGAGACCGACAGAGAGAGGGGGGGGGAGAGACCGACAGAGAGAGGGGGGGAGAGAGACCGACAGAGAGAGGGGGGGGAGAGAGACCGACAGAGAGGGGGGGAGAGAGACCGACAGAGAGGGAGAGATAGGGAGGCAAAAAGAGAGGTGAGAGAACGAGAGGGGGGGGGAGAGGTGAAAAAACGAGAGGGGGGGAGAGAGAGACATGCTGGCTGTTCCCATAGACTTCCAGTCATTGAGCCAACAACTATCCATTTAAAAGCAAGCCACCGCTGCTAAATAAATATAGAGGAAACACTGCACGTCATGTGGAGAGTAGTGAGTGAGGTGGTGTTATGGATGGTGTGACATCGGTTTGTCTGGTCAGATCAGGTCTAGAGAAACTCTAGATGACCACATAGGCTCTGTCCCAAATGGCACCCTATTCCCTATATAGTGCACTACTTTTGACCAGGGCCAACTGAGCTAATGTAATGCCTATTTGGGACGCAGAGCACCACTGTCTGACCACACGGTCACACACACCCACCCAACACTCTCACTATGAATGAATCACATTCCATTCAAACTCCTATCCTCCCTAACCCTAACATATCCTTTGTCCTTGTGGGGACCAAACGTTTTGTTCCATTCAAACTCCTATCCTCCCTAACATGTCCATGTGGGGACCTGGGAAATAAAATGTCCAAACCAGAGAGAACGTTCCTTGTTTTCCTATCATTGTGGGGACTTTGGGGGATTTCCGGTACCAATGAGGACAGTAATACTAACACACACACACACACACACACCACAGTAGTCCTCCAGACAGAGCTAAGATGTGTTTATATAAAACACACAGAGAGCAGGGTTGCGTCCCAAACGCCAGCCTATCCCCTATATACTGCACTACTTTTGACCAGAGACTGATGGTAGTTCACTACATAGGATATAGGGTGCTGTTTGGGAATCACCCCAGGGGTGTAATGGGTTCCACTGTTTCCATGGTGCCGTTGGTCCCTCCTGACACACACTGCCCACCCTGAATAGCAGGTTAGATCACCCCTACACTGGTGACGTTATGGTTTAACCCACTACCATACTGCTGTTGACAAGGGTCGGTCCACGTGACGTCTGCAGGCGTGTGTCAGTGACACTGCCTGGTGGTGTGGTGACAGGAGTGCGTGCGTGACACCAACTGGTGGTGACGGAGGTGGTGTGTGTGGTTCCTGTGGTGAGAGGTGGGGCCCCTCCACCACCCCTTCCTCCTTCCTCTGTCAAACACACACATCCTGAGAGACGGCTCTGATAGCTAAGGATAGACTGAGCCCAGTTGACCTGGCCTTGGCCTCAACCCATCTCTCTGGGGAGATACTAGGAACCAGACAGACCAGTTCATGTCCTGCTGGGACTTAGTCCACCAAAGTCAGTCTTGTTGAACTCAAAGTGAAGACAGGGCTGAAACAGATTCAAGTCACCTAGACCTGACAGAAACTGGAGTCAAGGCAGGGCTAGGCAGGAGGCCCATAGATACTGTATAGAGTTTGGCAATGGCATAGAATTCAAAGTTAATTTCTATGGAGTTTGGCAAACTTGGTTTGAGGTTTAGAATTTAAAAACAGCCACCGTGTTGCCACCAAAGGTTCTAAGACAGAATGTTATTGTCTTCATGGAACGTTTGGTGCCAACCGGGATGGCTCTGTAAAGTCTCCAAATGCCAAGCACAGAGAGAGAGAGAGAGAGAGAGCAGAACAGAGTAACAGCCTATAGATCTCTCTCTGTGTGTGTGTGTGTGTGTGTGTGTGTGTGTGTGTATGTGTATATATATATATATATATATATATATATATATATATATATATATATATATATATATATATATATATATATATATATATATATATATATATATATATATATATATATATATATATATATATAGACGCTACAGTAAGACTGTCCCAAATGGCACCCTATACCCTACATATTGCACTACTTTTGACCAGAGCTCAATGACCAGAGCCTTTTTGACCAAAAGTAGTGCACTATAAAAAGGAGAATAGGGTGTCATTTGGGATGCACAACAAGCGCAGTACAGGGACACTACTACTACAGCCATAGAGGTTTTTATATTGTGCTAACTGACGGTAGTGATAAAAACGGAGAAGGGCTACAGACCACTGATAAGGAGTTGTATTATTAGGCTGGCTGCCAGCTACAGACCACTGATAAGGAGTTGTATTATTAGGCTGGCTGCCAGCTACAGACCACTGATAAGGAGTTGTATTATTAGGCTGGCTGCCAGCTACAGACCACTGATAAGGAGTTGTATTATTAGGCTGGCTGCCAGCTACAGACCACTGATAAGGAGTTGTATTATTAGGCTGGCTGCCAGCTACAGACCACTGATAAGGAGTTGTATTATTAGGCTGGCTGCCAGCTACAGACCACTGATAAGGAGTTGTATTATTAGGCTGGCTGCCAGCTACGGACCACTGATAAGGAGTTGTATTATTAGGCTGGCTGCCAGCTACAGACCACTGATAAGGAGTTGTATTATTAGGCTGGCTGCCAGCTACAAACCACTGATAAGGAGTTGTATTATTAGGCTGGCTGCCAGCTACAAACCACTGATAAGGAGTTGTATTATTAGGCTGGTTGCCAGCTACAGACCACTGATAAGGAGTTGTATTATTAGGCTGGCTGCCAGCTACAGACCAGTATTTCCATACCATGACATAAAAGACCAACATATAGGTCTTTACAGAAGCAGCATATTTGCATCAGAATGAGGAAATGCTTTTTGCTGGTTCATTCATTTGTAAAGTTGTTGGCTATAAATCACACAGAGAAAGAGTGTGTGATTCTGAATATCATCACTGTACACACACAGGTAATATGCTTATCTGATTATTGCCACAACATACAAGATGACAAACCCCCCAGACATTCACTACCAGGTAGAATGTATAGTACTGCATGAGGACACTATGGAGATTTAGACATTCTCTCACTCACTAAACAGGGCTGTTACCCAGGGGCTTTCACACACGGCCTGCACTGTTGAAATAATGACCATAGGATAAGATCAATAGATCAATGGCAAAACATCCATCACACGCATTAGCCCCGATGCTAATGATCAACAGCCTACGTCCACAGAAACACATTAGACCCCATGCTAATGAGCCATCAAACATACATGCATTAAAAACACAGCTAAGGGTTTCGTAGGCCAGAACAGAGAGCCTCTGGGCTCATGGGTATAATAGCTTCCCCCTTTCCACAGTCTAATCACTGTTTAGTTCCTTTCTCTGCAGAGATTAATAAGGGCGGCAGGTAGCTTAGTGGGTAAGAGCGTTGTGCCAGTAACCGAAAGGTCGCTGGTTCTAATCCCCGAGCCGACTAGGTGAAAAATCTGTCGATGTGCCCTTGAGCAAGGCACTTAACCCTAATTGCTCCTGTAAGTCGCTCTGGATAAGTGCGTCTGCTAAATGACAAAAAATATAAATAATAATAATAAACTGCCATGACTGTCCTTTCTTTGAGAGCACACAGAGAGAGAGAGAGAGACACAGAGAGAGAGCGACACAGAGACAGAGAGCGAGAGAGCGAGAGAGAGACACACATCCCCACAGCATGATGCTGCCACCACCATGCTTCACTGTGGGGATGGTGTTCTCGGGATAATGAGAGGTGTTGGGTTTGCGCCAGACATAGCGTTTTCCTTGATGGCCAAAAAGCTCAATTTTAGTCTCATCTGACCAGAGTACCTTCTTCCATATATTTGGAGTCTCCCACATGCCTTTTGGCGAACACCAAACGTGTTTGCTTATTTTTTTCTTTAAGTAATGGCTTTTTCTGGCCACTCTTCCATAAAGCCCAGCTCTGTGGAGTGTACGGCTTAAAGTGGTCCTATGGACAGATACTCCAATCTCCGCTGTGGAGCTTTGCAGCTCCTTAAGGGTTATCTTTGGTCTCTTTGTTGCCTCTCTGATTAATGCCCTCCTTTCTTGGTCCGTGAGTTTTGGTGGGCGGCCCTCTCTTGGCAGGTTTGTTGTGGTGCCATATTCTTTCCATTCTTTAATAATGGATTTAATGGTGTTCAATGTTTCTGATGTTTTTTTATAACCCAACCCTGATCTGTACTTCTCCACAACTTTGTCCCTGACCTGTTTGGAGAGCTCCTTGGACTTCATGGTGCTGCTTGCTTGGTGGTGCCCCTTGCTTAGCGGTGTTGCAGACTCTGGGGCCTTTCAGAACAGGTGTATATATACTGAGATCATGTGACACTTAAATAAAGTCCACCTGTGTGCAATCTAACTAATTATGCGACTTCTGAAGGTAATTGGTTGCACCAGATCTTATTTAGGGGCTTCATAGCAAAGGGGGTGAATACATATGCACGCACCACTTTTCCATTATTTATTTTTAATACTTTTTTTGAAACAAGTTATTTTTTGTATTTCATTTCACCAATTTGGACTATTTTGTGTATGTCCATTACATGAAATCCAAATAAAAATCAATTTAAATTACAGGTTGTAATGCAACAAAATAGGAAAAAACGCCAAGGGGGATGAATACTTTTACAAGGCGATTCGATTTATTGCGATTCGATACTGCGGTTTCATTGCGATTCGATGTTCCAAACATACTGCTCACTCCATGTCTGCTGCAGAGGGACTAGAGAGAGCCATGAGAAAACAGGTTTTGATCAGTCATGGGACATAAAAGTGCTGCAAACATGTTTGCTCACTATTTAAAACAGAAGATGGAGGCCAAGCTATAGGAGGAGTAATCCCGAAGACTAGCGCTACCTAGTAGCTAACGTTAGCTACCTAGCAACAACCAAAAATTGTATTGCGATACTCTAATGTATCCATTTTTCTCCCATTCCTAGAAGTCAGACAGTGTTCTCCCCAGATTCTGCTAGGCGGGGCACCTGAAACACAAACCACAGCTGCCAACATGAAAACACTGAATTGGCACTTAAGTTTAGGTTCTGAGGTTTGTTGGTAGACTGTGCCTAAGTAATGATGAAGTCATTACACACACAGGAAGTGATCACCTGATCTGCTGACACTAAGAGGACAGGAGGTGTGTCCTACTTCACATCAGTGGAATTCTGAGTATTTCCATTGATGCAATCTCCAGTCACTGTTTCGAAATGACCTTTGACCTCTAGACAGCAGCTAACAAACACCAACGAGGCTCTTTCATCACCACCACCAACAAACGAGGCTCTTTCATCACCACCAACCAACGAGGCTCTTTCACCACCACCACCACCAACCAACGAGGCTCTTTCATCACCACCACCAACCAACGAGGCTCTTTCATCACCACCACCACCACCAACCAACGAGGCTCTTTCATCACCACCACCAACCAACGAGGCTCTTTCATCACCACCACCAACCAACGAGGCTCTTTCATCACCACCACCACCAACCAACGAGGCTCTTTCATCACCACCACCACCAACCAACGAGGCTCTTTCATCACCACCACCAACCAACGAGGCTCTTTCATCACCACCACCACCAACCAACAAGGCTCTTTCATCACCACCACCACCAACCAACAAGGCTCTTTCATCACCACCACCACCAACCAACGAGGCTCTTTCATCACCACCACCAACCAACGAGGCTCTTTCATCACCACCACATCCATACCACAACAAGCCCTGACCCACCAGAAACACTAGGCTCCGTGGGAAATAAAAGGAACGTTGGCTCTGTGAGGTACACAGAGGGTTTCTCCTGGCTGGCACACAGCACAGTTATTCAATGTTGTGTAGAATGTCAACTGACATAATTCCATTGCTACATGACATAGAATGATGTACCAGTATGTTATAAAGAAACAATCCCTTTCCATCCCAATGTTCCATAAAAGTCAGTGTCCCATATCCTTTCCTCCAGAGCCGAACAGGCACAGCTTCACACACACACACACCCAGCGCAGTAGTCATCAAGAGGCTGTGGGAGGGTAAACATTAGCAGGACACAAACACATACATGGCTCAGGCAAGGCCGCAGTCTCTGTGGATCAGAGCAGAGGCTTGAGTCCCAAATGGCACCCTACTCCATATATCAGGGTTTCCCAACCCTCTCCTTGACCCCCCCCCAGACATTTTTGTTTTAACCCTAAAATTGGCACACCGGATTAAATTAGTCAACTAATCATCAAGACTTCGGCACATAGGGCTCTGCTCAAAAGCAGTGCACTATGTAGGGAATAAAGTGCTGTTTGGGACGCAGCGCCAGGATCAGCTCAGGGCTTACAGGGCATCAACAGCATACCTCAACACAACGTCAGACTGAGTCCCAAATGGCACCCCTATTCCCTTTAGAGTGCACTACTGGCTCTGGGTCCAAAGGGCACTACATAGGAATAGGGTGCCATTCGGGACACGAGAGAGAGATGGGGTTTCCCTCAGCCTTTTCAAATCACATGCAGGTTGTTCTCAGAAAGGACTAACCAGTTATTCAGAAAGGACTAACCAGTTATTCAGAAAAGACTAACCAGATATTCAGAAAAGACTAACCAGTTATTCAGAAAAGACTAACCAGTTATTCAGAAAAGACTAACCAGTTATTCAGAAAAGACTAACCAGTTATTCAGAAAAGACTAACCAGTTATTCAGAAAAGACTAACCAGTTATTCAGAAAAGACTAACCAGATATTCAGAAAAGACTAACCAGATATACTCCTGGAAATCAACCTGTTCTATGGGTGTTCACGGCACATATTCACAAAGCATCTCCGAGTAGGAGACAGTGATGGTCTAGGATCAGTTCTGCCTATCAGATCAATGAATAACACAGGGGGTGGTCTAGGATCAGTTCTGCCTATCAGATCAATGAATAACACAGGGGGTGGTCTAGGATCAGTTCTGCCTATCAGATCAATGAATAACACAGGGGGTGGTCTAGGATCAGTTCTGCCTATCAGATCAATGAATAACACAGGGGGTGGTCTAGGATCAGTTCTGCCTATCAGATCAATGAATAACACAGGGGGTGGTCTAGGATCAGTTCTGCCTATCAGATCAATGAATAACACAGGGGGTGGTCTAGGATCAGTTCTGCCTATCAGATCAATGAATAACACAGGGGGTGGTCTAGGATCAGTTCTGCCTATCAGATCAATGAATAACACAGGGGGTACCTGATCCTAGATCAGCACTGCGACAGGTTTATTTTACTTCTCTGTTTAACTGAAAGTTGACTGATGCCGCAGAGTTTGATCAGAGCCTTGATCTAACTCCACCCTTCCATCCATCTATGACATCACAAGAGGAAGTGCAACACTTGAGGCCCCTGCAAGCTCCTCACGAGTCTGATGGAAAAATCTGACACTGTCATTAACGCTATGCAACGCGAGTGTCCCAAATGGCACCCCATTCCCTATATAGTGCACTACTTTAGACCAGAGCCCTATGGGCCCAGGTCAAAAGTAGTGCACTATATAGGGAATAGGGTGCCATTTTTATGCCTCGGCTTAGGCTATTCTATCCAGACATGCACTAGGCTGTTCTTACAGACAGACAGAGAGACATTATCACTTCTTAGGGATAAAATACAGTCCAGAAAAACAGGCCTGGCCTGTAGAATGTAAATAAGGCCAGCTAGATTTAGGAGACAGACACAGACCATTTATTTAGCTAAAACAAACACACACCCCCCCCCCTCCCAAGGTCAGAACTGAAGACTCATCGGAGGGAGATTTAGCAGAAGGGAGATTTAGCAGATGGGAGAAAGGATTACATAAATGAAATCATAATATGATGAGCCAAGGCCCTTTGTTTCCAAATAGAAGACAGAGAGATGAGATAATGTCCAAAAACAGCCCTTTCACCACCAGCTCTGTAGGCTATATCTATATTTCCTGTCTGAGGGATGCTGAAGATGACCATAACAGCGTCATCAGGGGCTTCGTCCCAAATAGCACCATATTCCCTTTACGGTGCACTACTTTATACCAGGGCCCATATGGCTCTGGTATAAAGCAGTGTATAGGGAGCCATTTGGGAAGAACCTCAGGACTCAATCATTCATCTCTCATAGAAGACAATACACAGCGTTCCTCAGGGGGTCCTACCTGGGCTTAGCCAATCTCTCTCTCCCTGTCTCTCCGTCCCCCTCACTCCCTCTGTCACCCTCTTTCTCCCCATGTCTCTCTGTCCCTCCGCCTCTCTGTGCCTTCATGCATTTCACAGTTAGCATATGATATCATCATGTGAGGCTGGGAACCCCCTTCACCCACCCACACAGAGTTACTGGGGACATCCTCTTCCTGTCTGATGATAATGGTAATGTACCGATCTAAAATAACACAGTGATTCAACACTGCCGTTTAATATGAGTTCTAAGAAAAGCTATGGAGTGTGTCAACGTGTGTACCTGTCAAGAACACATTAATGGGAGTGTTCAGTCTATGTATGACAGATCTAAGATAAATAGCTTGACGATGATAAACAGCTCACAAAGGAAAAGTTAACAACCCAATTACTATAATTGTATAGTTGACAATTATTTTATTTCTCAGGACTGCTACACTAACATACCAGTGTGTACTAGAAAATCTAAAGCCAAGGTAATGAACAAAATAGCCAACTAGGGGGAAGCACCCAGAGCGGTTTCACCTCCATAAAAATACATTGTTTGTTTGCATAACAGGAGTTATCCGACTGTAGTATTGCTGTACATCTCTGGTAGTATCGTAGACTAGTGTGGGCTGGGCTCTCACCACTACCAGGCCTGATTTGACCTTGCAAGTTGGAGGCAAAAACACCCCTCTCATGTTCTCTCTCTCTCTCTCTCTTCAGATTTTATACAGCTAGTAAAAACATGACTGAAGTCCACCGGTGTTGAACTTTCAACTGAATACTCAACATTCGGGGGTCTGACAAGTAAAGATGACTTACAGTAAAAGTAGATATAGCTAGCTAGCTAAGTAAGAAGTGAAGTAGCCAATTGGTGTAGCTAGCAAGTTTGACAGACTGGCTGGGTGAATATAAACAAGTGGAATATGAGTGATCGCCTCACATCTTATTGCCGCCTCAAAACAACATGGTTTCCATTAGGGGGGGGGGGGGTGCTTTAACGAAAATCCTGTTATTGAAGGCATATCTATAATCCGTAACTCCTTGTCCGTCGGTCCTGATTGTATAATGTGTGGACATCTGTATGGAAATCGTCTGAACCTAACACCTATAACTCCAAACCGGCACCTATGTCTCGGCTGTGATCGACAGTGGTAGGCTACGCAGAACCGCGTCTTGCATGCTGTCTATCGCAGCAGAGTTACGACGCTTACAGACGGGTTGTGGCCTCCTATAGCTCCTCCCACAACCCACCTCTGGTTTCCATAGCTAGAGATATTCAAACATTATATATTGAACAAAAATATTAAACGCAACATGTAAAGTGTTGGTCCCATGTTTTATGAGCTGAAATAAAAGATCACAGAAATGTTCCATACGCACAAAAAGCTTATTTCTCTCAAATGTTGTGCAGAAATGTGTTTACATCCCTGTTAGTGAGCATTTCTTATTTGCCAAGATAATCCATCCAACTGACAGGTGTGGCATATCAATAAGCTTATTAAACAGCATGATCCTTACACAGCTGCACCTTGTGCTGGGGACAATAAAATGCCACTCTAAAATGTGCAGTTGTGTCACACAACACTCCCGAGTGGCACAGTGGTCTAAGGCACTGCATCTCAGTGCTTGAGGCATCATTACAGACCCCCTGGTTCGATTCCAGGCTGAATCACAACCGGCCGTGATTGGGAGTCCCATAGGGCGGCGCACAATTGGCCCAGCGTTGTCTGGGTTTGGCTGGTGTAGGCCGTCATTGTAAATAAGAATTTGTTCTTAACTGACTTGCCTAGTTAAATAAAGGTTAAAAAAATAAAACAATAAACACAATTCCACAGATGTCTCAAGTTGAGGGAGCGCACTATTGGCATGCTGACTGCAGGAATGTCTACCAGAGCTGTTGCCAGAGAATGTAATGTTAATTTCTCTAACATAAGCCGCCTCCAATGGCATTTTTTAGAATTTGGCAGTATGTCCAACAAGCCTCACAACCGCAGACCACATGTATGGCGTTGTGTGGGTGAGCGGTTTGCTGATGTGAACGTTTTGAACAGAATGCCCCATGGTGGCGGTGGGGTTATGGTATGGGCAGGCATAAGCTACAGACAACGAACACAATTGCATTTTACAGATGGCAATTTTAATGCACAGAGATACCGTGACAAGGTCCTGAGGCCCTTTGTGATGCCCATTCTTTCAAAAGGTATCTGTGACCAACAGATGAATATCTGTATTCCCAGTCGTGAAATCCATAGATTAGGGCCTAATGAATTTATTTCAATTGACTGATTTCCTTATATGAACTGTAACTCAGGTTTCCATAACATGACAAGTCAGATATGCCATACATGATGTTTTCTAAAATATGTGCAATGATGGTTAGGATAAACTTAATCTAGTTACGTTATATCCGCTGTGATGAAAACAATTCTAAGCGTTCTGATTTCCAAACTAGTTACCAAGTTATTTCACTATGACTGTTCAAGATTCATGTTTTTAAAACACTCAACCAAGTTTATAAATAAGTTAGCTACAGCAACAAAGCTAGATAGCTAGCGCATTGGCTAGCCAAAGCTAGCTGGTAAATTGCCTGATAAAAATAGCTGATAAACTGTCATACTATTTTCCACGCCTGAATAATATTGATATGGGACAAACAATGCGCGTGATATCAAAAGATCAACTCAGACAACTGAATCATGTTCAAATGGAAACCCTGCTCTGTCTGTGTGGCCTCATCTCTTCAAATCCCACTGTGCACAAACAGTTTCAAATAACATGGGCGTTTCTTCTAGCTTTGTGTGTGTTAGCTAGCTAACTAGGCTAGCGAATAAACAGAAGTGAGTCTGCCCGTCCACTCGACATAGCTAGCTAGCAAGCACAAGTTACGGCTACTGTTAGCATGCTAGCTGGCTGCTTCCCACAGACATGAACTCTTGAACAGAGAGCAAATAAGTCAACAAAGGCGCCTAAAAACTCGCCAGTGACGTTATATAACGTACAATGGACAACCTAAAGTACCTTACCTTTAATTACATTACTAAAAATCGTGGCCCTGAACTCTTCTTTGGCCCTTTGATCGAAGTCCTGCCCATGGATGATGCGCATCTGCTTCAGGAAAGTGGACTTGCCGCTTTCTCCCGCTCCGAGTAGCAGAATCTTCACTAGCCGCTTCACGTACGTCTTATCCCGCGAAATACTTTTGTCTATTTCTTTAGATTTCCTTAATTGTTCTGCCTCGTTACTCGTGAGGAGACAGTTTGGAAAACATACCGATAAAACGGACCGGGACGGCAGGAAATCCGCCATCTTTGAAACAACTTCATCGATACAGTAGAGAGAGTTGGTTTGAGGCTAGCGACTAGAGTCTACTCTCGGGTGGGGCGCGAATACGGATAACGTGTGTGTGAGCGCGCACAGGGCTAACACAATGAGGGGATTCGTTTATCTGGCCGGGTTACCGCGGTGAGTGGAGTTTGAAACGGGTGAAAAGTGATTGCATTCATTTACATTTTAGTCATTTAGCAGACGTTCTTATCCAGAGCGACTTACAGTTAGTGAGTGCATACATTTTATTTTTTTTCATACTGGCCCCCCGTGGGAATCGAACTCACAACCCATGCTCTACCAACTGAGCTACACGGCCCATTCGTTTTGGAACCGGGCTGCCTCCCGGGCCTGAGCCATGTACGCCACTCTGGCCCACGGCGAAGTCGGCTGTGTTTTTACATGGAAAAGTGATTGCTTTTGATAAAAACGCTTTATCTGCCTTCCCAATGAAACTGTTTTTATTTTATGGAAAAGAGATGTTATATGTTTCTGGACGATGTACCTAGCTGCCTTGTTGACAACATGACCGAGCGGCGCAGATTGCTGTTTGATTTGAGAAGGGGGTGCTCCTCCCAGTTTTGCCCGATGATGTGACGGGCCATTGGCCGGTTCAACCCGGGCCAGTGTAATATAATTCCCTCAATGTGACTAAACGTTTGGGCGGATCACAAAAGGTCTAGATTGCCCATATCCTTTGATTTTGTTTCACTTTGAATCCCCACTCATTACAATTGATAGAGTTACTGAGATGAATTGTGTGGGCCAGCCTACAAGTTATTTATGGCTAGGGCTATTTCAATATAGGAATTAGTTCAAAAGGTAATTGCATATGAATAGTAATTGATAACACAATTGAAAAATCGTACCTTTCCTACACTAATAAACCATGGAATATTATGCTTAAGCCTACACAAAGTGTGCCTCACTTAGAAAGCTGAGTTGCTATCTTGGAGATACAGCAACAAAGAAACAGTCGGTGGTTGTATTTGATTAACGTTTTATTAAAAAGTAAGGATTTCAACAAACAAAGAAAGGCACGCAACAACAGAGGACAAACATAGATACACGGAATCGGAGATTCACTCCGAACGCTCTCGTCTGCACTCAACTCCGCGGATGTGGTATCGTGGAGGTGAGATATACATCGGCTACAACAAGACAAGACAATCAGAAGGGTGCACTGCATGCAGATCGTCGTAAATTCATATCATGCATTCATCAGCAGTACCAGCTGGGTACGGTAGAGGGCAGTGTATACCCTGGGAGTCAAGAAGGTCCAGCACCTTCACCTGTGGTTTCTTTTTTGGCACCATCTCTGGTTGAGGTAGCCCAGTCCTATGTTACCTGTGACATTCATAGGCCTAAATGAGAGATCAAATTAAAGTATATCTGTGAGACATTATTATTATTTTGTCATCCAGTGAAGTGATCGCAAAAAAAACTAGATTGTTTTTATCCTTTCTCTTTCACCACATTCTTGGTCTACAAATATTTTACATGGATTTTCTGTATATTTCTATATTTCAATAGCCTAAAACCCAAATACTGTTAAGTTTCAATTCAAGGTTTTATTGCCATATTGCCCCCAAATTGATAGTTGCTTGATGGTGTGACGTCTGGTGGTGCCACTGTCACAAGTAACGTGTTGTTAAACCAGAGTTTAGCCTAGCTGTCGTTGGTTGATAAATCCGTCTTCGCGCTTTCTGACCCCTCTCACGCAATCTCTGACGCGCGGTCAACGGAACAGGCTACGGTCCCAGCCCCGGTATACCATTATACCTGTGTGATCATTTTTTTCATAAACATTTCATACCTGGATTTTCTTCTTTAGGATCGCATATCGACCGACTGCAAACATGACAATTAGGACGCTGAGAGATCATGGTCAGCACTACCGACCACGGATGGCATGCCTAAAAAATGTAGGTTACCTGTACATTTACATAATTTTATCAGTACTTTTAAATGTTTTGAGAAAAATGTAATAGACTTCAGATAAACTAAAAGTTCACATCAAGTCTACTGATTTTAGGTGGGCTGGTGATAGCCTACTTGTTGATATAGTATTGCTGAACAGTATAGCCTACAGTAAATTCACGAGGAGCCCCAAGATTGTTGTTTAAATTGCCCCTTTAGTGTCTTAAAAAAACGAATCAAGTGGTTTGTAGAAGTTCATTGTAAACTGTTATTTATTGCAACAGGTTTTAACTTGGGGGATTTAGCCGCCCATAATCCTGTTCCCATCCAATTACAAATGGAACAGTTGTGATGCCATCATGACTTTCAATGTGGTAAACTGCATAGCTTCATCAAAATATACTACTACACTCACACTATTGTTTCATGACCTGTAGGCTACTGTATATTTATTTTGTTTAGAGCGAAGAGATTGTAGACATCTCAGAGATCCAATTTCAATCTAAACTCTAAACAATGTTTTCTTGTACTATGGGTCGGGACCCAAAGTGGGCCCTGGGCATGTGAGAGGTGGGTCATGAGTTATGAGAATACATCTATAATCACCCACTATTTCTTCTTGATTTGGGTCATTGGTGGACCATTTGGGTCACAGAAGGACGGTCAATTTCTCATTTGAGTCTCGAGCTAAAAGAGTTTAAGAACCCCTGCTCTAAACCAATTAGCTGCTTGGACAACTGGGGTAAATGGCTCTGAGCCAATCAGGTCTTCCACATCTCAGAGGTCAGGGGTCGGAGGTATCATACATCACTATGACCTTTGACCTGATAGGTCTGTTTTCTTCCATTTCGTGAAACAAACCAAAGTGGATTGTGAGAGTGTGTGTCTGTCCTCTTCCTCCCACCCTGCTCCAGGTGGAGGTGTTTGTGGTTGAGATGCAGGATCCTAAGAGTGGGGTGAAGGGTGCCGACCAGAAACTCAACGTGACCACCATCCCACACGTCATCAACGGTGAGTCCAGAGACTTACAGCACCAGATGGCAGCCCCACTGAGAGACATATCTCCTAAAACATTATCCCTCCATCTCCATTATACCATTACAATGTTTGCCCTAGATCGTTTTCTTGGTGGAGTGAAATGACCACCGTAGCCATGTAGCAGGGCTGAACTAACCCAAACATTCAAAGAAAGCCATTTTTGTCAAGAAATTGTGAAAGCTAGGTAGTGGTGCTGCCTAGTAGGGGAAACCGTAGGGAAACACCTCCCACCAATGGTACATTGTTGTTATTTAATAACATCATTCTGGGAAGTTGTGGGTAGTTATTGGACTAGCTAAGATTCTAGAGCTGCGGCGGACTGTCTTGTAGACTGTCCTGCTAGGCTGCTAATGAAGGTTATATAAGACAGCTGTCAATTGGATGAGATCTGTGTGGTGCTTCTGTGCTCCCAAGCTGCCCTCTAATCCCTGGCTAAGACCAAGGCCAGGGGAAAGATCAGAGCTGCGTCCAGATTGGTAGCCTATTACCTACACACTACACTACAGAGCTTTATGGGTCCTGGTCAAAAGTAGAACACTATATAGGGAATAAGGTGCTATTTTGGGATGCACAGGAGGTCTGGAGATGAAGGGAAGGAAGAATGGTCGCTGGGCTAAGACCATGTGACGGACAGGAAATTGTCATCGCAGTCCAGTCATGGGGACTTCCTGCTTCAGTGCTGGTTGTTATTGTTATTTTAGTTTATCCTGATCAATCTAATCACAAGTTAAGCTATACGGTATACTGTCACATACTGTTATTAAGTCATGGATTTTGCACTGTGTCTGAGCCAGGTAGTACCTTCAAAAAATAGTGTGTGTAGGCCAGGCCTGTCAGAGCTGGCTCACTGTTGTCATACTCTGAATATCTACGTTCACTTGTCATCACACAGGGCAGGACATTCTAGCATGGATAGTCACCAAACTGAAGGTTACCACAGAAGGTAAGCAACTGGATTCTATGAATGGATTTGGCTGGGTACTTATATCAATTAATCCAACACAATAAAAGGTATTATTTTAATGTCATTACTACGTCATTACCACGTTATTATGCAAGCAAGTAATTACTAGTTAAATGCTGTAAACTAAAGTATAACCAAGAGCTTTGATAATATATGAAGTATCATCCTCCCTCCTCTCCTCCCTCCTTCACCAGAGGCCCAGGCGTTTGGGACCATGCTGGTGGCCTACGGGTACATCTACCCCCTCCAGAACCACAGGAAGTTGGTCCTGGTCCCCGACAGCACCCTCTACCGCTTCCAGGTACCTACCTGTAACTACCTGTATCTCCCTGTAACTACCTGTGTCTATCTACCTGTTCTATCTACCTGTGTCTATCTACCTGTAACTACCTGTGTCTATCTACCTGTATCTCCCTGTAGCGACCTGTGTTTATCTACCTGTAACTACCTGTCCTGTAACACCTACCTGGTACAACCAGGTAACTATATCTACCTGTAACACCTACCTGGTTTAGACAGGTAACTATATCTACCTGTAACACCTACCTGGTTCAGCCAGGTAACTATATCTACCTGTAACACCTACCTGGTTCAGCCAGGTAACTATATCTACCTGTAACACCTACCTGGTTCAGCCAGGTAACTATATCTACCTGTAACACATACCTGGTTCAGCCAGGTAACTATATCTACCTGTAACACCTACCTGGTTCAGCCAGGTAACTATATCTACCTGTAACACCTACCTGGTTCAGCTAGGTAACTATATCTACCTGTAACACCTACCTGGTTCAGCCAGGTAACTATATCTACCTGTAACACCTACCTGGTTCAGACAGGTAACTATATCTACCTGTAACACCTACCTGGTTCAGACAGGTAACTATATCTACCTGTAACACCTACCTGGTTCAGCCAGGTAACTATATCTACCTGTAACACCTACCTGGTTCAGCCAGGTAACTATATCTACCTGTAACACATACCTGGTTCAGCCAGGTAACTATATCTACCTGTAACACCTACCTGGTTCAGCCAGGTAACTATATCTACCTGTAACACCTACCTGGTTCAGCTAGGTAACTATATCTACCTGTAACACCTACCTGGTTCAGCCAGGTAACTATATCTACCTGTAACACCTACCTGGTTCAGACAGGTAACTATATCTACCTGTAACACCTACCTGGTTCAGACAGGTAACTATATCTACCTGTAACACCTACCTGGTTCAGCCAGGTAACTATATCTACCTGTAACACCTACCTGGTTCAGCCAGGTAACTATATCTACCTGTAACACCTACCTGGTTCAGCCAGGTAACTATATCTACCTGTAACACCTACCTGGTTCAGCTAGGTAACTATATCTACCTGTAACACCTACCTGGTTCAGCCAGGTAACTATATCTACCTGTAACACCTACCTGGTTCAGACAGGTAACTATATCTACCTGTAACACATACCTGGTTCAGCCAGGTAACTATATCTACCTGTAACACCTACCTGGTTCAGCCAGGTAACTATATCTAACTGTAACACCTACCTGGTTCAGCTAGGTAACTATATCTACCTGTAACACCTACCTGGTTCAGCCAGGTAACTATATCTACCTGTAACACCTACCTGGTTCAGACAGGTAACTATATCTACCTGTAACACCTACCTGGTTCAGCCAGGTAACTATATCTACCTGTAACACCTACCTGGTTCAGCCAGGTAACTATATCCACCTGTAACACCTACCTGGTTCAGCCAGGTAACTATATCCACCTGTAACACCTACCTGGTTCAGCCAGGTAACTATATCCACCTGTAACACCTACCTGGTTCAGCCAGGTAACTATATCCACCTGTAACACCTACCTGGTTCAGCCAGGTAACTATATCCACCTGTAACACCTACCTGGTTCAGCCAGGTAACTATATCTACCTGTAACACCTACCTGGTTCAGACAGGTAACTATATCTACCTGTAACACCTACCTGGTTCAGCCAGGTAACTATATCTACCTGTAACACCTACCTGGTTCAGCCAGGTAACTATATCTACCTGTAACACCTACCTGGTTCAGCCAGGTAACTATATCTACCTGTAACACCTACCTGGTTCAGCCAGGTAACTATATCTACCTGTAACACCTACCTGGTTCAGCCAGGTAACTATATCTACCTGTAACACCTACCTGGTTCAGCCAGGTAACTATATCCACCTCTAACACCTACCTGGTTCAGCCAGGTAACTATATCTACCTGTAACACCTACCTGGTTCAGCCAGGTAACTATATCTACCTGTAACACCTACCTGGTTCAGCCAGGTAACTATATCTACCTGTAACACCTACCTGGTTCAGCCAGGTAACTATATCCACCTGTAACACCTACCTGGTTCAGCCAGGTAACTATATCCACCTGTAACACCTACCTGGTTCAGCCAGGTAACTATATCTACCTGTAACACCTACCTGGTTCAGCCAGGTAACTATATCTACCTCTAACACCTACCTGGTTCAGACAGGTAACTATATCCACCTGTAACACCTACCTGGTTCAGCCAGGTAACTATATCTACCTGTAACACCTACCTGGTTCAGCCAGGTAACTATATCTACCTCTAACACCTACCTGGTTCAGCCAGGTAACTATATCTACCTGTAACACCTACCTGGTTCAGCCAGGTAACTATATCTACCTGTAACACCTACCTGGTTCAGCCAGGTAACTATATCTACCTCTAACACCTACCTGGTTCAGCCAGGTAACTATATCTACCTGTAACACCTACCTGGTTCAGCCAGGTAACTATATCTACCTGTAACACCTACCTGGTTCAGCCAGGTAACTATATCTACCTGTAACACCTACCTGGTTCAGCCAGGTAACTATATCTACCTGTAACACATACCTGGTTCAGACAGGTAACTATATCTACCTGTAACACCTACCTGGTTCAGCCAGGTAACTATATCTACCTGTAACACATACCTGGTTCAGACAGGTAACTATATCTACCTGTAACACCTACCTGGTTCAGCCAGGTAACTATATCTACCTGTAACACCTACCTGGTTCAGCCAGGTAACTATATCTACCTGTAACACCTACCTGGTTCAGCCAGGTAACTATATCTACCTGTAACACCTACCTGGTTCAGCCAGGTAACTATATCTACCTGTAACACATACCTGGTTCAGACAGGTAACTATATCTACCTGTAACACCTACCTGGTTCAGACAGGTAACTATATCTACCTGTAACACATACCTGGTTCAGACAGGTAACTATATCTACCTGTAACACCTACCTGGTTCAGCCAGGTAACTATATCTACCTGTAACACATACCTGGTTCAGCCAGGTAACTATATCTACCTGTAACACCTACCTGGTTCAGCCAGGTAACTATATCTACCTGTAACACATACCTGGTTCAGACAGGTAACTATATCTACCTGTAACACCTACCTGGTTCAGACAGGTAACTATATCTACCTGTAACACCTACCTGGTTCAGCCAGGTAACTATATCTACCTGTAACACCTACCTGGTTCAGCCAGGTAACTATATCTACCTGTAACACCTACCTGGTTCAGCCAGGTAACTATATCCACCTGTAACACCTACCTGGTTCAGCCAGGTAACTATATCTACCTGTAACACCTACCTGGTTCAGACAGGTAACTATATCTACCTGTAACACCTACCTGGTTCAGACAGGTAACTATATCTACCTGTAACACCTACCTGGTTCAGCCAGGTAACTATATCTACCTGTAACACATACCTGGTTCAGCCAGGTAACTATATCTACCTGTAACACCTACCTGGTTCAGCTAGGTAACTATATCTACCTGTAACACCTACCTGGTTCAGCCAGGTAACTATATCCACCTGTAACACCTACCTGGTTCAGCCAGGTAACTATATCTACCTGTAACACCTACCTGGTTCAGCCAGGTAACTATATCTACCTGTAACACCTACCTGGTTCAGCCAGGTAACTATATCGACTTGAGAACGGAGCAGAAGACAATTTGTTGTTGTTCGCTGTAACATATGTACAATAAAGATGTATTCTATTCTGTAGCACCTACCTGGTTACAGGTAACCCACAGTATGTTCAGTTACCACCTGGTCAGGTAACATTTCCCCACACTAGAGCAGTTGTCATTAACCCCTGGTCAGGTAACATTTCCCCACACTAGAGCAGTTGTCAGTAACCCCTGGTCAGGTAACATTTCTCCACAGTAGAGCAGTTGTCATTAACCCCTGGTCAGGTAACATTTCCCCACAGTAGAGCAGTTGTCATTAACCCCTGGAAGGACACAGTGCCTGCTGTAGTTAGTATTTCAGTGAGGCAGAGGAAATGACTAATCTTCATGTCACTATCTGTCTCAACCTTTCCACAGACCCCTTATTACTGGCCCGTGCAGAAGTGGCCCGCTGAGGACATAGACTATGGTGGGTTTATCTTCTGGAGTGAAAGGAGAGTGAATGCCTAGTCACTGGCAGCTACTTCTTTTTATGTAAAAAAAACATTAGGGGGTTGATCAGCTTAAATATTGCAGATAGATTGTGGCTTCCATCAATGTAATTGTCTGCATCTTTTCCAATCCCCCATATATATATTTTTTGTAAAACCTGCAAAATCGGCAGTGTATCAAATACTTGTTCTCCCCACTGTATATATACAGTGGGGAAAAAAAGTATTTAGTCAGCCACCAATTGTGCAAGTTCTCCCACTTAAAAAGATGAGAGAGGCCTGTAATTTTCATCATAGGTACACGTCAACTATGACAGACAAAATGAGAAAAAAAATCCAGAAAATCACATTGTAGGATTTTTTTATGAATTTATTTGCAAATTATGGTGGAAAATAAGTATTTGGTCAATAACAAAAGTTTCTCGATACTTTGTTATATACCCTTTCTTGGCAATGACACAGGTCAAACGTTTTCTGTAAGTCTTCACAAGGTTTTCACACACTGTTGCTGGTATTTTGGCCCATTCATCCATGCAGATCTCCTCTAGAGCAGTGATGTTTTGGGGCTGTCGCTGGGCAACACGGACTTTCAACTCCCTCCAAAGATTTTCTATGGGGTTGAGATCTGGAGACTGGCTAGGCCCATCCAGGACCTTCAAATGCTTCTTACGAAGCCACTTCTTCGTTGCCCGGGCGGTGTGTTTGGGATCATTGTCATGCTGAAAGACCCAGCCATGTTTCATCTTCAATGCCCTTGCTGATGGAAGGAGGTTTTCACTCAAAATATCACGAAACATGGCCCCATTCATTCTTTCCTTTACACGGATCAGTCGTCCTGGTCCCTTTGCAGAAAAACAGCCCCAAAGCATGATGTTTCTACCCCCATGCTTCACAGTAGGTATGGTGTTCTTTGGATGCAACTCAGCATTCTTTGTCCTCCAAACACGACGAGTTCAGTTTTTACCAAAAAGTTCTATTTTGGTTTCATCTGACCATATGACATTCTCCCAATCCTCTTCTGGATCATCCAAATGCACTCTAGCAAACTTCAGACGGGCCTGGACATGTACTGGCTTAAGCAGGGGGACACGTCTGGCACTGCAGGATTTGAGTCCCTGGCGGCGTAGTGTGTTACTGATGGTAGGCTTTGTTACTTTGGTCCAAGCTCTCTGCAGGTCATTTACTAGGTCCCCCTGTGTGGTTCTGGGATTTTTGCTCACCGTTCTTGTGATCATTTTGACCCCATGGGGTGAGATCTTGCGTGGAGCCCCAGATCGAGGGAGATTATCAGTGGTCTTGTATGTCTTCCATTTCCTAATAATTGCTCCCACAGTTGATTTCTTCAAACCAAGCTGCTTACCTATTGCAGATTCAGTCTTCCCAGCCTGGTGCAGGTCTACAATTTTTTTTCTGGTGTCCTTTGGCAGCTCTTTGGTCTTGGCCATAGTGGAGTTTGGAGTGTGACTGTTTGAGGTTGTGGACATGTGTATTTTATACTGATAACAAGTTCAAACAGGTGCCATTAATACAGGTAACGAGTGGAGGACAGAGGAGCCTCTTAAAGAAGAAGTTACAGGTCTGTGAGAGCCAGAAATCTTGCTTGTTTGTAGGTGACCAAATACTTATTTTCCACCATAATTTGCAAATAAATTCATAAAAAATCCTACAATGTGATTTTCTGGAGAAAAAAAATCTCCATTTGTCTGTCATAGTTGACGTGTACCTATGATGAAAATTACAGGCCTCTCTCATCTTTTTAAGTGGGAGAACTTGCACAATTGGTGGCTAACTAAATACTTTTTTCCCCCACTGTGTATATATATATATATATATATACATACAGTGAGGGAAAAAAGTATTTGATCCCCTGATTTTGTACGTTTGCCCACTGACAAAGAAATGATCAGTCTATAATTTTAATGGTAGGTTTATTTGAACAGTGAGAGACAGAACAACAACAAAAATCCAGAAAAACGCATGTAAAAAATTTTTATACATTGATTTGCATTTTAATGAGGGAAATAAGTATCTGACCCCCTCTCAATCAGAAAGATTTCTGGCTCCCAGGTGTCTTTTATACAGGTAACGAGAGTGCTCCTAATCTCAGCTTGTTACCTGTATAAAAGACACCCGTCCACAGAAGCAATCAATCAATCAGATTCCAAACTCTCCACCATGGCCAAGACCAAAGAGCTCTCCAAGGATGTCAGGGACAAGATTGTAGACCTACACAAGGCTGGAATGGGCTACAAGACCATCGCCAAGCAGCTTGGTGAGAAGGTGACAACAGTTGGTGCGATTATTCGCAAATGGAAGAAACACAAAAGCACTGTCAATCTCCCTCGGCCTGGGGTTTTGCCACCAAGTACTAAGTCATGTTTTGCAGAGGGGTCAAATACTTATTTCCCACATTAAAATGCAAATCAATTTATAACATTTTTGACATGCGTTTTTCTGGATTTTTTTGTTGTTATTCTGTCTCTCACTGTTCAAATAAACCTACCATTAAAATTATAGACTGATCATGTCTTTGTCAGTGGGCAAACGTACAAAATCAGCAGGGGATCAAATACTTTTTTCCCTCACTGTATATATATATATACAGTGCCCTCCACAATTATTGGCACCCCTGTTTAAGATGTGGTCGAGGACTTCCAAAAATTCTCCTTTTTTTTCAAACAACATAGAACCCAAATGCAAAAAAATAGAAAAATCCAACCTTTTATTTAAGTACATTACTTTGGTGTAAAAAAAAAAATTCACACATTTAGAAAAAAAATAACTTGAAATCATGTGTCCCACAATTATTGGCACCCCTGAGGTTAATACTTTGTACAACCCCCTTTTGCCAACAAGACAGCACTTAATCTCCTCCTATAACATTTCACAAGATTGGAGAACACAGAGAGAGGGATCTTTGACCATTCTTCTTTGCACAATCTTTCTAGATCATCTAGTGTCCTGGGTCCTCTCTTATGCACTCTCCTCTTTAGCTCGCCCCACAGGTTTTCGATTGGGTTGAGGTCTGGGGACTGAGATGGCCATGGGAGGACCTTGAGTTTGTGACTGCTGAACCATTTTTGTGTCGATTTTGCCACATGTTTTGGATCATTATCCTGCTGAAAGACCCAATGACGACCCATCTTCAGCTTTCTGGCAGAGGCCATCAGGTTTTTATTTAAAATGTCCTGGTAGTTCAAAGCGTTCATAATGCCATGCACCCTAACAAGGTTCCCAGGGCCTTTGGAAGAGAAACAGGCCCACAGCATCACAGATCCTCCACCATACTTCACGGTGGGCATGAGGTGCTTTTCGGCATACTCATCTTTTGTTTTACGCCAGACCCACTTAGAGTGTTTGTTGCCAAAAAGCTCAATCTTAGTCTCATCTGACCAAAGCACACGATCCCAGTTGAAGTCCCAGTGCCGCTTAGCAAACTCCAGACGTTTACGTTTGTGAGTGTTAGTGAGAAAAGGCTTTTTCTTTGCATGCCTCCCAAACAGCTTGTTGGCATGTAGAGAGCGTCTGATGGTTGTTTTGGAGACTTTGTGACCCCAAGATGCCACTCTTTGATGCAATTCTGTGACAGTGAGCTTAGGACTTTTTTTTTACTTCTCTTACCATCCTCCTCACTGTGTGTTGTGGCAAGATAAACTTGGGACCTCTTCCAGCCTTGTTTGTCACTGTTCCAGTTGTTTTAAACTTCTTAATGATTCCTCTGACTGTAGATACGGGCAAGTTAAGGCGAGTGGCTATTTTCTTGTAGCCATTGCCTGACTTATGAAGGTCGACACAAATCTGCCTTACTTGAATGGTGTGTTCTCTTGTCTTTGCCATGTTGACAAATGGGTAAGAGAATTAGGCCTCTGTGTCACGTCATATTTATACCCCAGGGAAACAGGAAGTAATGAATTACTAATTAAAAGTTCCTAGATACCCTGACCAACTTTAGCAACTACAGAAAAATATATTTTTTAAAAAATCAATTAAAATTTTCTGCGGAATTGTTAGGGGTGCCAATAATTGTGGGACACATGATTTCAAGTTTTTTTTTTTCTAAATGTGTGATTTTTTTTTTTACCACCAAAGTAATGTACTTAAATAAAAGGTTGGATTTTTCTCTTTTTTTGCATTTGGGTTCTATGTTGTTTAAAAAAAAAAGGAGAATTTTTGGAAGTCCTCGACCACATCTTAAACAGGGGTGCCAATAATAGTGGAGGGCACTGTATATATATATATACAGTGGGGAGAACAAGTATTTGATACACTGCCGATTTTGCAGGTTTTCCAAAAATCCAGAAAATCATATTGTATGATTTTTAAGTAATTCATTTGCATTTTATTGCATGACATAAGTATTTGATCACCTACCAACCAGTAAGAATTCCGGCTCTCACAGACCTGTTCGTTTTTCTTTAAGAAGCCCTCCTGTTCTCCACTCATTACCTGTATTAACTGCACCTATTTGAACTTGTTACCTGTATAAAAGACACCTGTCCACACACTCAATCAAACAGACTCCAACCTCTCCACAATGGCCAAGACCAGAGAGCTGTGTAAGGACATCAGGGATACAATTGTAGACCTGCACAAGGCTGGGATGGGCTACAGGACAATAGGCAAGCAGCTTCAGCTTGGTGAGAAGGCAACAACTGTTGGCGCAATTATTAGAAAATGGAAGAAGTTCAAGATGACGATCAATCACCCTCGGTCTGGGGCTCCATGCAAGATCTCACCTCGTGGGGCATCAATGATCATGAGGAAGGTGAGGGATCAGCCCAGAACTACACGGCAGGACCTGGTCAATGACCTGAAGAGAGCTGGGACCACAGTCTCAAAGAAAACCATTAGTAACACACTACGCCGTCATGGATTAAAATCCTGCAGCGCACGCAAGGTCCCCCTGCTCAAGCCAGCGCATGTCCAGGCCCGTCTGAAGTTTGCCAATGACCATCTGGATGATCCAGAGGAGGAATGGGAGAAGGTCATGTGGTCTGATGAGACAAAAATATAGCTTTTTGGTCTAAACTCCACTCGCCGTGTTTGGAGGAAGAAGAAGGATGAGTACAACCCCAAGAACACCATCCCAACAGTGAAGCATGGAGGTGGAAACATCATTCTTTGGGGATGCTTTTCTGCAAAGGGGACAGGACGTCTGCCCCGTATTGAGGGAGGATGGATGGGGCCATGTATCGCGAGATCTTGGCCAACAACCTCCTTCCCTCAGTAAGAGCATTGAAGATGGGTCGTGGCTGGATCTTCCAGCATGACAACGACCCGAAACACACAGCCAGGGCAACTAAGGAGTGGCTCCGTAAGAAGCATCTCAAGGTCCTGGAGTGGCCTAGCCAGTCTCCAGACCTGAACCCAATAGAACATCTTTGCAGGGAGCTGAAAGTCCGTATTGCCCAGCGACAGCCCCGAAACCTGAAGGATCTGGAGAAGGTCTGTATGGAGGAGTGGCCCAAAATCCATGCTGCAGTGTGTGCAAACCCTGGTCAAGACCTACAGGAAACGTATGATCTCTGTAATTGCAAACAAAGGTTTCTGTACCAAATATTAAGTTCTGCTTTTCTGATGTATCAAATACTTATGTCATGCAATAAAATGCAAATGAATTACTTAAAAATCATACAATGTGATTTTCTGGATTTTTGTTTTAGATTCCGTCTCTCACAGTTGAAGTGTACCTATGATAAAAATTACAGACCTCTACATGCTTTGTAAGTAGGAAAACCTGCAAAATCGGCAGTGTATCAAATACTTGTTCTCCCCACTGTATATATATATATATATAAAATATATATTTTTTAAAAATATATTTTCTTTCATTATCTTCCCCTAACCCTACCACCGCTCCCCTAATTAGAATAAACTAATGGCCAACAACAATTAGGCTTCTACTTCCAACTTATACATACTATATACATTTTACAGACACAGTATATTTTACAATTGTTCTCTTTTGTTTGTTTTTAGTCCCATCCTTCAGCTACCCTGAACCCCTCCCATCTATCTCTGAAGACCATCCAGTTTTGATTTCTATTTGCCATATATTTTTCAACTGTGCTGTGATGTTTTACAAAAGTTCTGAACCTTTCTATTCTCATAGTTTCTACAGATTGTAAATTAAAGGTAAACATTTTTGCTAAGAGTATTATTATATTATTGAATGATTGACTATGACTTTTCAAAAATATTGGCACGGGTGTTGTTAGGTTGAGGGCCGGCAAACCATGCCAATATATCCCCCAAACACCGGCTTCGAGGGCATTATCACTTTTATACAACGGGTTACCAACATATTCAAATAATGATTGTCATATTTTCATAAAAAAAGTTATTTTGATTAATTTTATTCATACTATTTCATCCTTCCACAAAATATAGTCCAGACACAAATCTAGGGTTTATACCCAAGCCGGATGGTCGTTCGTTCTATCGTTGTGAGGACAGACGCTTGGAGAGTACAGGGAGTGAGACCCACCCGTTGTATAATATTTAATAATTTCTGCCCTCTGAATTCATATTAATTATATAAATAGGCCCGTTTAATTTTGTCTGGCTTGCAAATAAAAATCCAAATAAAATGAAATATTTTTTGCTCATATAATTTAAAAAACAAGTCGCTAGGTGTAGGCAAGGCCTTATGCAAATAGGTAAACTAGGATATGACTAAAGAGTTAATCAGGGTGATTTTTCCACAAATAGACAGGTATTTTCCTTTCCATGGTAGCAAGATCGTATCTATTTTTGCTAACTTTCTATTAAAATGTATTGTGGTGAGATCATGTCTTTCTACCGAGTATGCCCACTTCACCATCAGACCATTTTATTGGTAAACTACACGGTAATGTAAAAGTTGTATTTTTAGTGATCCAATACGTAATATAGTGCACATATCATAATTTGGTTGTAATCCAGAGAGATTTGAAAAATTATCTAGATCCTCTATGAGGCTGTGGAGGGATCCAAATTGTGGATTTAAAAGAAAACATTAATCATCAGCGTACGATGACATCTTTGTTTTTAAGCCCTGTCAGCTACTTCTTAGTGTGATTTGTTGTTCCAGCTAGTTAAGATAGTGATACAATAACATTCTGAGTCACATGCTCTCACCTAGACAAGCTGATGATTTATTAACTCAGTTTTCTGCAACTGGCTGAGGTAAAGATGTGGTAAATAACGTATGGTATACTTCCTCTCTCCCTAAAGCCATCTACCTGGCCAGGAGAAACATCCGGAAGAAGGGGATGCTGGAGCCCTATGAGCAGGTACTGCAGGTGTAAAAAAAAAAAGAAGGAAAAAAATGCATTTCTTAAATAAATCCTGCTGACTACAACTGTGATATGTGGTTGTTTCACCTAGCTATCTCTGGATTTTTACTTTGGTGGATTTGTCGTCTGTCTATTTGACTTTAGATACTTTAGTCAAACATCTGTTGTTTTCAACAGCAACACTACGACAACCTCCACAAATGGATGAACCCCAAGTGGGATTTCATCGTGATGCAGGCTACAGAACAGTACAAGTATGTAACCGTCTGTTGTCTGACGTCTGTTGTCTGTTTATGTGTTGGTAGGGACCCACACGGTGTGCAGGCTTTTGTTCCAGACCAGCACTAACATGCCTGATTCACCTAATCAAGAGCTGTGTGATTATTTGAAATAGGTGTGTTAGTACTTGGATGAATAAAAGCCTGCACACCCAGTGGGTCCCTAAGACCAAGTGTGATTCAATAGTGACCTGGCTTTCTCTGTCTCCTGTATCTATCTCCTTTCCCATGTCTGTCTCTCTGTCTCCTGTCTGTCTCTCCCATGCCGCTCTGTCTCCTGTATGTCTTTCCCATGTCTCTCTGTCTCCTGTCTGTCTCTCCCATGTCTCTCTGTCTCCTGTCTGCCTCTCTGTCTCCTGTCTGTCTCTCCCATGTCTCTCTGTCTCCTGTCTGTCTCTCTGTCTCCTGTCTGTCTCCTGTATTTCTCTCCTGTGTCTCTCTGTCTCCTGTCTGTCTCTCCTATGTCTCTCTGTCTCCTGTCTGTCTCTCCCATGTCTCTCTGTCTCCTGTCTGTCTCTCCCATGTCTTTCTGTCTCCTGTATGTCTCTCTGTCTCCTGTCTGTCTCTCTGTCTCCTGTCTGTCTCTCCCATGTCTCTCTGTCTCCTGTCTGTCTCTCTGTCTCCTGTCTGTCTCTCCCATGTCTCTCTGTCTCCTGTCTGTCTCTCTGTCTCCTGTCTGTCTCTCCCATGCCCTCTGTCTCCTGTATGTCTCTCCCATGTCTCTCTGTCTCGTATATGTCTCTCCTGTGTCTCTCTGTCTCCTGTCTGTCTCTGTCTCCTGTCTGTCTCTTCTGTGTCTCTCTGTCTGCTGTCTGTCTCTCCCATGTCTCTCTGTCTCCTATATGTCTCTCCTGTGTCTCTGTCTCCTGTCTGTCTCCTGTCTGTCTGTCTCTCCCGTGTCTGTCTGTCTGTCTCGTGTCTGTCTGTCTCCTGTCTGTCTGTCTGTCTGTCTGTCTGTCTGTCTGTCTGTCTGTCTGTCTGTCTCCTGTCTGTCTGTCTCTGCCCTGTCTGTCTGTCTGTCTCCTGTCTGTCTGTCTGTCTCCTGTCTGTCTGTCTGTCTGTCTCCTGTCTGTCTGTCTCTGCCCTGTCTGTCTGTCTCCTGTCTGTCTCCTGTCTGTCTGTCTCTCCCGTGTCTGTCTGTCTGTCTCGTGTCTGTCTGTCTGTCTGTCTGTCTGTCTGTCTGTCTCCTGTCTGTCTGTCTCTGCCCTGTCTGTCTGTCTGTCTCCTGTCTGTCTGTCTGTCTGTCTGTCTGTCTGTCTGTCTGTCTGTCTGTCTGTCTGTCTGTCTCCTGTCTGTCTGTCTCTCCCCTGTCTGTCTCCTGTCTGTCTGTCTCCGTGTGTGTGTCAGGGCTAATAAGGAGAGGAAGAAGCCAGACAGAGTGGTGTTGGACTGTCAGGAGAGAGCCTACTGGATAATACACAGGCCACCAGTGAGTTCAGACCTACCAGAGAGTGTGTGTGTGTGTGCGTGTGTGTGTGTGTGTACACATGGAAAGGATATTGTTCCTGTCAGTCTATGAAGTCCATAGTGTCTAGTCCTGCTCTCTCTCCATTCACTGTGACCCTGTTTCGTGATGGAATTTACTCTGACCCCTCTGTAATGTTCGATGCGGCAGTAAACAGCTCAGAGGCAAGTATATCCTTTTAGGTTATTTAATGGTGAACTCACTTGAATAGTTACTGCAATGGGGCTTCTCTGCTAAATGGCAACATGACTAATGACAAGTTAAGTTCACGGTCATATCCCTACGCAGGTTACTCTAGTGATAGTTGTATCACTCAGTAGTGTTAATACGTGTCACATAGGAACTATATCAGCTCACATCTTCCCTCCTCTTAGTCTGTAGACCTGTATGAGACCTCTATGAGACCTCTATGAGACCTCTATGAGACCTGTATGAGACCTCTATGAGACCTCTATGAGACCAGTATGAGACCTCTATGAGACCTCTATGAGACCAGTATGAGACCTCTATGAGACCTCTATGAGACCAGTATGAGACCTCTATGAGACCTCTATGAGACCTCTATGAGACCTCTATGAGACCTCTATGAGACCTCTATGAGACCAGTATGAGACCTCTATGAGACCTCTATGAGACCTGTAATGTTATTACATGACCAAAAATAAAAACAAGCTTCTCTAGTCTGTCAATGACATAATACTATGCCCCGGATCAATCACAAACAAACATTATTCCCCCCCACAACAACGGTTTCTGTTCTTTCTTTTCTCAACAAAACTTTTCTTTCAACATAACAGTCTCTTTCTTTTCAGTGTTCTGTCTTAACTTGAACTTTGAACTAATGGCTGCTGGCTGGACTACCAGTTTCCTGCATGGAGATGCTGAGGGTTATTCTGCCTCACTCTCACGATGAGGCCATGGCCCAGACAGACAGAACAGCAACACCAGCAGAGATACAGGACCTGAAACCTCTTCAGAACTAGAGGTCTACTGGGTTCAGTCCAGTCTTTATTACACACTGGGTGGTAGTGAACCAGTACATGGGAACTAACAGGTGTCATCAGTGGAACATTTGGAGAACATCGCCAAGGACTATGTGTGATGTAACAGAACACATGTAAAAAGATATGAGGTGTTTTTTAGGACATGGGAAAATCAAACCTGTTAGCCAGTTCAGGTAGGCCTCCGCACTACAGCAAGAAACTAGGAGGGGTGCTGGACAACACTGACGGAAATCCAACAAAATGGCTGACCAGGAAAAACTTCCAAAAGGACTAATTAGAGGCAGAAAGGAATTGGAGCACGTTCAAGTAGCTTCCAATTGGCTCATTCATCCCCCCTCCTCTCCCCTGTAACTATTCCCCAGGTCGTTGCAGTAAATGAGAATGTGTTCTCAGTCAACCTACCTGGTAAAATAAGGGTTATTTAAATACAAGTATATATAATGTTCTCATTCAAAATGAACTATGATTGATGATGTTGGTGCCAGATCTGTTTGGAGAAAAAAAATCGGTATGCACATTGGAGACTGTTAACAATGCAAAATGATCGTATGTCAGTTGATGCTTCTTGCCGAGTTTTCCCAGGTCCTTACCCAGGGGTCTGTGCTCCAGACTGTGTAGATAGTATGTGGAGGTACAGCACAGCAGACTGACTAAAGAGGTGCTTGGTCTGTCCACAGCGCCGGACACACAGCGCCATGGACTACGGACTGGACCGTCTCATTGACCCCAATGCAGAGGAGGTAACAGGTGAGGACTGTGCTGTCTGAGACATCTCCCTTGGAAAACAGAGTGTGTCCCAAATGGCACCCTGTGCTTTATACACTGAGTGTACAAAACATTAAGGACACCTTCCTAATATTGAGTCGCCCCCCCCCCCCCCTTTGTCCTCAGAACAGCCTCAATTCGTCGGGGCATGGATTCTACAAGGTGTTGAAAGCGTTCCACAGGGATGCTGGCCCATGTTGATTCCAATGCTTCCCACAGTTGTGTCAAGTTGGCTGGATGTCCTTTGGGTGGTGGACCATTCTTGATACACACGAGAAACTGTGTATCAAGCGTGAAAAACATATTGAAGAACAATCTGGCATTAATGGCCATGTATTCTTATAATCTCCACCCGGCACAGCCAGAAGAGGACTGGTCACCCCCTCAGAGCCTGGTTCCTCTCTAGGTGTCTTCCTAGGTTCCTGCCTTTCTAGGGAGTTTTTCCTAGCCACCTTGCTTCTACATTTGCATTGCTTGCTGTTTGGGGTTTTAGACTGGGTTTCTGTATAAGCACTTTGTGA
>NC_140015.1:39910084-39928206 GCF_964263955.1 Coregonus lavaretus | reverse complement strand
GCGCTGTGTAGGGAAAAGGGTGCCATTTCATTTCGGATGCAACCTGTGGTTTACCTTGCATGCTGTGGAATGCAGCTCAGCTAACCTAGCATTATGTCTGTGTGTGCGTGTGCATACGTGTGCTTTCTGTGTGTGTGTGTGTGTGTGTACAGCGGAGAACATGGCGTTCTATGAGGCAGCTGAGGAAATGAGATGGGGAGCGGCATCTGCTATTCCAGAGAAGTCCCAGTTCATCTTCAAGTGAGTTACACTGGAGAATGTGTGAGAGAGAGGGCGAGAGAGTTGCTGCTTGGTTTTTAACCTGTGTGTGTGTGTGTGTGTGTGTGTGTGTGCAGCACCTTCCTGAAACCCGGAGCTCCTAGATGGATCAACATTGACGGTCGTACCATGGGGCTGACAGTGAAGGGACTGGTTGTTCCTCACCGCTACGTCCTCGACGCTGCCCAGACACACATCTTCCTGCTCATGAAGAAGGTGTGTGTTGTGTATTAGTCCCTCCAAACAGAGGGGTCAGGCTCATTCATCACACCAGCATAGTTCACTGAACCACCTCAGTTACACAACTAACGCACAATATACAAAGGCTACAGTTTGCTGTTTTTTTTTTTTTAGCTGTTAGCTAAATAATAGAAAGTTATTTGTCATAATGCACAGCTGGAATGCAAGATTGTGTGGCCGTTCCATAACTTCAGAATGAGGAATTGGCGTGCTCAACTCAAAAGTTTGTAGTAACGAAAAGTATTTGCGTGCCGGGTTCAAAAGACATCCACTGGAAAAAAGGAAAAATCCTGCACTCACTGAAATATTATTCTAGTTGTAATGCATTTTTATTTATTTGCAGCAGAGGTGCTGCAAAAAAAAAGACATTAAAACTTAAAGCTTTCATAATGTCCCCTCTGTCTCTGTCCCAGGATACCTTCTACCGCTACCTCAAGTCTCCAGTCCACAAAGACATGTTTCATAATGTCCCCTCCTCTGTCTCTGTCCCAGGATACCTTCTACCGCTACCTCAAGTCTCCAGTCCACAAAGACATGTTTCATAATGTCCCCTCCTCTGTCTCTGTCCCAGGATACCTTCTACCGCTACCTCAAGTCTCCAGTCCACAAAGACATGTTTCATAATGTCCCCTCTGTCTCTGTCCCAGGATACCTTCTACCGCTACCTCAAGTCTCCAGTCCACAAAGACATGTTTCATAATGTCCCCTCCTCTGTCTCTGTCCCAGGATACCTTCTACCGCTACCTCAAGTCTCCAGTCCACAAAGACATGTTTCATAATGTCCCCTCTGTCTCTGTCCCAGGATACCTTCTACCGCTACCTCAAGTCTCCAGTCCACAAAGACATGTTTCATAATGTCCCCTCCTCTGTCTCTGTCCCAGGATACCTTCTACCGCTACCTCAAGTCTCCAGTCCACAAAGACATGTTTCATAATGTCCCCTCCTCTGTCTCTGTCCCAGGATACCTTCTACCGCTACCTCAAGTCTCCAGTCCACAAAGACATGTTTCATAATGTCCCCTCCTCTGTCTCTGTCCCAGGATACCTTCTACCGCTACCTCAAGTCTCCAGTCCACAAAGACATGCAGAAGAGGGCTCTGGTCCCGGCCCCTCACGTCTTCACGTAAGATGCTGCAGAATATACTGCACCCACACAATATCATTGTTTATTGGACTGTACATTCACCTGTCTCTACCAAGCAATAGAGCTAATATCATGTGTATGTGGTTGCATCGCTCTTCTTTTACAAGAGACATTCAGCTACTCTTGGAGGAACGTGGACATTCAAGAAAAGCAGTGGTCTTGATTTGCAACATGAATCTGATCAACGCTCACCTCTTGTCTCCTCCCCCTCTCTCCTCTCTCTCTTCCCTCTTCCCCCTCTCCAGTGATGCCCAGTTGGAGGCCAATGAGAGGAATCGTAACCCAGGCATCAGCCCCATCATCCTGTGGCAGCAGGAGGAGGAGGAGAAGGCAGCAGCAGCTGTTGCTGCCAGGCCCATTGACGTCAAAGCCATGATGGCCACCAACAAGCTGGACAGGAAGTAGAGAGAGCCCAGGGCACCATGGGAAATGGAGTTTAATATACATACTGTTGTTCATCTAATATATATATACACTACCAGTCAAAAGTTTCGACACACCTACTCATTCAAGGGTTTTTGTTTATTTTGACTATTTTTTACATTGTAAATTAATAGTGAAGACATCAAAACTATGAAATAACACATATGGAATCATGTAGTAACCAAAAAAGTGTTAAACAAATCAAAATATATTTTATATTTGAGATTCTTCAAAGTAGCCACCCTTTGCTTTGAAGACAGCTTTGCACACTCTTGGCATATTAAGATACTATATCAAATGGATAATTATGCTGTAATGGATAATTATATACATCTGGAAGAGCCATAAATGTACAGAGTAGGGTGATATAAGATAAAATGTATAACTGTACTTCGAAGAGAAAGCTAGCCAGAGATAAGTTATTGTTACCAGTCTGCAGCCAGAGATAAGTTATTGTTACCAGTCTGCAGCCAGAGATAGATAACAGTTATTGTTACCAGTCTGCAGCCAGAGATAGATAACAGTTATTGTTACCAGTCTGCAGCCAGAGATGGATAACAGTTATTGTTACCAGTCTGCAGCCAGAGATAGATAACAGTTATTGTTACCAGTCTGCAGCCAGAGATAGATAACAGTTATTGTTACCAGTCTGCAGCCAGAGATAGATAAGTTATTGTTACCAGTCTGCAGCCAGAGATAGATAACAGTTATTGTTACCAGTCTGCAGCCAGAGATAGAGAACAGTTATTGTTACCAGTCTGCAGCCAGAGATAGATAACAGTTATTGTTACCAGTCTGCAGCCAGAGATAGAGAACAGTTATTGTTACCAGTCTGCAGCCAGAGATGGATAACAGTTATTGTTACCAGTCTGCAGCCAGAGATAGATAACAGTTATTGTTACCAGTCTGCAGCCAGAGATAGATAACAGTTATTGCTACCAGTCTGCAGCCAGAGATAGATAACAGTTATTGTTACCAGTCTGCAGCCAGAGATAGATAACAGTTATTGTTACCAGTCTGCAGCCAGAGATAGATAACAGTTATTGTTACCAGTCTGCAGCCAGAGATGGATAACAGTTATTGTTACCAGTCTGCAGCCAGAGATAGATAACAGTTATTGTTACCAGTCTGCAGCCAGAGATAGATAACAGTTATTGCTACCAGTCTGCAGCCAGAGATAGAGAACAGTTATTGTTACCAGTCTGCAGCCAGAGATAGATAACAGTTATTGTTACCAGTCTGCAGCCAGAGATAGATAACAGTTATTGTTACCAGTCTGCAGCCAGAGATGGATAACAGTTATTGTTACCAGTCTGCAGCCAGAGATGGATAACAGTTATTGTTACCAGTCTGCAGCCAGAGATAGAGAACAGTTATTGTTACCAGTCTGCAGCCAGAGGTTAGTCAGCCGAGTCTCCTGAGTGGCGCAGTGGTCTAAGGCACTGCATCGCAGTGCTAACTGTGCCACTAGAGATCCTGGTTCGAATCCAGGCTCTGTCGCAGCCGGCCGCGACCGGGAGACTCATGGGTGGCGCACAATTGGCCCAGCGTCGTCCAGGGTAGGGGAGGGAATGGCCGGCAGGGATGTAGCTCAATTGATAGAGCATGGCGTTTGCAACGCCAGGGTTGTGGGTTCGATTCCCATGGGGGGCCAGTATAAAAAAATATATATATATGTATTCACTAACTGTAAGTCGCTCTGGATAAGAGCGTCTGCTAAAATGACTAAAATGTAAAATGTTATATGTGCGTGTTTGTAAGTCTCACATGTCCCATAACTCTGTATAAGGAGGTGTATTGTTCATGTCTTTGACATACAGTGGCTTGCCAAAGTATTCACCCCTTCAGCATTTTTCCTATTTTGTTGCCTTACAACTTGGAATTAAAATGGATTTTTTGGGGGTTTGTATCATTTGATTTACACAACATGCCTACCACTTTGAAGATGCAAAATATTTTTTGGGGTGAAACAAACAAGAAATAAGACAATAAAACAGAAAACTTGAGCATGCATAACTATTCTGTGTATGTCCATTACATGAAATCCTAATAAAAATCAATTTAAATTACAGGTTGTAATGCAACAAAATAGGAAAAACGCCAAGGGGGATGAATACTTTTACAAGGCACTGGTCAGTCTATAGCTATTTCTACAACACTACGATGTCAAATCTTAACCTGTCCACACGCTCCCATCTGTCTGTCAGGGTAGAGGACGGATGTTAAATAACATGTCAGGTGTTGTCTGTGTGCAGGCTGACGTTTTGTTTCCCTCTACCTATGTTCTGATAATCCGGTCTCTGACCCAATAATTGTAAAATATGTAATAAAAACATAATCCTTTCATGAACATGCTGCTTCTGCTTCAGAACATTGATAATTTGTGTGTGCCTCTGTCTGTCTGTGTGTGTCTCTGTCTGTGTGTGTGTGTCTCTGTCTGTGTGTGTGTGTCTCTGTCTGTGTGTGACTATCCTCACCCGTCTCCAATCTTATCAGCAGGACCCAGACAGCGATCAGGTATATACTCCAACATGATCTATCTCCACTATACTAACAAAATAAATCACACATCAACACAATCTCATTAATAAATCTGTCCAAACTGTTTTATTGATCCATATATTCTTCTAACAGTCAGTCTCTGTACAGTACAAGGCGTTTAAAGAGTCCAACAGTAGTCACACTCCTTATTTGGTTGAGTACCAAATGGCACCCTATTCCCTATTTAGTGGGGATAGTTCCTATAGGTATGAATGGCACTCTATTTCCTATAGGTCCTGGTCTAAAGTAGTGCACTATGTAGGGAATAGGGTGACATTTGGGACTCAGCCTTATTTGGCCATGCCAGACAACCAGCCCAGCTTGAACAGCGATGGCGCCGCCGGCTCCTCCTCCTGATTGGCTAGCTGTCTGAACAGGTTGCCGGGGCGGAAGGTGTCGTCATGGGTGGGTTTAGAGGTGGGTGAGGCCTAGGGGAGAGAGAAATTGAGGAGGGAGATGAGGAGGAGAGGATTTAAACAACAGATATGGGTTGAGTTACTTAACAGTCGGAACTTGGTCGTGTTCATTAGGCACCATACAGAAGATAACGCTTTGAAACTGAAGTGAAATAGAGAGAGAGACCACCTGACCTGAGAGAAACAGAGAGAGACCACCTGACCTGAGAGAAACAGAGAGAGACTACCTGACCTGAGAGAAACAGGGAGAGACTACCTGACCTGAGAGAAACAGAGAGAGACTACCTGAACTGAGAGAAACAGGGAGAGACTACCTGACCTGAGAGAAACAGGGAGAGACTACCTGACCTGAGAGAAACAGGGAGAGACTACCTGACCTGAGAGAAACAGAGAGAGACTACCTGAACTGAGAGAAACAGGGAGAGACTACCTGACCTGAGAGAAACAGGGAGAGACTACCTGACCTGAGAGAAACAGAGAGAGACTACCTGAACTGAGAGAAACAGGGAGAGACTACCTGACCTGAGAGAAACAGGGAGAGACTACCTGACCTGAGAGAAACAGGGAGAGACTACCTGACCTGAGAGAAACAGGGAGAGACTACCTGACCTGAGAGACTACCTGAACTGAGAGAAACAGGGAGAGACTACCTGACCTGAGAGACTACCTGAACTGAGAGAAACAGGGAGAGACTACCTGACCTGAGAGACTACCTGAACTGAGAGAAACAGGGAGAGACTACCTGACCTGAGAGACTACCTGAACTGAGAGAAACAGGGAGAGACTACCTGACCTGAGAGAAACAGGGAGAGACTACCTGACCTGAGAGAAACAGGGAGAGACCACCTGACCTGAGAGAAACAGAGAGAGACTACCTGAACTGAGAGAAACAGGGAGAGACTACCTGACCTGAGAGACTACCTGAACTGAGAGAAACAGGGAGAGACTACCTGACCTGAGAGACTACCTGAACTGAGAGAAACAGGGAGAGACTACCTGAACTGAGAGAAACAGGGAGAGACTACCTGACCTGAGAGAAACAGAGAGAGACTACCTGACCTGAGAGACTACCTGAACTGAGAGAAACAGGGAGAGACTACCTGACCTGAGAGAAACAGGGAGAGACTACCTGACCTGAGAGAAACAGGGAGAGACTACCTGACCTGAGAGAAACAGGGAGAGACTACCTGACCTGAGAGACTACCTGAACTGAGAGAAACAGGGAGAGACTACCTGACCTGAGAGACTACCTGAACTGAGAGAAACAGGGAGAGACTACCTGAACTGAGAGAAACAGGGAGAGACTACCTGACCTGAGAGACTACCTGAACTGAGAGAAACAGGGAGAGACTACCTGAACTGAGAGAAACAGGGAGAGACTACCTGACCTGAGAGAAACAGGGAGAGACTACCTGAACTGAGAGAAACAGGGAGAGACTACCTGACCTGAGAGAAACAGAGAGAGACTACCTGAACTTGTCCAACATTCTGTGCGTGACATGAACACGACCCTGGCTTCATCTCCTCCCTAATATAAAGGAAGCTGTTCTGCTTCCTTTGTTTTGTTTGTTCAGATCAGTGCAGATGAAGGAGAGGAGACAATGAGATGAGGCCACTAAGGAGAGGAAGCCACGTCAAGAGTATTGAGATGCACCGCATAGAGAAAAAAAAGTTCATTGATGTGATGAGCTGCTTGCTTCATGCACAACAACACTTGCTGTTTGTCTGGTCACAGATATGGTTTGGAGTGGTGTGAGGCAGGGTTTGAGATCAATTCCATTTTAATACAGTCAATTCAGGAGAATCGAAAAACCCTCTAAGATAAAAATAGGAAAATTGCCAATTCATGAATTGAATATCAATTGACTAGCTAAATTGACTGCAGATCCCGGCAGACAGCGTGAAACCAGGGCTCCATAGGGCTCTGCTCAACAAGAGTGCACTATACAGGGGGTAAGGTGTCATTTGGTACGCAGACCACATGTCCCTGTTAGTTAGCGATCTGAGGCAAAATCAAATCAAACCGTAGCCACGCTAAAAAAACAAATGCGGAAAATAGTTGTTAGCTTAGTACACTGCAAACCCACCCGCTGCAAAAACACTTGAGTGCAAGTGAAAATAACACACTATAGATACAGCACCGGTTAAAAGTTCGGACACACCTACTCATTCCAGGGTTTCTCTTTATTCATTTTTATTTTCTACATTGTAGAATAATAGTGAAGACATCAAAACTATGATGTATTCACTCTCCTCCCAGAGGACCTGAGCCCTAGGACCATGCCTCAGGACTACCTGGCCTGATGACTCCTGGCTGTCCCCAGTCCACCTGGTCGTGCTGCTGCTCCAGATTCCACTCTTCTGCCTGCGGCTATGGAACCCTGACCTGTCCTTGTCCCTGACCTGCTGTTTTCGACTCTCTCTTGCTCTCCCTCTCTCTCTACCGCACCTGCTGTCTCGACCTCTGAATGCTCGGCTATGAAAAGCCAACTGATATTTACTCCTAATGTACTGACCTGTTGCAACCTCTACAACCACTGTGATTATTATTTGACCCTGCTGGTCATTTATGAACGTTTGATCATCTTGAAGAACAAATCTGGCCTTAATGGCCATGTACTTTTATAATCTCCACCCGGCACAGCCAGAAGGGGAATGGCCACCCCTCAGAGCCTGGTTCCTTTCTAGGTTTCTTCCTAGGTTCCTGCCTTTCTAGGGAGTTTTTCCTAGCCACCGTGCTTCTACATCTGCATTGCTTGCTGTTTGGGGTTTTAGGCTGGGTTTCTGTATAGCACTTTGTGACATCTGCTGATATAAAAAGGGCTTTATAAATAACATTTGATTGATTTGATTGATATGGAATCATGTAGTAACCAAAAAAGTGTTAAACAAATCAAAATATATTTTATATTTGAGATTCTTCACAGTAGCCACCCTTTGTCTTGATCACAGCTTTGCACTCTCTTGGCATTCTCTCAACCAGCTTCATGAGGTTGACACCTGGAATGCATTTCAATTAACAGGTGTGCCTTGTTAAAAGTTAATTTGTGAAATTTCTTTCCTTCTTAATGCGTTTGAGCCAATCAGTTATGTTGTGACAAGGTGGGGATGGTATACAGAAGATAGTCCTATTTGGTAAAAGACCAAGTCCATATTATGGCAAGAACAGCTCAAATTAGCAAGGAGAAATGACAGTCCATCATTACTTTAAATTTAAGACATGAAGGACTTAAGACATGAAGGACAGTCAATCCGGAAAATTTCAAGAACTTTGAAAGTTTCTTAAAGTGCAGTCGCAAAAACTATCAAGCGCTATGATGAAACTGGCTCTCATGAGGACCACCACAGGAAAGGAAGACCCAGAGTTACCTCTGCTGCAGAGGATAAGTTCATTACAGTTAAATGAACCTCAAAAATTGCAGCCCAAATAAATGCTTCACAGAGTTCAAGTAACAGACGCATCTCAACATCAACTGTTCAGAGGAGACTGCGTGACTCAGGCCTTCATGGTCGAATTGCTGCAAAGAAACCACTACTAAAGGACACCAATAATAAGAAGAGACTTGCTTGGGCCAAGAAACACGAGCAATGGACATTAGACTGGTGGAAATCTGTCCTTTGGTCTGATGAGTCCATATTTGAGATTTTTGTTTACAACCGCCATGTTTTTGTGAGACGCAGAGTAGGTGAATGGATGATCTCCGCATGTGTGGTTCCCACCGTGAAGCATGGAGGAGAAGGTGTGATGGTGCTTTGCTTGCGACACTGTCTGTGATTTATTTAAAATTCAAGGCACACTTAACCAGCATGGCTACCACAGCATTATGAAGCAATACGCCATCCCATCTGGTTTGGGCTTAGTGGTACTATCATTTGTTTTTCAACAGGCCAATGACCCAACACACCTCCAGGCTGTGTAAGGGCTATTTTACCAAGAAGGAGAGTGATGGAGTGCTGCATCAGATGACCTGGCCTCCACAATCACCCGAGATCCACCCAAATGAGATGGTTTGGGATGAGTCGGACCGCAGAGTGAAGGAAAAGCAGCCAACAAGTGCTCAGCATATGTGGGAACTCCTTCAAGACTGTTGGAAAAGCATTCCAGGTGACTACCTCATGAAGCTGGTTGAGAGAATGCAAAGCTGTCATCAAGGCAAAGGGTGGCTACTTTGAAGAATCTCAAATATAAAAATATATTTTGATTTGTTTAACACTTTTTTGGTTACTACATGATTCCATACGTGTTATTTCATAGTTTTTGATGTCTTCACTATTATTCTAGAATGTAGAAAATAGTAAAAATAAAGAAAAACCCTTGAATGAGTAGGTGTGTCCAAACCTTTGACTGGTACTGTAGATAACTAAAGACACTACACACACACTAAAGATACCACACACACACTAAAGATACCACACACACACACACTACACTAAAGATACCACACTACACACACACACTAAAGATACCACACACACACACTACACTAAAGATACCACACTACACACACACACACTACACTAAAGATACCACACTACACACACACACACACTAAAGATACCATACACACACACACTAGATACCACACACACACTGAAGATACCACACACACACACTACACTAAAGATACAACACACACAATGACCTGTTGCTGCTGTCCTGGGTCTGTTGCCCTCAACACAGCTGGAAATGCAGACAACATAAAACCACAACATAAAACATCATGATACATATCATAGGACATCAACAGAAACGGCAAAGTAAAGGTTTTTAAAAATATTATTCTACTGAAACATGAGGTGAGGTTGAAATTCATACAGGCAGGCTTATATGAAAACCTCAGCTATACGTTCAACCTCAACACCCCCTCCTCCCCTCAACACCCCCTCCTCCCCTCAACACCCCCTCCTCCCCTCAACACCCCCTCCTCCCCTCAACACCCCCTCCTCCCCTCAACACCCCCCGTCCATCCGTCTGTCTGTCCGTGTGACTCACCAGTGGGCGTGTGATGTCAGCTCCCTGTGTGGAGGACTTGGTCTTACGGGAGTTGGTCATGCTTAGAGGTAACAGCCCAAACCTGGAGAACATAGACCAGACACAGGGTGCTGGGTTAAAAACACTTCTGGACCTGTAGCCTATTCTAACCTGGAGAACAGTGAGACCAGAGACAGGGTTCTGGGTAAAAAACACTTCTGGACCTGTAGCCTATTCTAACCTGGAGAACATAGACCAGACACAGGGTTCTGGGTTAAAAACACTTCTGGACCTGTAGCCTATTCTAACCTGGAGAACAGTGAGACCAGAGACAGGGTTCTGGGTAAAAAACACTTCTGGACCTGTAGCCTATTCTAACCTGGAGAACAGCGAGACCAGACACAGGGTGCTGGGTTAAAAACACTTCTGGACCTGTAGCCTATTCTAACCTGGAGAACAGTGAGACCAGAGACAGGGTTCTGGGTAAAAAACACTTCTGGACCTGTAGCCTATTCTAACCTGGAGAACAGAGAGACCAGACACAGGGTACTGGGTTAAAAACACTTCTGGACCTGTAGCCTATTCTAACCTGGAGAACAGAGAGACCAGACACAGGGTACTGGGTTAAAAACACTTCTGGACCTGTAGCCTATTCTAACCTGTAGAACAGAGAGACCAGACACAGGGTTCTGGGTAAAAAACACTTCTGGACCTGTAGCCTATTCTAACCTGGAGACCAGAGACAGGGTGCTGGGATTATTATTATTATTTTATTATATTAAAAACACTTCTGGACCTGTAGCCTATTCATAAGGCATCTCAGAGTAGAAGTGCTGATCTGGGATCAGGTCCCCCTGTCCACGCCATCTTACTCACTATGATCTAAAAGGGAAATCTGATCCAATATCAGCACTCCTATTCGGAGACACTTTTTAATGATTATGGGCCCTAGGGTGTGTGTTTGTGCGGGTGTGTGTTCTCACCTGATCTGGCTGTTGGCCAGCGGCAGGATGTTGAAAGGTTCCTGAGAGCCCACGCTGTTACCACGGGAAACAAACTGTTTCTCTGTCCCCGTCAACAACCCCAACAACACCTGGAACAACACGACATTATCACAACATGAACACAGTGTTTGGAATGGGGACATTTAAAGTGAATAAAGTCATTAACACAACGCTTAGCATATTGCTATATCTCCCCTGTGTGTAACACACATGATTTCCAGTGTTGTGGTCGTACAGGGTGTGGGTTGATGGTCTCTGGACTCCATGCTGTATGTTATGGATTGTTCTCATATCTGTTGATAGTGACTGACATCAGACTGGAGGTCTGGACCAAGGACACTGATTGTTATTGTATTCTGTAACACTGTGATCTGTAGCAGCTGACAAAGTTGTTTAGAATTCCTCCAAGCCTCTGGGCTGGTGTTTCCAGAACATCTGGTGCTGTGTGATTACGATATAATGGCCTTCTCAGAGCAGGCCAAGTTAGACATTTTCTCTGCTACTGTGCTGGAGGCAGTCGCAGCTTGTAATTAAACTGAAATTATTTCGATTGATGTTATCAACGATTTCTCTCTTTTTTGTTGACCTGGAAATTCCCTTTACAATGTTATTACAACATTATCACAATGTTATTACAACATAATGTTATAACAATGTTAACATAACATTATCACAATGTTAACAAAACATTATCACAATGTTAACACAACATTATCACAATGTTAACAAAACATTATCACAATGTTAACACAACATAATGTTATAACAATGTTAACACAACCAAAACACAACAATGGCATAATATAACACACCACAACATTATATAATTACGTTAACACAACATTAACAACATCTGAATCACCAACAGCACCTCAGAGCGCTACAAATTGTGACCAAAGTTACCACATGACCAATACACTGTGGATGAACCAGGAAAACCCTATTGTACACTGATACCACATGACCAATACACTGTGGATGAACCAGGAAAACCCTATTGTACATTGATACCATGATAATATCATGATTTCTTTTAGTCTCTATTCACATGTTAGTAGTGTCAGGGGGTGGGGCCATTCGTACCGAACTCCTCTGTGATAGGCGGTTGAGGTTGCTGTTGAGTGGCGGCGTGAACACATCCAGGTCAAAGGGGTCAATGTAGCTCTCCAGCGAATCACAAACCTTCTGGACCCTGTAACATAATAATTATAAAATAATAATAATAATAATTGGTCATTTAGCAGACGCTCTTATCCAGAGCGACTTACAAGAGCAATTAGGGTTAAGTGCCTTGCTCAAGGGTACATCGACAGATTTTTCACCTAGTCGGCTCGGGGATTAGAACCAGCGACCTTTCGGTTACTGGCCCAACGCTCTTACCCACTAAGCTACCTGCCGCCCACTAAGCTACCTGCCACCCATACAGAGAGACCAGGAGGTTAATGGACCCTGTAACATACAGAGAGACCAGGAGGTTACAGGACCCTGTAACATACAGAGAGACCAGGAGGTTAATGGACCCTGTAACATACAGAGAGACCAGGAGGTTAATGGACCCTGTAACATACAGAGAGACCAGGAGGTTACAGGACCCTGTAACATACAGAGAGACCAGGAGGTTAATGGACCCTGTAACATACAGAGACCAGGAGGTTAATGGACCCTGTAACATACAGAGAGACCAGGAGGTTACAGGACCCTGTAACATACAGAGACCAGGAGGTTAATGGACCCTGTAACATACAGAGACCAGGAGGTTAATGGACCCTGTAACATACAGAGAGACCAGGAGGTTAATGGACCCTGTAACATACAGAGAGACCAGGAGGTTAATGGACCCTGTAACATACAGAGACCAGGAGGTTAATGGACCCTGTAACATACAGAGAGACCAGGAGGTTACAGGACCCTGTAACATACAGAGACCAGGAGGTTAATGGACCCTGTAACATACAGAGACCAGGAGGTTAATGGACCCTGTAACATACAGAGAGACCAGGAGGTTAATGGACCCTGTAACATACAGAGACCAGGAGGTTAATGTTACAACCAGTGATACCAGGGCATTGAACGTGTGTGTGTGTGTGTGTGTGTGTGTGTACCTGGGGTCTTGGTGAGAGCGGAAGCCCTTGTCCTCCTCCAGTCTAGTACTCAGGGTAGCAGTGAGATATCTCAGGTCAAACAACAGCTGTAGAGATCTGTTCTGGGTCATAGGGAACGGACAGTCCTGGAGAAAGCGAGAGAGAGACAGAGAGAGAGAGAGAGACAGATATCAACTCATTTCGTTGTCCAGGTGTGTGTGTGTGTGTGTTACCTTGTCCTGTGTGTGTGTGTTACCTTGTCCTGTGTGGTGTGTGTGTGGGTGTGTGTATGTGTGTGTGTGTGTTACCTTGTCCTGTGTGGTGTGTGTGAGGGTGTGTGTATGTGTGTGTGTGTGTGTGTGTGTTACCTTGTCCTGTGTGTGTGTGTGAGGGTGTGTGAATGTGTTACCTTGTCCTGTGTGGTGTGCGTGAGGGTGTGTGTATGTGTATGTGTGTGTGTGTGTGTGTGTGTGTGTTACCTTGTCCTGTGTGGTGTGTGTGTGTGTGAGGGTGTGTGTGTGTGTTACCTTGTCCTGTGTGGTGTGTGAGGGTGTGTGTATGTGTATGTGTGTGTGTGTGTGTTACCTTGTCCTGTGTGGTGTGTGTGTATGTGTGTGTGTGTGTGTGTGTGTGTGTGTTACCTTGTCCTGTGTGGTGTGTGTGTGTGTGTGAGGGTGTGTGTGTGTGTTACCTTGTCATGTGTGTGTGTGTGTGTGTGTGTTACCTTGTCCTGTGTGGTGTGTGTGTGTGTGTGTGAGGGTGTGTGTGTGTGTGTTACCTTGTCCTGTGTGGTGTGTGAGGGTGTGTGTGTGTGTTACCTTGTCCTGTGTGGTGTGTGTGAGGGTGTGTGTGTGTGTTACCTTGTCCTGTGTGGTGTGTGTGAGGGTGTGTGTGTGTGTTACCTTGTCCTGTGTGTGTGTGTGTGTGTTACCTTGTCCTGTGTGTGTGTGTGTGTGTTACCTTGTCCTGTGTGGTGTGTGTGAGGCTCTGGTACTCCTGCAGCACCAGGTCCATGCAGCCTTGTAGTAACTCCTGTAGGGTGGGTCGGGGCAGAGCATGTCCCCCTACTCCATTCACCTCCAGACACAGCTGGAACAGCAGAGACTGGACAAACCACGACGGCTATGGAGAGAGAGAGAGATAATATTGTACCATCTCAATGTTCATTTTCTATTTAAAAAAACCTTTATCCTGTCTGAGACACTACTGGTCATGTCCTGCTGAGAGTTTATCCTGTCTGAGACACTACTGGTCATGTCCTGCTGAGAGTTTATCCTGTCTGAGACACTACTGGTCATGTCCTGCTGAGCGATGATGTCATAACATCACTCTCACCTGGACAGGAATTCTGATTTTGGAGGTGACGCTGCTCCCTGACTCCGCCTCTTCCTGGATCTCTAGCTCCTCCCAGTTGGTGGCGTTTGCTAGGATAGCCCCGGCGGACTCTGCGTGCAGCGAGGTCGCAAACCGACCCACCAGTGCCTTGGAGAGAGAGGGAGACCAGGGGGGAAGTTACTAAAAAGACTGGCTTGTGATTTCAGTTTGTCTGACATTCTCAGACCCCAAAACTCCGTATGTATCAAGCCTCTCAGAGTTCTGATCTAGGATCAGGTCCCATCTGTCCATGTAATCTAAAAGGGCCAGTATTCAGAGTCGTAGAGTAGGAGTGTTGATCTAGGATCAGGTCCCCCTGTCCATGTAATCTAAAAGGGCCAGTATTCAGAGTCGTAGAGTAGGAGTGCTGGTCTGGGATCAGGTCCCATCTGTCCATGTAATCTAAAAGGGCCAGTATTCAGAGTCGTAGAGTAGGAGTGCTGGTCTAGGATCAGGTCCCATCTGTCCATGTAATCTAAAAGGGCCAGTATTCAGAGTCGTAGAGTAGGAGTGCTGGTCTGGGATCAGGTCCCATCTGTCCATGTAATCTAAAAGGGCCAGTATTCAGAGTCGTAGAGTAGGAGTGCTGGTCTGGGATCAGGTCCCATCTGTCCATGTAATCTAAAAGGGCCAGTATTCAGAGTCGTAGAGTAGGAGTGTTGATCTAGGATCAGGTCCCCCTGTCCATGTAATCTAAAAGGGCCAGTATTCAGAGTCGTAGAGTAGGAGTGCTGGTCTAGGATCAGGTCCCATCTGTCCATGTAATCTAAAAGGGCCAGTATTCAGAGTCGTAGAGTAGGAGTGCTGGTCTGGGATCAGGTCCCATCTGTCCATGTAATCTAAAAGGGCCAGTATTCAGAGTCGTAGAGTAGGAGTGTTGGTCTAGGATCAGGTCCCATCTGTCCATGTAATCTAAAAGGGCCAGTATTCAGAGTCGTAGAGTAGGAGTGTTGATCTAGGATCAGGTCCCCCTGTCCATGTAATCTAAAAGGGCCAGTATTCAGAGTCGTAGAGTAGGAGTGTTGATCTAGGATCAGGTCCCATCTGTCCATGTAATCTAAAAGGGCCAGTATTCAGAGTCGTAGAGTAGGAGTGTTGGTCTAGGATCAGGTCCCATCTGTCCATGTAATCTAAAAGGGCCAGTATTCAGAGTCGTAGAGTAGGAGTGTTGATCTAGGATCAGGTCCCCCTGTCCATGTAATCTAAAAGGGCCAGTATTCAGAGTCGTAGAGTAGGAGTGTTGATCTAGGATCAGGTCCCATCTGTCCATGTAATCTAAAAGGGCCAGTATTCAGAGTCGTAGAGTAGGAGTGCTGGTCTAGGATCAGGTCCCATCTGTCCATGTAATCTAAAAGGGCCAGTATTCAGAGTCGTAGAGTAGGAGTGTTGATCTAGGATCAGGTCCCATCTGTCCATGTAATCTAAAAGGGCCAGTATTCAGAGTCGTAGAGTAGGAGTGCTGGTCTAGGATCAGGTCCCCCTGTCCATGTAATCTAAAAGGGCCAGTATTCAGAGTCGTAGAGTAGGAGTGCTGGTCTAGGATCAGGTCCCATCTGTCCATGTAATCTAAAAGGGCCAGTATTCAGAGTCGTAGAGTAGGAGTGTTGATCTAGGATCAGGTCCCATCTGTCCATGTAATCTAAAAGGGCCAGTATTCAGAGTCGTAGAGTAGGAGTGCTGGTCTAGGATCAGGTCCCATCTGTCCATGTAATCTAAAAGGGCCAGTATTCAGAGTCGTAGAGTAGGAGTGTTGATCTAGAATCAGGTCCCATCTGTCCATGTAATCTAAAAGGGCCAGTATTCAGAGTCGTAGAGTAGGAGTGTTGATCTAGGATCAGGTCCCATCTGTCCATGTAATCTAAAAGGGCCAGTATTCAGAGTCGTAGAGTAGGAGTGTTGATCTAGGATCAGGTCCCATCTGTCCATGTAATCTAAAAGGGCCAGTATTCAGAGTCGTAGAGTAGGAGTGCTGGTCTAGGATCAGGTCCCATCTGTCCATGTAATCTAAAAGGGCCAGTATTCAGAGTCGTAGAGTAGGAGTGCTGGTCTAGGATCAGGTCCCATCTGTCCATGTAATCTAAAAGGGCCAGTATTCAGAGTCGTAGAGTAGGAGTGTTGATCTAGGATCAGGTCCCCCTGTCCATGTAATTAATTTTGATCTAATAGGCAAAACTGATCCTAGAGATGTTTAAACAGCCCCTGAAAATGTCTGACAAATTTTGATTTAGTGGTGAACTATCCCTCCAAGTAACCCCTCTCACCTTAGAGAGGGCGGAGCTCCATATCCGATATGCTTCCATACTGACAACCAGAAGCTCCTCTTTCAGACACGCCCACTTAGCCTGGGCGGGGCTAACCTCCGTCACCTTGGCAGCTGCCTTCCCCAACTTCCTGCTTTGGCGGGGTGTTCCCCTGGTGACAGCGTCAGCCGCAGCCCCGCCCTGTTTACCCAGGATGCACTGCCTGAGGTTGGGGCAGAGCTTGCTGAGGGACTGACAGAGGCGGGCCATGAAGAGCACCGAGCTGAGACGGGCGGGGCTGGGGGAGGAGCCAACAGGTGAGGTGACGCCAGGTGAGGCCACCCTCAGTTCTGAGCGCACGCAGGTGATGATGTCACGTACGCACGCCAGACAGCGTTCACGTAGGGTCTCCTCTACGGCAGCGGCGTCTGTGAACCGGTCGAATGATGAGACTGTACCGGAACCTGAACAACTACTGGACCCAGAGCCTGGGGCTATGGGGAAGGAGTCTGAGAGGACCTGGGGATCTGTGGATGAAGAGGAGGAGGAGATGGAGGAGGAGATGGAGGAGGAGGAGAAGGAAGAAATGGAGGAGGAAGAGGAGGAGGAGGAAGACGTGGAGGAGGAAGAGATGGAGATGGAGGAGGAGGAAGAGGAGGAGGAGAAGGAAGAGAAGGAAGAGATGGAGGAGGAGGAGAAGGAAGAGGAGGAGGAGAAGGAAGAAATGGAGGAGGAAGAGGAGGAGGAGGAAGACGTGGAGGAGGAAGAGATGGAGGAGGAGGAAGAGGAGGAGGAGAAGGAAGAGATGGAGGAGGAAGAGGAGCAGAAGGAAGAGATGGAGGAGGAGGAGGAGGAAGAGATGAGGAGGAGGAGGAAGAAGAGATGGAGGAGGAGGAAGAGAGAGGAGGAAGAAGAGATGGAGGAGAAAGAGGTGGAGGAGGAAGAGGAGGAGGAGAAGGAAGAGATGGAGGAGGAGGAGGAAGAGATGAGGAGGAGGAGGAAGAAGAGATGGAGGAGGAAGAGAGAGGAGGAAGAAGAGATGGAGGAGGAGGAGGAAGAGAGAGGAGGAGGAGAACCTCTGGTCAAAATAAGTGCACTATAGGGAGAAATGGGTTTAATTTGAGATGCTGACGATATTGATGACTTCATGTTAAGTAGTGCACCTTACGAGAAATAGATTATCATTAGATTATCCTTAGACCAGGTATCCCTGGTAAAATTTTAATGGGACCACCAATAATCCATCTGTCTCCCTACCTGTGTTATCAGAGGACAGGTAGTGCTGCATGTTATCCATCTGTCTCCCTACCTGTGTTATCAGAGGACAGGTAGTGCTGCAAGTTATCCATCTGTCTCCCTACCTGTGTTATCAGAGGACAGGTAGTGCTGCAGGTTATCCATCTCGCTCCCTACCTGTGTTATCAGAGGAC
>NC_140015.1:39820084-39907584 GCF_964263955.1 Coregonus lavaretus | reverse complement strand
AAACAGACCTGTTGCTAAACCTGTTTCTAAAAGGTTCCCCACTGTCTGAATAGGAACAGCTCAATGTAATGAGAGGAGCAGGGTGTACAGAATACACATGACAAGATAATATCAACATAATATTAATAACAACATCTAAACTGTCAGCTCTCCTTTCTATTTTATAACATGGACACAGATTAGTCCAAGTCCTGGACTGAAAAGCATGGTCAACAGAGATTCTCCACAGAAGGTGCTCCTTCCTCCAGGAACCACACACAGCCTTCCAAGCGTCCACAATCAAAGCCTGGGGACGAGGTTAGTCCAGGACTAGGTTTAATCTGTGTCCTGGAAACGGGGCAGCTGGTTACCTGCAGGCGTTGTAGGAAGAGCTGCTGTAGGAAGTCCTCCCACAGCGCTAGGGGGCGCTCTAACAGCCGCTGGCAGACGAAGCTCCAGTGTTGACTGATGGAGTCGGTGGAGAGGAGGTCCCACACGGCATCTCTGATGGAGGCTAGGCCCTTCAGATTATTCACATAGACCACCAGACTGCTGACACCGTTACAGACGTCATCCTTGCAGCTGGGAGAAATAATACAACAAGTAAACAAGGACAAAGGACAAAAGTAAAATACGAAATACCTCCCAAATTAAATGTTTAACCCCTTTACACTCTTGGGAATTGGCCTATATGGATTGGGCTACATTGAAATGTTTCCTACTGTATAAATATGGAATGCATAACCATGGTAACAATTAAAATTGAACAGTTGGGAGATTATGGGAAAATTATTCGACCAAAATTGAGGACACAACAGTTCACCTGATACAAGACTGAATCCAAAAAATCACACTGTTGATGTTATGTGCATTTTACATGTACTTTTAGCCGCATTTGTTGATAATGAAATCTGAAATAGTCTGGATATATTCAGTAACATGATAATATTCCTGGGAAATGTGTTAAAGGATTTGAGTGAGAGGACTAACTGGTGTCTCCAAGTGGCCACACACCTCTCCAAAGTTCCTAACTAATTCTAATGCACTTTTATGACTCAAAGTCTTCAACTATAAGGTGCTGTTTTGAGCTCTCCTAGCTGTGCTGGTGAGGAACTAGAGCAAGGACACTTGTAGTAGTTTTCTTTTGGAACACAGCCCTGCATCCCCGCCTTTACACAATTACTGTTGTTGTTTACGCAATTCAAAAATGGTCCATTTATAAATCGCAATCTGGGTCAGGTGGGCATCATTTGAAAGCTTGTTCTATTGCCAACATGACTAGCTAAGTTATAAACTACGATATTACAGTGTTAGGCTTTCACAAGGTAATTCAGGGAAACAGATGGTCATTTTGGTTGGCATAGAAAGGAGTCCTGAGCTCATTCAGGTGGGTGTGCCGAGGATAATGTTCTTCACAGTAGACAAACCGGCTCGTTCTGTTCAGAACAACCCAGGGTATAACGCCATGTCATCTTGATCTTTACATCAAACGTAGTGATCATAAACGTTGACACTATATATGACATGAGTTATATGATATGGAAATGTCAAGTGGAAATGTGGGTGTTTGGCTGCTGGTATGACATCAAAGCAGTATTTACTATAGTCCTCAACGTCTCCTCTTTCTAAATACATAGAGTCCTCTTCATTTACAGCATTTCTCTCACTCAGTCAACAACATTAGCGGGAGGGATGGGGGGCAACTTGTTGTCACGTGCGGTGCTGAAGTTCAGAACGGCTGTCAGTCAAAACCCATACAGAGCTGTGAAGCACAGAGCCAGAGGTCTGACGTCATGTATAGCATGTTACTGTACAGCCGCTGAGCTCTGACGTCATGTATAGCATGTTACTGTACAGCCGCTGAGCTCTGACGTCATGTATAGCATGTTACTGTACAGCCGCTGAGCTCTGACGTCATGTATAGCATGTTACTGTACAGCCACTGATCTCTGACGTCATGTATAGCATGTTACTGTACAGCCGCTGAGCTCTGACGTCATGTATAGCATGTTACTGTACAGCCGCTGAGCTCTGACGTCATGTATAGCATGTTACTGTACAGCCGCTGAGCTCTGACGTCATGTATAGCATGTTACTGTACAGCCGCTGAGCTCTGACGTCATGTATAGCATGTTACTGTACAGCCGCTGAGCTCTGATGTCATGTATAGCATGTTACTGTACAGCCGCTGAGCTCTGACGTCATGTATAGCATGTTACTGTACAGCCACTGTGTTCCAATGTAGGCGCTTATCAGTGTCCAAATCTGCCATTTTCAACCCATATACGAGTTTAAAGGGTTGCCTGTTACTGAGGTTTATATCTTGTAAAACAACAGGGGGTTTGTTCATTAGAATTCATGCTCGTTTTATTATTTAAAAAGTGGAACATGAATTGCATCATTCAAGTCAGGAGTGTGTCTCCAAGTTGAAGGGTTTATTAAAATCACCTCACCACTGTCTGGAAGTCACCCTCGGAGTTTCGTCAGCAACACGTGACAACGGAGGGCCCTCCGAGCGAGTTGGTAGGGGCGGAGGTTTGTGATTTACCGTCCGGCTCGTTCTTAATTCAAACTTTGCTCAGTTACTCGCCTCCTTCTATAAATGCATTGGAGGAGAAGGTCCGAGGGAGGGACCTTGGACCTTTTTCTCCAATAGGATGTGAGGAATCGAGGCCAGATGAATTGAGATAGAGCCTAGAAAAAAGGCCAGATAGAACACATAGGAGTCAGCTGTTCTAATCAGTTCCATTGACTCCGTTCCATTTTGGTCCATTTAGTTCCCAGAGCAGATATAGTTCCTGAAGAACCTGGATATTTCTGGTCACAGATCACCGACTCTCCTTACCAATCTCATTCTTGTTCTACAGCGGATTATGATAGCTATTAAATATCAGCTGTTGAAATGAAGGGCAGTGATTGGCTGAAATATGGCAGCTTTTTCTATATGCAAAGTAAAGGGCATTGATTGGATGATGTCTTACATGTTGATCCACTGTTGTAGGGTGTCTCTGAGCTGCTCTCTCTGGATTGGCTGAGCCAGGGTTCTGAGGGCGGGCTGGAACTCAGTGATGGAGGAGGGGAGGTACTTGAACCAGCTACCTGTACTCACCTCCTCCTGAAGGACACGCCTCCCTTTACCTGGACAACAGGGGACACAAGTGAGACCAGAAGGACAGGTTCACACAAGATGTCAAAAGTTCTATACTTACGCAATAAAGCCGGGGGTGGGGGGGTGGTATATTGACATTATACCACAAACCCCAAGGTGCCTTATTGCTATTATAAACTGGTTACCAACAAATATAATTTTGTGTCTTTACAATATACCTGTGGTATATTGTCGGATATACAGTGCATTCAGAAAGTATTCAGACCCCTTGAATTTTTCCACATTTTAGGTTACAGCCTTATTCTAAAATTGATTAAATAGTTTGTTTCCCCTAATCAATCTACGCACAATACCCCACAATGACAAAGCAAAAACAGGTTTTTAGAAATGTTTGCAAATGTATGAAAATAAAAAATATCACATTTACATAAGTACTCAGACCCTTTACTCAGTACTTTGTTGAAGCACCTTTGGCAGCGATTACAGCCTCGAGTCTTCTTGGGTATGAAGCTACAAGCTTGGCACACCTGTATTTGGGGAGTTTCTCCCATTCTTCTCTGCAGATCCTCTCAGGTTGGATGGAGAGCGTCGCTGCACAGCTATTTTCAGCTCTCCAGAGATGTTCAATCGGGTTCAAGTCCGGGCTCTGGCTGGGCCACTCAAGGACATTCAGAGACTTGTCCCGAAGCCACTCCTGCATTGTCTTGGCTGTGTGCTTAGGGTCGTTGTCCTGTTGGAAGGTCAACCTTTGCCCCAGACTGGAGCAGGTTTTCATCAAAGATCTCTCTGTACTTTGCTCCGTTCATCTTTCCCTCGATCCTGACTAGTCTCGCAGTCCTTGCTGCTAAAAAACATCCCCACAGCATGATGCTGCCACCACCATGCTTCACCGTAGGGATGGTGCCAGGTTTCTTCCAGACGTGACGCTTGGCATTCAGGCCAAAGAGTTCAATCTTGGTTTCATCAGACCAAAGAATCTTGCTTCTCATGGTCTGAGAGTCTTTAGGTGCCTTTTGGCAAACTCCAAGTGGGCTGTCATGTGCCTTTTACTGAGGAGTGGCTTCCTTCTGGCCTGATTGGTGGAGTGCTGCAGAGATGGTTGTCCTTCTGGAAGGTTCTCCCATCTTCACAGAGGAACTTTGGAGCTCTGTCAGAGTGACCATCAGGTTCTTGGTCACCTCCCTGATCAAGGCCCTTCTCCCCCGATTGCTCAGTTTGGCCGGGCGGCCAGCTCTAGGAAGAGTCTTGGTGGTTCCAAACTTCTTCCATTTAAGAATGATGGAGGCCACTGTGTTCTTGGGGACCTTCATTGCTGCAGAAATGTTTTGGTACCCTTTGGGGCTCAAGAGCAGTTTGGGACTAAAATGGGATGAAAGTACTTTTTCTTCTTCAACCATTTCTTGCAGGGCATCATAGGTAATGTACCTGCAGGCGTGTTGGAGGTGACGTTCTCCAGAGTGGTGAAGAGGAGGCCGGAGCTCAGCCCTCCGTTCCCCAGCCGGGGACTCCCTTCTGGGGGTACGTAGAAGACAGCGTAGGCCTGGTACAGAGTGGTCACAAGGAGCTCCACCAGGCTACACACCTGGGCCTTAATACCAGCACCTGGAACACAGACAGTCATGGCTGTAAACCTGAAACACCACACCAGTCCACTGAACAGAGATGAAGTGGTTTAACAAAAACATCCCAACATGCAATCATGAAAGTGTGATAAAATTGCATGTTGACTTTGAGTAGAAGTGTCACGGCCGTAATAGTTTGTATTATTTTTGGTATAACACCATGTTGTGGTCTGCCTGTTGACTAGCTGGGATGTTGTGTAGTGTATTGTGTTGTGTTGTATTGTGTAGGATGTAGTGTTGTGTATTGTGTTGTATTGTGTAGGATGTTGTGTTGTACTGTGTAGGATGTTGTGTTGTGTATTGTATAGTGTTGTGTATTGTGTAGGATGTAGTGTTGTATTATGTAGGATGTAGTGTTGTGTATTGTGTAGGATGTAGGGTTGTGTATTGTGTAGGATGTGTTGTGTATTGTGTAGGATGTAGTGTTGTATTATGTAGGATGTAGTGTTGTGTATTGTGTAGGATGTAGGGTTGTGTATTGTGTAGGATGTGTTGTGTATTGTGTAGGATGTTGTGTAGGATATAGTGTTGTGTATTGTGTAGGATGTTGTGTATTGTGTTGTGTAGGATGTAGTGTTGTGTATTGTGTAGGATGTAGGGTTGTGTATTGTGTAGGATGTAGGGTTGTGTATTGTGTAGGATGTGTTGTGTATTGTGTAGGATGTTGTGCAGGATATAGTGTTGTGTATTGTGTAGGATGTTGTGTATTGTGTTGTGTAGGATGTAGTGTTGTGTATTGTGTAGGCTGTTGAGTTGTATATTGTGTTGTATTGTGTATGATGTAGTGTTGTGTATTGTATAGGATGTTGTGTTGTGTATTGTGTTTTATTGTGTAGGATGCCGTGTTGTGTATGGTGTAGGATGTAGTGTTGTGTATTGTGTAGGATGTAGTGTATGGTGTAGAATGTTGTGGTGTGTATTGTGTTGTATTGTGTGGGATATTGTGTTGTGTATCGTGTATGATGTTGTGTTGTGTATTGTGTAGGATGTCGTGTTGTATTATGTAGGATGTAGTGTTGTGTATTGTGTAGGATGTTGTGTTGTATTGTGTAGGATGTAGTGTTGTGTATTGTGTAGGATGTTGTGTTGTATTATGTAGGATGTAGTGTTGTGTATTGTGTAAGATGATGTGTTGTATTATGTAGGATGTTGTGTAGTGTATTGTGTTGTATTGTGGTACACTGGTATATATTAGTACCATGTTGTGGCTGGTTGAGTAGCTGTTGGATAGAGGCCTTCCTAGCCAGGAGGAAGGCAGCCAGAGCCTGACGTGGAGAGCTGTCCTCCAGGAGCATGGTGGACACTAGGGCTTCAGCGATGGCCTGGTCCGACACCGCCCGACCACGCAGAATTGACTTACTGTCCAGCAAAATGGTGGACCTGGGGGGAGGGGGGGTGGAAGAGAGAGATGCATATTATTGTTTTGTTTCAGCTCAGCAGGATTTTGGGAGCACTGTGCAACTAGGAAAACAATCTCCCAGATAATAATTGTTGTACTAAAAAAGGCTTTGCTGTCCAGTTGTTTCAGAGTGCCCTCGAGAAGAAAGGTGAAAGTGCTGATTCATTAGGGTCATGGTTGCACCGTTACTTCAGCAAACACATCTTCCTTCTAGCAGAACCAGGTCAAAAGATCTGATCCATATTACCGGCGCAACGTTTTTCTCTTCCCCACCCCCCCATAAAAAAATTAAGTGGTTGTCCCACTGGCTATCCTAAGGTGAATGCACCAATTTGTAAGTCGCTCTGGATAAGAGCGTCTGCTAAATGATGTAAATGTAAATGTGAATCACCGGGACCTCATTTTACATTCGTAAACCATGTAGTGGGTTGTTCTAAAACTACTCGCTCGTCATTAACCGTTTGTTTACACTTTGTTCAGTCATGTTACCTCATTGGCTAGCTAGCTAACAACCTGGTAACTTTACATTTACATTTTAGTCATTTAGCAGACGCTCTTATCCAGAGCGACTTACAGTTAGTGAGTGCATACATTTCAACCCTGGGGTTGCAAACGCCATGCTCTACCAACTGAGCTACACAGGACTTTACCAAACATTTGGGGCACTGAAAGAAAGGGATAGCTTTTTTAGGAGATAACTGATCAAATGAATGAATGAATGAATAGATCTCTTGCTTGTCATCATCACAAACCTGACGTTTTTAAAGAGACAGTGTACAATTTTCAATGTAATGCATCTCAATAGGAAAATAGTGCTTTTACACAATGTAGAAACGTAATATTCCAAAAATGACTTTGTAATTTCAATGACAGGTATTCGTATCAACATTTTAGCTTTTATAATAAACTGTCTTTACAGTGTCACATATTAGTTTCTAGGGTACAACATGTGCTTCATAAGTAGCTAGAATTCTTATAGGCTGAATCTCAATCAATTTAAAACATCTTATTTTCTGGTGCTCCTAAATTGAATGTGGTGCTCCCAAATTGAATGTGGTGCTCCCAAATTGAATGTGGTGCTCCTAAATTGAATGTGGTGCTCCTAAATTGAATGTGGTGCTCCTAGCCCTGCTCGGTAGGCTCTTCAATTTCACAGAAAATCCAGATTTGGTAATCGGCTTCCTCATCCAAAATGACATCATGATGACATTCACCTGAAGTGTCCAGCAGCAGCCACCTGCCTGACCAGGATTGGGAAGCGAGCGAGGACGGGGCTGTACTGTGGTCCTCCAGCCTCCAGGTGGAGCTGTCTGTGCAGGTGGCAGCAGAGCAGGTAGAGCTGGGTGGCCTGCAGCAAAAAGGGTGGTAAAGCAGAGAGGTTATAAGGACTTTTCTCACCAGCATCCCATTGCCAGCCTGACTACCCAAACCCTGACCTTAACCAATTCTGAAATTAAATATTGGTTGGCTGGTCAGGAGTGTCCGTTAAACCAAGAGTTAGCTTGTTAGCATTAGCCATGCCCAATGATGTGGGTTTACATACATCATTGATCATTGACCAGCTAGTATTAGCATGACGGTAAAGTATGACATGTCTTCCTATGGGAAATGCTAACAGTCCACTGTCTTAGTAATACGTGTCTTTGCCTGCAGGTACTGAGAGGCCTCCATGGAACTCCAGATCCTCTCTGGGATCTCCAGCAGCAGCTTGATCTGAGAGGCCATGGTGTAGAACTTATCCTGGGACTGCCTCTGGACCTGGAGAGACAGAGACAGAGACAGAGAGAGACAGAGACAGAGACAGAGAGACAGAGACAGAGACAGAGACAGAGAGAGAGAGAGAGAGAGACAGAGACAGAGACAGAGAGAGAGAGAGAGAGAGAGAGAGACAGAGACAGAGACAGAGACAGAGAGAGAGAGAGAGAGACAGAGAGAGACAGAGAGAGACAGAGAGACAGAGACAGAGAGACAGAGAGACAGAGACAGAGAGACAGAGAGACAGAGACAGAGAGAGAGACAGAGACAGAGAGAGAGAGAGACAGAGAGAGAGACAGAGAGACAGAGACAGAGAGAGAGACAGAGACAGAGACAGAGAGAGAGACAGAGACAGAGAGACAGAGAGAGAGACAGAGAGACAGAGACAGAGAGAGAGACAGAGACAGAGACACAGAGAGACAGAGAGACAGAGACAGAGACAGAGAGAGAGACAGAGACAGAGACACAGAGAGACAGAGACAGAGAGAGACAGAGAGACAGAGACAGAGAGAGAGACAGAGACAGAGACAGAGAGACAGAGAGAGAGAGAGAGAGAGAGACAGAGACAGAGACAGAGAGACAGAGACAGAGAGAGAGACAGAGACAGAGACAGAGATTATAAACAAATGCAGGCACAGACAGAGAGAAACACAGGGATACACAGTGAGGGAATGGTACAGAACAGTTTGCTATGTAAATCAACAGAACTAGTGAGCCATCACCACCGCCAAGTAACGTTAGCTCGCTAGTTTCACAATGGAGCCACATACCTCTTCTTTGCTGTTGCTTTGGGGAACGCTTTTCCCCTGTTTCAGCTTGTGGCAGTAGTGGTGCATGTCCTGGATGGACGTAACTACGCTCTCCGAACACTGCCTCATCTCTCCGATGGTGTCGGCGGCATCGATCAGATCGCGGTACCGCTCGCCCACCATCTGACGAAGTTCCTCCTTCTTGTGCTCGATCTCTCCACGGACTTTCCGCTCGATGCCGCGTATCTCCTCCGTGTTGTACCGCTCGAACAGAACCGTCGGGTCTCGGATATCCGAAACCCGGAGAGATTGAGCAGGAACCACGGCCATCGCAGCTGAGCTTCACAGAGAGCGACGTGCCAACCTGAAGAAACTACAACCCGGAAGACGGAGCGAAACTCACTTCCACGTAAACAATGGATCAGATGAAAAGCTGAAAATGAGGAGCCAGGAAAGTAACAGCGCCTCATGCGGATCTAATATGTTACTACAATACATCATATGACTGCAGCTCAATCAACAACCTGACAAAATATTACGTAATTCAGCTGGTTTACTATAGAAAAAATATAACATTTATAGTGTATCTATGCAATGAAAACACAACTGTACCTATGACAAATCCCCGTTTTTTATATACATGCGTCACACATATTCAATGTTCTGACTTGATTTCCTCCAGTCACATAATAAAAGTTTCCTTTGAAAAGACATGGCCAAGAGCAATGGTGGAAATGATTGGCGATATCGCTCACATTCGGTAAGTCCATGATCACAATACACCTTAAGATCTACTTGGAGGAAATTAAGCAGAATTTAAACGACCTTCCTTTGCCCCATGCCAATCAGTGTACATTGACTCACACTGCGACAGGTGCGTCAGTCGGGCAGGTACCCGGAAGAAGAGAAAAAACACCAGGAGCTTGTTCGAGTTACAGGTACAATGAACTTCGGGAAAACATATAGAAACTTGTTTGATTACTACCGAAAATATGAGTTTATTGTAACTGTTTATGTTCAAGTGAAGTCAGATATATAGGTAATCTTGGAATATTCTTTAAAAGGGGAAAGTCTGAGGCTGCAATTAATCAAGCTGCGATTGTCAGTCAAACATAACGATAATGATGTTGGTCTTGTGTTAAAGAAATTAACAGCAAATGTAGTCCTTTTAGATGTAAAATATAGTCTTTTTTTGGCTAGTTGATCTATGTCTAATCATAGTAGTCTATGTAAAAGTGATCAGGAGACAAGTACTGTGTCCAGGTCAGAGCAGGTACACTGAACTCTGATCCATTCAATTTACGAGGTACATTCAAAATGCATCATGATCTCCCTTACAATGAAATAACATTGGTTTGTATATTTAGGCCTACTTTATAAACCGACAGTCAGCCAATCAGGTGCATTGTCATTGCCTATATAGAATTACCACATATGTTTTCTTCCTCCAGTGTGTCCTGTATTAACCCTAACTGCTACAGTTCTGGACCAGACAAACCTTGTATTTTATAATCATAATAAACCATATAATGTTGTTGTCCTTCTTCTCCAGTGTGTTAACCCTTACTGAGAAGAGACTAACTCTAACTCCGCTATAGCCATGGACCAGAGGAACCTACAGGGAGAGTTTAAGGATCAGTTTGCAGACGTGGTGTCCAGACTGCAGTCTAAACAGCTGTTCCAGTCTGACTGGGACATCGCCTCCTTTGCCATCTTCTTCATCTTCATCGGTAGGAACACACACACACACACACATACACACACATGACTGTCCATCTTACACCTTAAGGAACAACGGGGACTGTGAAGAGACACACAAGGGTATAGACACATGCATACGCACACATTGTGATATTGTTGTATGGTGGTATTAAACGTTTTGTATTGTAGATAGGTAGTGGTGTAATAATGTCATATGATGTACTGTTTTATATGTAATGTAAGTGCTTTAATATGTTTGGACCCCAGGAAGAGCTAATTGGGATCCCTAATAAATACACATCTTGATCCATTCAGGCATGGTTCTGCTGCTTGTTCTCCTGGTTCTGATCCGCTGCTGCTGCTGCTGCGATGAACAGGTAATGTAGCAATCAATCAATATTCAATAAAATGCAACGATTGACAGGTAATGTAATGGCCTGTTTCTGTGAGAAATGTGTGCTGTGTATATAGCCTGGTCCCAGATCTGTTGGTATATATAGCCTGGTCCCAGATCTGTTGGTATATATATAGCCTGGTCCCAGATCTGTTGGTATATATAGCCTGGTCCCAGATCTGTTGGTATCTATAGTCTGGTCTCAGATCTGTTGGTATCTATAGCCTGGGCCCAGATCTGTTGGTATCTATAGCCTGGGCCCAGATCTGTTGGTATCTATGGTATTATGGTGAAGACCCATCAGTTAAAATCATTCACATGATCACATCCTACAATAGAGGGTCTGTTTTAGTGTGACCACAGATTTAGCATGGCTGTATGAAGCAGTCTGTGTGCTGCCTATCTGTGTGAGACAGTGTTCACTGTATTTCCTCTGAATAAAGATGCCTTGAAAGATAAATGATTTCCGCTGCTCTCTCTCACTCCGTGTTTCCCAACAGCCTAAAAGACACAAAGTGGGCCATGAAAACTTTGGAATGGATTCCTGAAAGAAACTTGGAACAGAATCAAAAGATTCCACAATGACGACTTTTAGAAAATCGATTAGTCCTTTTATAATTAATTGTATTCATATTTTTAGATAGATGCACTTTATATTTGCACTTTTATCTGTGTGCCAAACCAAGAGTTGTATAACTTGTTTTCATCCCGGTCCTATCTATTTACTTTGACTGGTGGAAAATGTTGCACTCCCTGTGGTAACCCGTTTTAGCTGTTGTCTAATGGTGGAAAGTCATCGGAGGTCATATGAATCAGTTTGTTTACTTGTTCCCTGCACGGCTAGTGGATGTTGCTAAGACGCCAGAAAAGAGAGCAAGGTGAAAAGTCACAGGGTGTCACAACCAGAAGAGAAAAGGGCTTTCACTAAGGGATCATGAAAAACTAGGCACCACTCTTTATGTAGTGTAATCAACGCGAGTTCACAAAGCCAAATGTTATGTACTTCATTTAACATGTACTTTAAACGTATGTAATGAGGAATGATAGATATAGTAGTATTGATTCACAATTGCATGATTTTAATAGTTATAAACAATATAATTCTATGTTGAAACATGTTACAATGTACTTATTAAAATTATTCAATAACATTTAAATATTTTGTATTGAATCTGTCCTGATTGACTGACTGAACACTTGTATAACATCTCTTTATTGCACAGATAAGATTATATGGTCCACAACATATACATATCTCAAAATACGTTTTTATTAACACTTGCAGTGATAATTAATTTTGTTCAGCATTGGAATGGATATTCACTTCACAGGGAATCAGAGGCAAAGTAACATAAGTGCAAAAATAAACAATTGAATAAATAAACACATTAGCAAACAACACATACATTGAAATGAATTGATAATACGATTAATAACAGAATAATAGCTTAGCGTTGAGGAGGCATGACCGTTTACCGTTCAGGAGGCATGACCGTTTACCGTTCAGGAGGCATGACCGTTCAGGAGGCATGACCGTTTACCGTTCAAAGCTGGGAATGTACGGTTTCCTTTATATTCCTTGGAATGACGCTTTATGTCAAGTATAGAGTCAGAAACCTACAAGTTAATGTCACTATGAAGAGTTGCGTTAACACCGTTTCATGTCACAAAACGTATCCTTCTGAGTTGTGTAGTCTACACAGTAGGACAATCTGCTTGACACATTTGTTTCCAAGACCCTTTTTCACACCACTGAGCAGAGCAAACCGAGCTGTACTGAGCTGGCCTGGTTAGGCATTAACCATAGATGCTGGAACCGTGTAGGAGAAGACAATACGTTTGTATCGGTCCCTACCCAAATAAACTATACATTTTAATATAAAATATTTGAGCCGGTACAGTACGTTTTTGGTCGGTATTATAGTGTGAAAAGGGTATAACTATGTGGAGAGGAGAAACGTTAATGTTCAGTAACGAGTGTTTGACAAAAAAAAAATAACAAGACAAGTTGCTCTATTGATTCATAACGAGGTCCAAGTTAGTTCTATACAACAGGGAGGTCCAAGTTAGTACTATACAACAGGGAGGTCCAAGTTAGTACTATACAACAGGGAGGTCCAACCAAGTTAGTACTATACAACAGGGAGGTCCAAGTTAGTACTATACAACAGGGAGGTCCAAGTTAGTTCTATACAACAGGGAGGTCCAACCAAGTTAGTTCTATACAACAGGGAGGTCCAAGTTAGTTCTATACAACAGGGAGGTCCAAGTTAGTACTATACAACAGGGAGGTCCAAGTTAGTACTATACAACAGGGAGGTCCAAGTTAGTACTATACAACAAGGAGGTCCAAGTTAGTACTATACAACAAGGAGGTCCAAGTTAGTTCTATACAACAGGGAGGTCCAACCAAGTTAGTACTATACAACAAGGAGGTCCAACCAAGTTAGTACTATACAACAAGGAGGTCCAACCAAGTTAGTACTATACAACAAGGAGGTCCAACCAAGTTAGTACTATACAACAAGGAGGTCCAACCAAGTTAGTACGATACAACAAGGAGGTCCAAGTTAGTACTATACAACAGGGAGGTCCAACCAAGTTAGTTCTATACAACAGGGAGGTCCAACCAAGTTAGTACTATACAACAAGGAGGTCCAACCAAGTTAGTACTATACAACAAGGAGGTCCAACCAAGTTAGTACGATACAACAAGGAGGTCCAAGTTAGTTCTATACAACAGGGAGGTCCAACCAAGTTAGTTCTATACAACAAGGAGGTCCAACCAAGTTAGTACTATACAACAAGGAGGTCCAACCAAGTTAGTACTATACAACAAGGAGGTCCAACCAAGTTAGTACGATACAACAAGGAGGTCCAAGTTAGTACTATACAACAGGGAGGTCCAACCAAGTTAGTTCTATACAACAGGGAGGTCCAACCAAGTTAGTACTATACAACAAGGAGGTCCAACCAAGTTAGTACTATACAACAAGGAGGTCCAACCAAGTTAGTACGATACAACAAGGAGGTCATAGTTAGTACGATACAACAAGGAGGTCCAAGTTAGTTCTATACAACAAGGAGGTCCAACCAAGTTAGTACTATACAACAAGGAGGTCCAACCAAGTTAGTACGATACAACAAGGAGGTCCAACCAAGTTAGTACTATACAACAAGGAGGTCCAACCAAGTTAGTACGATACAACAAGGAGGTCATAGTTAGTTCTATACAACAAGGAGGTCCAAGTTAGTTCTATACAACAAGGAGGTCCAACCAAGTTAGTACTATACAACAAGGAGGTCCAACCAAGTTAGTACGATACAACAAGGAGGTCCAACCAAGTTAGTACTATACAACAAGGAGGTCCAAGTTAGTACTATACAACAAGGAGGTCCAAGTTAGTACTATACAACAAGGAGGTCCAACCAAGTTAGTACTATACAACAAGGAGGTCCAACCAAGTTAGTACTATACAACAAGGAGGTCCAACCAAGTTAGTACTATACAACAAGGAGGTCCAACCAAGTTAGTACTATACAACAAGGAGGTCCAACCAAGTTAGTACTATACAACAAGGAGGTCCAACCAAGTTAGTACTATACAACAAGGAGGTCCAACCAAGTTAGTACTATACAACAAGGAGGTCCAACCAAGTTAGTACTATACAACAAGGAGGTCCAAGTTAGTACTATACAACAAGGAGGTCCAACCAAGTTAGTACTATACAACAAGGAGGTCCAACCAAGTTAGTACGATACAACAAGGAGGTCCAACCAAGTTAGTACTATACAACAAGGAGGTCCAAGTTAGTACTATACAACAAGGAGGTCCAAGTTAGTACTATACAACAAGGAGGTCCAACCAAGTTAGTACTATACAACAAGGAGGTCCGTCCAAGTTAGTACTATACAACAAGGAGGTCCAACCAAGTTAGTACTATACAACAAGGAGGTCCAACCAAGTTAGTACTATACAACAAGGAGGTCCAACCAAGTTAGTACTATACAACAAGGAGGTCCAACCAAGTTAGTACTATACAACAAGGAGGTCCAACCAAGTTAGTACTATACAACAAGGAGGTCCAACCAAGTTAGTACTATACAACAAGGAGGTCCAAGTTAGTACTATACAACAAGGAGGTCCAACCAAGTTAGTACTATACAACAAGGAGGTCCAACCAAGTTAGTACGATACAACAAGGAGGTCCAACCAAGTTAGTACTATACAACAGGGAGGTCCAACCAAGTTAGTACTATACAACAAGGAGGTCCAACCAAGTTAGTACTATACAACAGGGAGGTCCAACCAAGTTAGTACTATACAACAAGGAGGTCCAAGTTAGTACTATACAACAAGGAGGTCCAACCAAGTTAGTACTATACAACAAGGAGGTCCAACCAAGTTAGTACTATACAACAAGGAGGTCCAACCAAGTTAGTACTATACAACAGGGAGGTCCAACCAAGTTAGTACTATACAACAAGGAGGTCCAAGTTAGTACTATACAACAAGGAGGTCCAACCAAGTTAGTACGATACAACAAGGAGGTCCAACCAAGTTAGTACTATACAACAGGGAGGTCCAACCAAGTTAGTACTATACAACAAGGAGGTCCAACCAAGTTAGTACGATACAACAAGGAGGTCCAACCAAGTTAGTACTATACAACAAGGAGGTCCAACCAAGTTAGTACTATACAACAAGGAGGTCCAACCAAGTTAGTACTATACAACAAGGAGGTCCAACCAAGTTAGTACTATACAACAAGGAGGTCCAAGTTAGTACTATACAACAAGGAGGTCCAACCAAGTTAGTACTATACAACAGGGAGGTCCAACCAAGTTAGTACTATACAACAAGGAGGTCCAACCAAGTTAGTACTATACAACAAGGAGGTCCAAGTTAGTACTATACAACAAGGAGGTCCAACCAAGTTAGTACGATACAACAAGGAGGTCCAACCAAGTTAGTACGATACAACAAGGAGGTCCAACCAAGTTAGTACGATACAACAAGGAGGTCCAACCAAGTTAGTTCTATACAACAAGGAGGTCCAACCAAGTTAGTACGATACAACAAGGAGGTCCAACCAAGTTAGTACTATACAACAAGGAGGTCCAACCAAGTTAGTACTATACAACAAGGAGGTCCAACCAAGTTAGTACTATACAACAAGGAGGTCCAACCAAGTTAGTACTATACAACAAGGAGGTCCAAGTTAGTACTATACAACAAGGAGGTCCAACCAAGTTAGTACTATACAACAAGGAGGTCCAAGTTAGTACTATACAACAAGGAGGTCCAACCAAGTTAGTACTATACAACAAGGAGGTCCAACCAAGTTAGTACTATACAACAAGGAGGTCCAAGTTAGTACTATACAACAAGGAGGTCCAACCAAGTTAGTACTATACAACAAGGAGGTCCAACCAAGTTAGTACAATACAACAAGGAGGTCCAACCAAGTTAGTACTATACAACAAGGAGGTCCAACCAAGTTAGTACTATACAACAAGGAGGTCCAAGTTAGTACTATACAACAAGGAGGTCCAACCAAGTTAGTACTATACAACAAGGAGGTCCAAGTTAGTACTATACAACAAGGAGGTCCAAGTTAGTACTATACAACAAGGAGGTCCAACCAAGTTAGTTCTATACAACAAGGAGGTCCAACCAAGTTAGTTCTATACAACAGGGAGGTCCAACCAAGTTAGTACGATACAACAAGGAGGTCCAACCAAGTTAGTACTATACAACAAGGAGGTCCAAGTTAGTACTATACAACAAGGAGGTCCAACCAAGTTAGTACGATACAACAAGGAGGTCCAACCAAGTTAGTACGATACAACAAGGAGGTCCAACCAAGTTAGTACGATACAACAAGGAGGTCCAACCAAGTTAGTTCTATACAACAAGGAGGTCCAACCAAGTTAGTACGATACAACAAGGAGGTCCAACCAAGTTAGTACTATACAACAAGGAGGTCCAACCAAGTTAGTACTATACAACAAGGAGGTCCAACCAAGTTAGTACTATACAACAAGGAGGTCCAACCAAGTTAGTACTATACAACAAGGAGGTCCAAGTTAGTACTATACAACAAGGAGGTCCAACCAAGTTAGTACTATACAACAAGGAGGTCCAAGTTAGTACTATACAACAAGGAGGTCCAACCAAGTTAGTACTATACAACAAGGAGGTCCAACCAAGTTAGTACTATACAACAAGGAGGTCCAAGTTAGTACTATACAACAAGGAGGTCCAACCAAGTTAGTACTATACAACAAGGAGGTCCAACCAAGTTAGTACTATACAACAAGGAGGTCCAACCAAGTTAGTACTATACAACAAGGAGGTCCAACCAAGTTAGTACTATACAACAAGGAGGTCCAACCAAGTTAGTACTATACAACAAGGAGGTCCAACCAAGTTAGTACTATACAACAAGGAGGTCCAACCAAGTTAGTACTATACAACAAGGAGGTCCAACCAAGTTAGTACTATACAACAAGGAGGTCCAAGTTAGTACTATACAACAAGGAGGTCCAACCAAGTTAGTACTATACAACAAGGAGGTCCAAGTTAGTACTATACAACAAGGAGGTCCAAGTTAGTACTATACAACAAGGAGGTCCAACCAAGTTAGTTCTATACAACAAGGAGGTCCAACCAAGTTAGTTCTATACAACAGGGAGGTCCAACCAAGTTAGTACTATATAACAAAATACAACAGATTACGCACAGAGAGATACATGCACCCAATCCTAAATCAACCCCTTGTCCCTACTTGTCTAGATCTGAATGCAGTGTTTCCCCTATACTCAATCTGCCCCCACTCCAAATACATTACATTTTTTAAACATACAGTATATTTCTGCCAAGATGGGTTTTTAAATGGATAGTGGAAGATTTTGGCAACTAAGCTGTTTTTCTACTTACCCAAAGTCAGATGAACTCATGAATACCATTTGTATGTCTCGGCATGCAGTTTGCATTAGCGCAATGATGAAGTCTTTGGGAGTCATACTGTTCCCATAGACTTACATTTTACATTTACATTTTAGACATTTAGCAGACGCTCTTATCCAGAGTGACTTACAGTTAGTGAGTGCATACATGTTTTTTTCTTTTCTTCTCGCCCCCCGTGGGAAACGAACCCACATCCCTGTCAATGCGCTAACGACACGACCCCCCCCCCCCCCCCCCCTCCACCCCCACAGCTAGGGGAAACACTGAATATATTGGATAGATAATGTAATATGGTAGTAGGTAGTCCCAGTACTAGTACTACTGGTAGTAGCTCCACCATATTGCTTCCTCCTATACTTTCTCCACAAGTCGGGAGTAGATGTTAGGGTCTAGGGGTTGATGTGGGACTGAATTAAAGCAGCTGTAACACATGGATGGGCTCTAAACCCTGGAATACTAAACACTGGTAATATATATATATATATATGGAGTTTGATCCGGCTGTTCTCCTGTAAATTATACAAACAAAACCCACTTCAATCAGACAATATTTCCAAGACATCCCTTTTATCTGGGTGGGTTGGTTGGTTGGTTGGTGTGAAGGATTTGGACAGAACACCTAGCCATTCTGATGGTCAGCTAGCGGCAGTTGGTTAGAAGGGTCGGTAGTTCCAGAAACTAGAGAAGACTGAAATCTAGGAGGAAGAGGAAGAAAATCTAGTTTATTGTGTCATGGTAAGCCAATCTAATAAAGGCTTTATAATATAGGTTACAAAAGAAGTGCCTTGTCTTTGTGTAGTTTTTACTGTAAAGCCACAACTTCTCTGGTTCTCAGTCGATTTAGACCCTTGTTTCCAATGAACACATTTTCATACCATTTATATGTTTTTTAACAGAAGCAAAAACAGCACTCCCTAGCTTCTCTTTTCTTAGTCTGACATTTCTTTTAGTTAAAGACACACTTGAACAAAGTGAATCATCTACTTCATACCAACTGGCCCAGCCTGACTCTCTGCCAATACTGCAGTAACTCATTCACTGGAGTATATTCTGTGGACCAATGGAGCTCTCCTGCTGCAGCAGACGTCACCCACCTTGTCCTTGAGCTGCTGACAGAGCTGCAGTGAGATGGTGAAGAAGAGCAGTGTGTTGTTGAGCCAGGGGACAACACACTCCACCTTGTGAACCTGGCTCACCTCAAACTTAGCATTGTTCAGCTCACTGGGGGAGACCGCAGGGAAAGAGTTCAAAAAGAAAAAAAAGGTTGGACATATTGGAATGTGTTAAAAAAAAAAGTTGGAAACTTGTGAGAGGCTGTGTGTGTGAAATTATTCAGAAATGGGAGGACCCGGGGTAGACCCAACAAGCATCATTTACTATGTTGCTGACTAGTGACAAAAATATATTTTTTAACAGTAGTTGGTATTGTTACAGGGACACACTAATAACTTAAAATCAACAAGATATGAATGGACATGAAAAGATCCTCTCTGTATTGACCACAGACAGCACCCTCTAAAGGGTTACTGACATGATGTGAACGGTTATAAAACAGAACTTACAACACGGCTCCAGGGTTGTGTAACACAGAGCTTCCAGATGGCCTGAAGTTCTGTTGAAACACCAGAGGTACACAAACTGATGCATCTTCACAATACCACATGTGGTTACAGAACTAACAGGTGTGATCTTGTTGTGAATGTTGTCTCAGGGCTGGATTCACTGAGTGACAGAACTAACGTACAGGTGTGATCTTGTTGTGAATGTTGTCTCAGGGCTGGATTCACTGAGTGACAGAACTAACGTACAGGTGTGATCTTGATGTGAATGTTGTCTCAGGGCTGGATTCACTGAGTGACAGAACTAACGTACAGGTGTGATCTTGTTGTGAATGTTGTCTCAGGGCTGGATTCACTGAGTGACAGAACTAACGTACAGGTGTGATCTTGTTGTGAATGTTGTCTCAGGGCTGGATTCACTGAGTGACAGAACTAACGTACAGGTGTGATCTTGTTGTGAATGTTGCCTCAGGGCTGGATTCACTGAGTGACAGAACTAACGTACAGGTGTGATCTTGTTGTGAATGTTGTCTCAGGGCTGGATTCACTGAGTGACAGAACTAACGTACAGGTGTGATCTTGTTGTGAATGTTGTCTCAGGGCTGGGTTGGATCCGCAGAGTGTATCTGCATGACAGTGTGAATGTGAGTACCTTGGTGGTGTTGGGCTGCATTGGGTGCAGCTGGTAGACGGTCAGGCACAGCTTACTCAGGTTGATATAGAAGTTCACCATCACATCACTGGGCATCGGAGGAGTGAACATCTTCTGGAGAAGGAGAGAGAGAGAGAGAGTCATTGTGATGTAAAATGCATACAGTAGACGGTGAGACCAGTTTCTCTGCTATGACCTATAACCTATGATATGTGACCTATGGCAGACTCACTGTGAGGCCGCTGGTGGCCAGCTCCGGCAGGGTCATGGCTGCTGGTGTGGTGAGGCGGTTACGAGCCCTGGTAAGCTGCAGCATCACCGCGTCCATCAGCTACAACAACAACAACTACATCATCATCATCATCATCACTACAGTGATCAACTACAACATCATCATCATCATCATCATCACTACAGTGATCAACTACAACAACATCATCACTACAGTGATCAACTACAACAACATCATCATCATCACTACAGTGATCAACTACAACATCATCATCATCACTACAGTGATCAACTACAACAACAATCATAATCATCACTACTACAGTGATCAGCTACAACAACAGAAAAAACTATGAGCTTGGAAATAGACTAAAGGATATGGATGGCACTCTTGGATGGCAAAGTTGTACTAGGTAATGAAAAGGTACACGGTGTACGGGCACAGCACCAACACCCCTTGAAAAATGATGTGTAGTGTAATGATGTGTAGTGTAATGATGTGTAGCGTATTCTAATTATGTGTAGCGTAGTCTAATGATGTGTAGCGTAGTCTAATGATGTGTAGCGTAGTCTAATGATGTGTAGTGTAGACAAATGATGTGTAGTGTAGTGATGTGTAGTGTAATGATGTGTAGCGTAGTCTAATGATGTGTAGCGTAGTCTAATGATGTGTAGCGTAGTCTAATGATGTGTAGCGTAGTCTAATGATGTGTAGTGTAGACAAATGATGTGTAGTGTAGTGATGTGTAGTGTAATGATGTGTAGCGTAGTCTAATGATGTGTAGTGTAGACTAATGATGTGTAGCGTAGTCTAATGATGTGTAGCGTAGTGTAATGATGTGTAGTGTAATGATGTGTAGTGTAATGATGTGTAGTGTAGTGATGTGTAGTGTAATGATGTGTAGTGTAATGATGTGTAGTGTAGTGATGTGTAGTCTAATGATGTGTAGTGTAATGATGTGTAGTGTAATGATGTGTAGTGTAATGATGTAAAATGTAGTCTTAACAGAGGAAAGACACTTCCCAGTTAGCTCTGCTATGACACAAAAATCAGTTTATTTCTGACATGAGTTCCCTGGTGGAAACTAACCTCATTACCCTCAGCTCCAGTCTTAAAGTGGTAGCTGTGTGTATGAGTGTGTTCCTACCTTGTTGACCTCAGCCCCAGTCTTAAAGTGGTAGCTGTGTGTATGAGTGTGTTCCTACCTTGTTGACCTCAGCTCCAGTCTTAAAGTGGTAGCTGTGTGTATGAGTGTGTTCCTACCTTGTTGACCTCAGCCCCAGTCTTAAAGTGGTAGCTGTGTGTATGAGTGTGTTCCTACCTTGTTGACCTCAGCTCCAGTCTTAAAGTGGTAACTCTCATCTCTACTACTCAGCAGCTGCAGAGCCTGATTGACATGGTTCCTAGCATCCTGGATCTGAGGGAGGGAGGGGACAGAGTCAGTATTATTAGATCAGAGGGAGGGAGGGGACAGAGTCGGTACTATTAGATCAGAGGGAGGGAGGGGACAGAGTCAGTATTATTAGATCAGAGGGAGGGAGGGGACAGAGTCAGTATTATTAGATCTGAGGGAGGGAGGGGACAGAGTCGGTATTATTAGATCAGAGGGAGGGAGGGGACAGAGTCAGTATTATTAGATCTGAGGGAGGGAGGGGACAGAGTCAGTATTATTAGATCAGAGGGAGGGAGGGGACAGAGTCAGTATTATTAGATCTGAGGGAGGGAGGGGACAGAGTCAGTATTATTAGATCTGAGGGAGGGAGGGGACAGAGTCAGTATTATTAGATCAGAGGGAGGGAGGGAGGGGACAGAGTCAGTATTATTAGATCTGAGGGAGGGAGGGGACAGAGTCAGTATTATTAGATCTGAGGGAGGGGACAGAGTCAGTATTATTAGATCTGAGGGAGGGAGGGGACAGAGTCAGTATTATTAGATCAGAGGGAGGGGACAGAGTCAGTATTATTAGATCTGAGGGAGGGAGGGGACAGAGTCAGTATTATTAGATCAGAGGGAGGGAGGGGACAGAGTCAGTATTATTAGATGAGAGGGAGGGAGGGGACAGAGTCAGTATTATTAGATCTGAGGGAGGGAGGGGACAGAGTCAGTATTATTAGATGAGAGGGAGGGAGGGGACAGAGTCAGTATTATTAGATCTGAGGGAGGGAGGGGACAGAGTCAGTATTATTAGATCAGAGGGAGGGAGGGGACAGAGTCGGTATTATTAGATGAGAGGGAGGGAGGGGACAGAGTCAGTATTATTAAATCGGAGGGAGGGAGGGGACAGAGTCAGTATTATTAGATCAGAGGGAGGGAGGGGACAGAGTCAGTATTATTAGATCTGAGGGAGGGGACAGAGTCAGTATTATTAGATCTGAGGGAGGGAGGGGACAGAGTCAGTATTATTAGATCTGAGGGAGGGAGGGGACAGAGTCAGTATTATTAGATCTGAGGGAGGGAGGGGACAGAGTCAGTATTATTAGATCTGAGGGAGGGAGGGGACAGAGTCAGTATTATTAGATCAGAGGGAGGGAGGGGACAGAGTCAGTATTATTAGATGAGAGGGAGGGAGGGGACAGAGTCAGTATTATTAGATCTGAGGGAGGGAGGGGACAGAGTCAGTATTATTAGATCAGAGGGAGGGAGGGGACAGAGTCAGTATTATTAGATCTGAGGGAGGGAGGGGACAGAGTCAGTATTATTAGATCTGAGGGAGGGAGGGGATAGAGTCAGTATTATTAGATCTGAGGGAGGGGACAGAGTCAGTATTATTAGATCTGAGGGAGGGAGGGGACAGAGTCAGTATTATTAGATCTGAGGGAGGGGACAGAGTCAGTATTATTAGATCTGAGGGAGGGGACAGAGTCAGTATTATTAGATCTGAGGGAGGGAGGGGACAGAGTCAGTATTATTAGATCAGAGGGAGGGAGGGGACAGAGTCAGTATTATTAGATCTGAGGGAGGGAGGGGACAGAGTCAGTATTATTAGATCTGAGGGAGGGAGGGGACAGAGTCAGTATTATTAGATCAGAGGGAGGGAGGGGACAGAGTCAGTATTATTAGATCAGAGGGAGGGAGGGGACAGAGTCAGTATTATTAGATGAGAGGGAGGGAGGGGACAGAGTCAGTATTATTAGATCTGAGGGAGGGAGGGGACAGAGTCAGTATTATTAGATCAGAGGGAGGGAGGGGACAGAGTCAGTATTATTAGATCAGAGGGAGGGAGGGGACAGAGTCAGTATTATTAGATCTGAGGGAGGGAGGGGACAGAGTCAGTATTATTAGATCTGAGGGAGGGAGGGGATAGAGTCAGTATTATTAGATCTGAGGGAGGGAGGGGATAGAGTCAGTATTATTAGATCTGAGGGAGGGAGGGAGGGGACAGAGTCAGTATTATTAGATCTGAGGGAGGGAGGGGACAGAGTCAGTATTATTAGATCTGAGGGAGGGAGGGGATAGAGTCAGTATTATTAGATCTGAGGGAGGGAGGGGACAGAGTCAGTATTATTAGATCTGAGGGAGGGAGGGGACAGAGTCAGTATTATTAGATCTGAGGGAGGGAGGGGACAGAGTCAGTATTATTAGATCAGAGGGAGGGAGGGGACAGAGTCAGTATTATTAGATCGGAGGGAGGGAGGGGACAGAGTCAGTATTATTAGATCTGAGGGAGGGAGGGGATAGAGTCAGTATTATTAGATCTGAGGGAGGGAGGGAGGGGACAGAGTCAGTATTATTAGATCTGAGGGAGGGAGGGGACAGAGTCAGTATTATTAGATGAGAGGGGACAGAGTCAGTATTATTAGATCTGAGGGAGGGGACAGAGTCAGTATTATTAGATCTGAGGGAGGGAGGGGACAGAGTCAGTATTATTAGATCTGAGGGAGGGAGGGAGGGGACAGAGTCAGTATTATTAGATCTGAGGGAGGGAGGGGACAGAGTCAGTATTATTAGATCTGAGGGAGGGAGGGGACAGAGTCAGTATTATTAGATCTGAGGGAGGGAGGGAGGGGACAGAGTCAGTATTATTAGATCTGAGGGAGGGAGGGGACAGAGTCAGTATTATTAGATCTGAGGGAGGGAGGGAGGGGACAGAGTCAGTATTATTAGATCTGAGGGAGGGAGGGAGGGGACATAGTCAGTATTATTAGATCTGAGGGAGGGAGGGGACAGAGTCAGTATTATTAGATGAGAGGGGACAGAGTCAGTATTATTAGATCTGAGGGAGGGGACAGAGTCAGTATTATTAGATCTGAGGGAGGGAGGGGACAGAGTCAGTACTATTAGATCGGAGGGAGGGAGGGGACAGAGTCAGTATTATTAGATCTGAGGGAGGGAGGGGACAGAGTCAGTATTATTAGATCGGAGGGAGGGAGGGGACAGAGTCAGTATTATTAGATCTGAGGGAGGGAGGGGACAGAGTCAGTATTATTAGATCTGAGGGAGGGAGGGGACAGAGTCAGTATTATTAGATCTGAGGGAGGGAGGGGACAGAGTCAGTATTATTAGATGAGAGGGGACAGAGTCAGTATTATTAGATCAGAGGGGACAGAGTCAGTATTATTAGATCTGAGGGGACAGAGTCAGTATTATTAGATCTGAGGGAGGGGACAGAGTCAGTATTATTAGATCGGAGGGAGGGGACAGAGTCAGTATTATTAGATGAGAGGGAGGGAGGGGACAGAGTCAGTATTATTAGATCGGAGGGAGGGAGGGGACAGAGTCAGTATTATTAGATCTGAGGGAGGGAGGGGACAGAGTCAGTATTATTAGATCTGAGGGAGGGAGGGAGGGGACAGAGTCAGTATTATTAGATCAGAGGGAGGGAGGGGACAGAGTCAGTATTATTAGATCGGAGGGAGGGAGGGGACAGAGTCAGTATTATTAGATCAGAGGGAGGGAGGGGACAGAGTCAGTATTATTAGATCTGAGGGAGGGAGGGGACAGAGTCAGTACTATTAGATCAGAGGGAGGGAGGGGACAGAGTCAGTACTATTAGATCAGAGGGAGGGAGGGAGGGGACAGAGTCAGTATTATTAGATCTGAGGGAGGGAGGGGACAGAGTCAGTATTATTAGATCTGAGGGAGGGAGGGGACAGAGTCAGTATTATTAGATCAGAGGGAGGGAGGGGACAGAGTCAGTATTATTAGATCTGAGGGAGGGAGGGGACAGAGTCAGTATTATTAGATGAGAGGGAGGGAGGGGACAGAGTCAGTATTATTAGATCTGAGGGAGGGAGGGGACAGAGTCAGTATTATTAGATCAGAGGGAGGGAGGGGACAGAGTCAGTATTATTAGATCAGAGGGAGGGAGGGGACAGAGTCAGTATTATTAGATCAGAGGGAGGGAGGGGACAGAGTCAGTATTATTAGATCTGAGGGAGGGGACAGAGTCAGTATTATTAGATCTGAGGGAGGGAGGGGACAGAGTCAGTATTATTAGATCAGAGGGAGGGAGGGGACAGAGTCAGTATTATTAGATCAGAGGGAGGGAGGGGACAGAGTCAGTATTATTAGATCTGAGGGAGGGAGGGGACAGAGTCAGTACTATTAGATCAGAGGGAGGGGACAGAGTCAGTATTATTAGATCTGAGGGAGGGAGGGGACAGAGTCAGTATTATTAGATCAGAGGGAGGGAGGGGACAGAGTCAGTATTATTAGATCTGAGGGAGGGAGGGGATAGAGTCAGTATTATTAGATCAGAGGGAGGGAGGGGACAGAGTCAGTATTATTAGATCTGAGGGAGGGAGGGGATAGAGTCAGTATTATTAGATCTGAGGGAGGGAGGGGACAGAGTCAGTATTATTAGATCTGAGGGAGGGAGGGGACAGAGTCAGTATTATTAGATCTGAGGGAGGGAGGGGACAGAGTCAGTATTATTAGATCAGAGGGAGGGAGGGGACAGAGTCAGTATTATTAGATCAGAGGGAGGGAGGGGACAGAGTCAGTATTATTAGATCTGAGGGAGGGAGGGGACAGAGTCAGTATTATTAGATCTGAGGGAGGGAGGGGACAGAGTCAGTATTATTAGATCAGAGGGAGGGAGGGGACAGAGTCAGTATTATTAGATCAGAGGGAGGGAGGGGACAGAGTCAGTATTATTAGATCTGAGGGAGGGGACAGAGTCAGTATTATTAGATCAGAGGGAGGGAGGGGACAGAGTCAGTATTATTAGATCAGAGGGAGGGAGGGGACAGAGCAATATAACTAGTAACAGTGTAGTGTATTGATCAAATGCATATTGTTGGACAGTTACGTTAGACTTACTTTATCACAATGAACACTGTTTATCATATATCCTGATGCCTAGTCACCTGACCCCTATTCATATCTACCTCCATCACCCCGGTATCCCTGCACATTGGAAATATGCTACTGGACCTTTCTGACCCTGTTTATAGCCTTCTTACTTTCTTGTGTTCCTCTTCTTCTTCCTCGTGTGTTTTTGTTTTACCTCATGTTCTTTTTAGTACTGGGTTAATATTGATTACTGCAGTGTTAGGTTTAGAGCTTGCTTCCCCAACTGGCAGCCCGCAAGAGTGATAAATGCCAAGTAGGAATGAGGGGGATGATTAGGTGGCCATGATGGAAATGTGGCCATGGTTGGGAATTTAGCCATGACACCGGGGTGAACACCCCTACTCTTACAATAAGCGGCATGGCTTTTTGAATGTGCACAGACAGTCAGGACACCCATTTTAACGTCCCATCTGAAAGACGGCACCCTACGCAGGGCAATGTCCCCAAATGTAATCAAGGTATGATATGATTATGTTTTAGTCCAATATTATATCTGTTTAGGCTTCTTGCGGTCAATTTGCAATCAATATTTGTTTTATTATATTCTGTTTATTACCATCCGCCACACACACACACACACACACACACACACACACACCCCTACAATACCTGTTGCAATTTCCAGTGCTTATCATCCCTGAATGTGAAATGCATCACTTGGTTGCTTTTAGCAGTTTTCAGATTGATGTCCTGTGAAGACAGAGGGTGAAAATTACAGAAAGAACCTGACATTGTAACAACATGTTCTCTCTACTAAAACACATTACAGAAAGAACCTGACATTGTAACAACATGTTCTCTCTACTAAAACACATTACAGAAAGAACCTGACATTGTAACAACATGTTCTCTCTACTAAAACACATTACAGAAAGAACCTGACATTGTAACAACATGTTCTCTACTAAAACACATTACAGAAAGAACCTGACATTGTAACAACATGTTATCTACTAAAACACATTACAGAAAGAACCTGACATTGTAACATGTTCTCTCTACTAAAACACATTACATGTTGTTACAGTCAGAAAGAACCTGACATTGTAACAACATTTTATCCCTACTAAAAACACAGTCAAACACTGCTACAGGGAGGTTTCCAGAGAATAGTCTACAACCAGAGACAAGAGACACTCACAGCTTGAGTCAGTGCTTCTCCCTGTAGAGTCAGTACTCCTTTCACCTGGTCCATGCTGCAAAGACAAGACAGCAGGTCTCACAAGAACCACAATAATGACACTGTGGAAGTCCCAAATGGCACTATATCCCCTACACACTACACTACTTTTGACCTGAGTCCTATGTCATATGTCACCTTGTCATAGACTCAAATCCCGGCAGATTAGAAAACTGTTGTTGTTGATGATGATGTCTGTAAACAGAAGGTTGTGTAATGTATAAACAGGCCCTCCACTAAAACAAATGTTAGCAGGCAAAGAGTTTTCCTAGACCAACACATATACGTCCAGCCATGGACCTGACGTGCACACACACACACTAATAAATAAAACAGGTGATATGTTGGGACTTGCTTCTGAACTTTAAATAGGTGCAACAAGGCATCAAAAATAAGCCTATTTCCGTGCTCTATATGTTGAATCACATTTAGCAGAAAAAAACACCATTAGAAAATAACTTGCTTTGGTAATGCATGTTGTCTAACAAGGAATGTATAGGTTATAACATAATCCGACATGTGTTTCTAATCTGTCATGTGTGAACTATAGGTCTTCGTTAGGCTGGACTAGATGGGGTTTCTTATAGTGCACATTATATCAATGTTTTCTGTCTTACATTGTCTATTGTAGAGGATGCCTGGTTGTTCTTTAAAAGTAATTTCCTCTCAATCTTAAATAAACATGCCCCATTCAAAAAATACAGAACTAAGAACAGATATAGCCCCTGGTTCTCCTCAGACTTGACTGCCCTTGACCAGCACAAAAACATCCTGTGGCGTACTGCATTAGCATCAAATAGCCCCCGCGATATGCAACTTTTCAGGGAAGTTAGGAACCAATATACACAAGCAGTTAGGAAAGCAAAGGCTAACTTTTTCAAACAGAAATTTGCATCCTGTAGCACTAACTCCACCGATAAATCTACAATAATCGAGAATTTCAACAAGCATTTTGCTACGGCTGGCCATGCTTTCCACCTGGCTACCACTACCCCGGCCACCAGCTCTGCACCCTCCGCTGCAACTTGCCCATGCCCCCCCCGCTTCTCCTTCACACAAATCCAGACAGCTGATGTTCTGAAAGAGCTGCAAAATCTGGACCCCTACAAATCATCTGGGCTAGACAATCTGGACCCTTTCTTTCTAAAACTAGCCGCCGAAATTGTCGCAACCCCTATTACTAGCCTGTTCAACCTCTCTTCGTAACGTCTGAGATCCCCAGAGATTGGAAAGCTGCCGCGGTCATCCCCCTCTTCAAAGGGGGTGACACTCTAGATCCAAACTGTTACAGACCCATATCCATCCTGCCCTGCCTTTCAAAAGTTTTTGAAAGCCAAGTCAACAAACAGATCACAGACCATTTCGAATCCCACCGTACCTTCTCCGCTATGCAATCCGGTTTCCGAGCTGGTCATGGGTGCACTTCAGCCACGCTCAAGGTCCTAAACGATATTATAACCGCGATCGATAATAGACAGTACTGTGCAGCCGTTTTCATTGACCTGGCCAAGGCTTTCGACTCTGTCAACCACCGCATTCTTATTGGCAGACTAAATAGCCTTGGTTTCTCAAATGACTGCCTCGCCTGGTTCACCAACTACTTCTCAGATAGAGTTCAATGTGTCAAATCGGAGGGCCTGTTGTCTGGACCTATGGCAGTCTCTATGGGGGTGCCACAGGGTTCAATTCTTGGGCCGACTCTTTTCTCCGTGTATATCAATGATGTCGCTCTTGCTGCTGGTGACTCTCAGATCCACCTCTATGCAGACGACACCATTTTGTATAGGGTATTGGGGCGGCAGGTAGCTTAGTGGTTAAGAGCGTTGTGCCAGTAACCGAAAGGTCGCTGGTTCTAATCCCCGAGCCAACTAGGTGAAAAATCTGTCGATGTGCCCTTGAGCAAGGCACTTAACCCTAATTGCTCATGTAAGTCGCTCTGGATAAGAGCGTCTGCTAAATGACTAAAATGTAAAATGTAATGTAAATGTATACATCTGGCCCTTCATTGGACACTGTGTTAACAAACCTCCAAATGAGCTTCAATGCCATACAACACTCCTTCAGTAGCCTCCAACTGCTCTTAAACACTAGTAAAACTAAATGCATGCTCTTCAACCGAACACTGCTTGCACCCGCCCACCCGACTAGAATCACTACTCTCGACGGGTCTGACCTAGAGTATGTGGACAACTACAAATATCTAGGTGTCTGGTTAGACTGTAAACTCTCCTTCCAGACTCACATTAAGAATCTCCAATCCAAAGTTAAATCTAGAATCGGTTTCCTATTTCGCAACAAAGCCTCCTTCACTCATGCTGCCAAACATGCCCTCGTAAAACTGACTATCCTACCGATCCTTGACTTCGGCGATGTCATTTACAAAATAGCCTCCAACACTCTACTCAGCAAATTGGATGTAGTCTATCACAGTGCCATCCGTTTTGTCTCCAAAGCCCCATATACTACCCACCACTGTGACCTGTACGCTCTTGTTGGCTGGTCCTCACTACATATTCGTCGCCAAACCCACTGGCTCCAGGCCATCTATAAATCACTGCTAGGCAAATCCCCGCCTTATCTTAGCTCATTGGTCACCATAGCAACACCCACCCGTAGTCTGCGCTCCAGCAGGTATATCTCACTGGTCATCCCCAAAGCCAACACCTCCTTTGGCCGCCATTCCTTCCAGTTCTCTGCTGCCAATGACTGGAACCAACTGCAAAAATCTCTGAAGCTGGAGACACTTATCTCCCTCACTAACTTTAAGCATCAGTTGTCAGAGCACCTTACCGATCACTGCACCTGTACACAGCCCATCTGAAATTAGCCCGCCCAACTACCTCATCCCTATATTGTTATTTATTTTGCTCATTTGTACCCCAGTATCTCTATTTGCACATCATCTCTTGCACATCTATCATTCCAGTGTTAATACTAATTGTAATTATTTTGCACTATAGCCTATTTATTGCCTTACCTCCATAACTTGCTACATTTGCACACACTGTATATATATTTATTTTTTACTTTGTTTTACCCCATATGTAACTCTGTGTTGTTGTTTTTATCGCACTGCTTTGCTTTATCTTGGCCAGGTCGCAGTTGTAAATGAGAACTTGTTCTCAACTGGTTTACCTGGTTAAATAAAGGTGAAATGAAATAAATAAATAAAATATTGTATTGCTATGAATCAACAAACATTATGTTTTTAAAATGGCCAATAAAGTCAAACTCACTCAACAAGTCAATCACCCTAACTGATCAATTAACCAATCAATACAACTAATGAATCCCTCCAAGTCTTACGTTGAGCTGCCCAGGATGAAGTTCTCCTGTTTCAGTTGGCTCTCCAGTCCAGGGGTGGGCATGGAGAACCTCCTGGATGCCTCCTGAACACATAAACATAGTACACAATCTAGTTACATAGTACACAAATATACACTGAACAAAAATATAAAATGCAACATGTAAAGTGTTGGTCCCATGTTTCAGGAGCTGAAATAAAATATCCCAGAAATGTTCCATCCGTACATAAAGCTTATTTCTCAAATGTTGTGCACATTTGTTTACACCCCTGTTAGTGACCATTTCTCCTTTGCCAAGATAATCCATCCACCTGACAGGTGTGGCATATCAAGAAGCTGATTAAACAGCATGATCATTACACAGGTACACCTTGTGCTGGGGACAATAAATGGCGAGTCCAAAATGTGCAGTTTTGCCACACAACACAATGCCACAGATGTCTCAAGTTTTGAGGGAGCGTGCAATTGGCATACTGACTGCAGGAATGTCCACCAGAGCTGTTGCCAGAGAAGTGAATGTGCATTTCTCTACCATAAGCCACCTCCAACGTCGTTTTAGAGAATTTGGCAGTACGTCCAACCGGCCTCACAACCTCAGACCACGTGTATGGCGTTGTGTGGGCGATTGGTTTGCTGATGTCAACGAGTGCCCCATGGTGGCGGTGGGGTTATGGTATGGGCAGGTATAAGCTACGGACAACGAACACAATCGCATTTTATCGATGGCAATTTAAATGCACAAAAATACTGTGACGAGATCCTGAGGCCCATTGTGAGGCCCATTGTGTTGTAAGGTATCTGTAACCAACAGATGCATATCTGTATTCCCAGTCATGTGAAATCCATAGATTAGGGCCTAATGAATTTATTTAAATTGACTGATTTCCTCATATGAACTGTAACTCCGTAAATATCAATGAAATTGTTGCATGTTGCGTTTATATTTTTGTTCAGTATAGTTACATAGTACACAATCTAGTTACAGTATCATAAATATCTCCATCAATAATGTCTTGAGAAACTTGAGCACAAACAGCAATCAACTCAGACAACAGTACACTGAAATCAACTCAGACAACAGTACACTGAAATCAACTCAGACAACAGTACACTGAAATCAACTCAGACAACAGTACACTGAAATCAACTCAGACAACAGTACACTGAAATCAACTCAGACAACAGTACACTGAAATCAACTCAGACAACAGTACACTGAAATCAACTCAGACAACAGTACACTGAAATCAACTCAGACAACAGTACACTGAAATCAACTCAGACAACAGTACACTGAAATCAACTCAGACAACAGTACACTGAAATCAACTCAGACAACAGTACACTGAAATCAACTCAGACAACAGTACACTGAAATCAACTCAGACAACAGTACACTGAAATCAACTCAGACAACAGTACACTGAAATCAACTCAGACAACAGTACACTGAAATCAACTCAGACAACAGTACACTGAAATCAACTCAGACAACAGTACACTGAAATCAACTCAGACAACAGTACACTGAAATCAACTCAGACAACAGTACACTGAAATCAACTCAGACAACAGTACACTGAAATCAACTCAGACAACAGTACACTGAAATCAACTCAGACAACAGTACACTGAAATCAACTCAGACAACAGTACACTGAAATCAACTCAGACAACAGTACACTGAAATCAACTCAGACAACAGTACACTGAAATCAACTCAGACAACAGTACACTGAAATCAACTCAGACAACAGTACACTGAAATCAACTCAGACAACAGTACACTGAAATCAACTCAGACAACAGTACACTGAAATCAACTCAGACAACAGTACACTGAAATCAACTCAGACAACAGTACACTGAAATCAACTCAGACAACAGTACACTGAAATCAACTCAGACAACAGTACACTGAAATCAACTCAGACAACAGTACACTGAAATCAACTCAGACAACAGTACACTGAAATCAACTCAGACAACAGTACACTGAAATCAACTCAGACAACAGTACACTGAAATCAACTCAGACAACAGTACACTGAAATCAACTCAGACAACAGTACACTGAAATCAACTCAGACAACAGTACACTGAAATCAACTCAGACAACAGTACACTGAAATCAACTCAGACAACAGTACACTGAAATCAACTCAGACAACAGTACACTGAAATCAACTCAGACAACAGTACACTGAAATCAAACAATATTTGAAGAATTGAGTTACACAACAACCTTGCCAAAGTTGAAATGTCTTGGAATGCATTTGTTCTACATGGTTCATCATTAGCCAGCATAATCTATTCTTAAAGGATCATCACCTATGGCTATGGGGTCAGTGTACCACAGCTAGGTCTAATCCAATATTGACAACTCAGCAGTGTTAAGACACTCAGTGACACCATTGTCTTGTGATCGGAGCTCTTTGATCCTATGGAGTCAATACTTGGGTGTAGCCCTCAAACTCAACTCTGGACCTCGAAGACAGTTCCACTGAATTATTTCATTGTTTCCCTCTAATTAGGGACTGATTTAGACCTGGGACACCAGGTGTGTGCAATTAATTATCAGGTAGAACAGAAAACCAGCAGGCTCAGGACCTCGTAGTGTAAGAGTTGAGTACCCGTGTGTAGGTTGAGGTTGCCCCTAGACACTGATCTTGGATCAGTTTGGGACTTTCCCCCACTAATGTTAAGGTTAGGATAGGTAGAGAGGAAGCTGATCCTAGATCTGTGCCTAATATTTGCCTTGAGTATATCCTGGAGCTGCTTCAAAACAGCATGGACCTCCTCCTTCAGCAACCAGTTAAACTCCTCCTCCTGAGAGGAAGGGAGGGTGGGAGAGAGGAAGAAAGGAAGGGAGAGAGGAAGGGAGGGTGGGAGAGAGGAAGGAAGGAAGGGAGAGGAGAGGGGGAGAGAGAGGAGAGGGAGGGAGAGAGGACAAACAAGATAGTTACTGTGGTGGTCAGCAGAGATAGGGGTAGATAGACAGGATTGTTCTGTTCTAGAATGTTCACATTATCATGGTTCCAATTAGAACTCCACTGGTGTTCTTAGAATGCTGTGTTTGTGGTTCTTCCCTGAATGCAGGAATCATAGAATTAGAATGATTCACTAATTCTATGGTAGGAATGTCATCTGACAGGACGCAACACAGACGTGATGCTCTTGTGCCTGTGTACAGTATCTACATACATACCACTATCTTTAAGAGACCTGCTTCTGTATACTAGCTAGATATATAGAAAGCCCTGCATATACCTTATATCACACTGGGGAGTTCTTGGATGAAGCACACCCTTGAGGACTGAATGTGACGCTTGACACCTATGGATGTATAGGTCAAGCTGTGTACAATAGGCTAGATATAATGGGGTTGGCAGGGAAGCAGTGACCTCGCCCATCGAAGGCTGCAAATGTGACAATCATTCAATATGACTATTATGAGGACTTCGATCATACTGTATATCACGTTGTCATTGACAATCAGCAGAAAAGGTATTGCAAAGAACAGCACCAGATCTTGCAGATGCAAGGCAGCAGAGCAGTTTTATTCTCGGCACTGTCAGGCACTATGGCAGTGAGTGTACAAAACATTAAGGACGCCTTCCTAATATTGAGTCGCACAGGGATGTTGGCCCATGTTGACTCCAATGCTTCCCACAGTTGTCAGGTTGGCTGGATGTCCTTTGGGTGGTGGACCATTCTCGATACACACGATAAACTGTTGAGCGTGAAAAACCCAGCAGCTTCGCAGTTCTTGACACAAACCAGTGCGCCTGACACATACTACCATACCCCGTTCAAAGACATAAATATTTTGTCTTGCCCATTCACCCTCTGAATGGCACACATACACAATCCATGTCTCAATTGTTTCAAGGGTTAAAAAGCCTTATTTAACCTGTCTCAGTCCTCCCCTTCATCTACACTGATTGAAGTGGATTTAACAAGTGACATCAACAAGGGATCATAGCTTTCATCTGGATTGTCATGGACAGAGCAGGTGTCCTTAATGTTTTGTACACTAAGTGTATAGCTAACGTCCCTTTTTATCACGCAAGATCGCCTAAGAACATGTACACCCATAACAGTAACAATCAGTAGTTGGCTAGCAAAATAGGAAGCTTGACGTCGATGAATAACTAGCTAACCAAGGTAAACCCATTCATGTTGTTAGCTAGCTAGCTTGTCATGATCCCGACCCTTGCAGCTTTGCTTACCAAAACAGCCCTCTCGGCTTGGCTTGGACCCGACATCTTTGAGAGTTCAGATAAAGATCTTTGAGAATTGAGCATTCCCGCTGGCAGACCGGTCCACCAAGTACGTAAACTAGAAGATATTCAACCCTGTCTTCTTCTAGTGGTGTTTACGTAGCGAGACGGCTTCAAATCACACGCTCACAATTAATCTTGGCCCCGCCCCCAATCCCTTCTTTGGAAATGCGCTTCCGGGTTGCGTCACATTGAAACATTTTCCGCAGCAGGCCAAGAAAAGCAGAGTGGTTGGAGCAGGCCCCTAAGCTTTTCTCCCCTGGTTGACCTCAAAACACAGTAGAACTGTTTAATCAAGTACAAATTGCAATCTATATCAACAGAATTAGATCTGTGTTGCCTTGTGAATAATTATGATTTTCACTACTGTGTGTGTTTCATGAAAACACACATGGATTTTAAATCAGGAGAGGATTTAATAAACTGCACAAAAAAAGCCTTGTTTCACATAAATATCCCAAATCCATACAGTTTCACCGTCCCCGCCTGGCCCTGCACAAAATGGGGCCCAAGTAAGTCATTTCAACAAATCGCCGTTATAAGCAACTTTGTCTGTATAAGCCACATATTAAAACATTTTTTTTTTTACAGGAGATTAATTTAAAACCGCAAACACTAAAACAGAAAAATCTACAGTAGTATTAAGACACTAGATGTGTTTCATATGGCACCCTATTCCCGATGTAGTGTACTACTTTTGACCAGAGTACACTACGTAGGGGACATGGTGCCATTTGGGACACACTGGACGATTGACAGTCAGTAGAGGAATCTAACCAAAAGTATTTTATATTACCCTTTATTTATAAAGCAAACACCCACTCAACCAATATGGGCTATTTACAAAGTCATTTGTTTGAATGTTTCCTACTAAAAACATACTTCTTAATCTTTAAAACTATTCGGTGTTCAAACAAATTAAACCTAAAACTTAATTCACATCTTGCTTGGCAAAAGGAAAATGTATTTCCCCCCCAAAAAATAGGATGATCATTACCTTGTGAAAATGATATACAACCAAAATCAAAAACAGAGGATGTACATGTTCAATTGGGTTTTTACACGGAATTGAATAGGTTCACGTTTTTTCAAATCAAAATGAACTAAAACAAAAAGGGATAAAATCATTATTGAAAGCCATATTTACATTTTGACAGGACAATAACCCACCCCAAGCTACAGTAGGTGATGAGGTATTTTGATGGTAACTAATTCTCTTTAATGTATTTTGTCATGTGGCCTAAATTCCCCCACTGCCATTCAGGTAACCATTGCCTGTCTTCTCATGGCCCTGCCAGGTATCCCTTTTAAGGAGAACGTGAAAGGTTGTAGATTGGGCCTTGAATCTCAAGGAGCGGTTATGATTAAACAGAAATTCACATTCTGTAGTTTGACTGTTTCCTGTATGGTGATTGATCTGGTAATAAATACATCTGGTCCTCCTTAGTCTGATCCCAGATCTGTTTGTGGTCTTGGCCAACTTCCTTGCTGTACTTGTCAAGCCCAACATGTTTGATATGACAATGAGTTGGCATGGTGACACAAACAGACTGGGACCACTGCAAAGGGGAACTGTTGTGGTGCAATAACCCAAGTCATCAAGCCAACTGATCAATAGTTAAGTTAAAATACAACAGGTCGCTAAGCAGAATGTGGTTTCATAATGTGGGTCCCCATACATACATGTACAATAAAAAGTGAACAACTTGCCTGTTTTATAATGTTAGATCACTGCAATGGGTTTTAAACATGATAACCTTAAAAATGTCCCAGGATGCGTCCAAATGGCACCCTATTCCCTACATAGTGCACTACTTTTGACCAGGGTTCTGGGCAAAAGTAGCGCACTATAAAGGGAGTAGGGTGCCATTTGGGATTTCCCGCTTAGAAGAACGATAAACTCATTACTGTATTATAAGGCCTCAGAATAACCTTATTAACATAACCTTAACATGTTAGAGAACCTGCCCCCTAACACAACAAACACTGTTCAGATTCAGAGAACTACGGAAACAACTCCGGGCCAAACTGCACCAAGAAAAGTAGAATAGAGAGATCTAGAGTGTCTAAAATAAATAAATACATGTCAGAAGATTTCAAAGGGTTCCAATATTAAGGCAATGCAGTGGCATTATTCCTCTTGGTGATCGTCTAGCCTTTGCCCTCTTTTTAAAGATAATATCAACAGCTTTATACGTTTATGGAATTCTGACATTCAAAATAAAAGGACATTTTCACACATAGAATTAAATAAAACGCAAAGAAAGAACACAAGTGATAAATTAATCCATGGCCTGTACACACCTTCAAAACCCACCCGACAGCATTAAGCAAATGGGTCCCGTTCCAAATCACTACTGAACACCTTACCGTGCGTCAACAATGGGCCGCATCCCAAAATATGTTCTGAACACCCTGCAGTACTTTACCATCAGAGACTTGACCAGCACCATCGACAACAAACAGCAAAGATGTGGGGAAAAAGCAACCTTCAGTGGACCATTCTTATAACATTATTAAAAAGCTCAGTCAGTGCAATGTTCTAGGTTGGGTAGTTAGAGGCTCCTATCAGTTACAGGGAAGGAATGGTTGTTTCCCAAATTACATCCTATTTCCCTATATATTTTTTATTTATTTCTAAATTGATCCTTTGTTTAACTAGGCAAGTCAGTTAAGAACAAAATCTTATTTACAATGACGGCCTACCTCAGCCAAACCCTCCCCTAACCCGGACGACGCTGGGCCAATTGTGCGCCGCCCTATGGGACTCCTGATCACGGCCGGTTGTGATACAGCCTGGAATCGAACGCGAGTCTGTAGTGACGCCTCCAGCACTGAGACGCAGTGCCTTAGACCGCTGCGCATTACTTTTGACGAGAGCCCTACGGACCCTGATTCTACAATGACAAAATCACGCTCTGAATGTAGTTTAGACAAGTCGACAGAGTTGGGTATTCAGCTTCGTTCACGAGGAAATGGGCCCTGGTCAAAAGTTGTGCACTATATAGGAAGTAGGTTGTCATTTGGGAAGTATGCCAATATTTCTGGTGCCAGACAAAAATTATTTTACTAAAATAAAAATGGAATAAAAATGCGTAGAAGATAAGAGTGGGACCTCCCGAGTGGCGCAGCGGTCTAAGACACTGCATCGCAGTGCAAGCTGCGTTGCTACAGATGCTGGTTCGATACCCGTCTGTGTCGCAGCCGGCCGCGACCGGGAGACCCATGAGGCGACGCACAATTGACCCAGCGTCGTCCAGGGTAGGGGAGGGTTTGGCTGGCCGGGATGTCCTTGTCCCATCGTGCTGTAGCGATCGCCAGGTGTACGGTGTTTCCGCCGACACATTGGTGCGGCTGGCTTCCGGGTTAAGCGTGCAGTGTGTCAAGAAGCAGAGCGGCATGGCGGGGTTGTGTTTCGGAGGATGTGTACGGGAGTTGCAGCGATGGGACAAGACTAACTACCAATCGGATATCACAAAATTGGGGAGAAAAAAAAAGGGGGGGAAATGAATATAGATAAAATATACAAAAATAAAAGACAAGTGGTCCAGAGGAGAGGATAGGTAGAGGAGAGGATAGGTAGAGGAGAGGATAGGATAGGTAGAGGAGAGGAGAGGATCTTCAGGAGGTTTAGTGAATGTAGGCTCTGTAGACAGCCGACATGTCGTTGTCTGACTGGTCCAGTGCTTTAGCCCTCTTGTAGACCTACAGATAAAGACAAAGAGACAGACCGAGCGACATGGTTAGTACGTATCAGGAAGTAACGTTACGTTGTTGTCATAAAGTGAGACACTAAACATACAACTTTATTGTTCATGGAAACAGAAATTTGGTCAAATGAATAGAGGGGGGTTCCAAAAGAAACATCTAACTGGATTAGATAACAGGAAAGATGAGATGATGTTTACTGATCTCTTGTCTTGTAGCATGTCTGATTATTATCTGGTAAATATGAGGCTTCAATCAGTTCATTGAGGCTTCAAATCAGTTCGTTCAGTCAATTATTTACCATCCTCATGGCCCCCTCTGTGTCTGGGTACCGGGGGGGGGGGGACCAGGGGGGTTCATGTCCCCCTCAGTGTCTGCGTACCAGGAGGGTTCATGTCCCCAGAGAGTGAACAGAGAAACTGTACCAGAAGTACTGGACCCCTGACACTGTGGGCTCGACTGTAACACTGGAATGGAACCCACAGCCCACACTGAGGACTGGGCCAGGATAGGAACAGTGTTCCCACAACCCACACTGAGGACTGGGCCAGGTTAGGAACAGTGTTCCCACAACCCACACTGACGACTGGGCCAGGTTAGGAACAGTGTTCCCACAGCCCACACTGAGGACTGGGCCAGGTTAGGAACAGTGTTCCCACAGCCCACACTGAGGACTGGGCCAGGATAGGAACAGTGTTCCCACAACCCACACTGAGGACTGGGCCAGGTTAGGAACAGTGTTCCCACAGCCCACACTGAGGACTGGGCCAGGTTAGGAACAGTGTTCCCACAGCCCACACGGAGGACTAGGCCAGGTTAGGAACCGTGTTACTACAGCGAGGACTGGGCCAGGATAGGAACAGTGTTCCCACAGCCCACACTGAGGACTAGGCCAGGTTAGGAACCGTGTTACTACAGCGAGGACTGGGCCAGGATAGGAACAGTGTTCCCACAGCCCACATTGAGACTGGGCCAGGTTAGGAATAGTGTTCCCACAACGAGGACTGGGCCAGGTTAGGAACAGTGTTCCCACACTGAGGACTGGGCCAGGTTAGGAACAGTGTTCCTACAGCGAGGACTGGGCCAGGTTACGAACAGTGTTCCCACAGCCCACATTGAGACTGGGCCAGGTTAGGAACAGTGTTCCCACAGCCCACACTGAGGGCCAGGTTACGAACAGTGTTCCCACAGCCCACATTGAGACTGGGCCAGGTTAGGAACAGTGTTCCCACAGCGAGGACTGGGCCAGGTTAGGAACAGTGTTCCCATAGCGAGGACTGGGCCAGGTTAGGAACCGTGTTCCCACAGCGAGGACTGGGCCAGGTTAGGAACAGTGTTTCTCCACACTGAGGACTGGGCCAGGTTAGGAACAGTGTTCCCACAGCCCACACTGAGGACTAGGCCAGGTTAGGAAGTGTGTTCCCACAGCCCACACTGAGGACTGGGCCAGGTTAGGAACAGTGTTCCCACAGCCCACACTGAGGACTGGGCCAGGTTAGGAACAGTGTTCCCACAACCCACACTGAGGACTGGGCCAGGATAGGAACAGTGTTCCCACAGCGAGGACTGGGCCAGGATAGGAACAGTGTTCCCACAGCCCACACTGAGGACTGGGCCAGGATAGGAACAGTGTTCCCACAGCGAGGACTGGGCCAGGTTAGGAACCGTGTTCCCACAGCGAGGACTGGGCCAGGTTAAGAACAGTGTTTCTCCACACTGAGGACTGGGCCAGGTTAGGAACAGTGTTCCCACAGCCCACACTGAGGACTGGGCCAGGTTAGGAAGTGTGTTCCCACAGCCCACACTGAGGACTGGGCCAGGTTAGGAACAGTGTTCCCACAGCCCACACTGAGGACTGGGCCAGGTTAGGAACAGTGCAAGCTGCCTGTTTATTAATTCCCAAACCCCCAGACACCAGAGGAGCTGGAAGCAGCACAGGTCATTATATATCCACCTTATATGTAGAATACGTGCATCCCATTTTCTATACTGTAGGTGCTGGGCTAACAATATGGGTAATGTGTCCATGGGTATGTGGACATTTAGTCCGTTTGAAATAGCTAAGATCCACCCACAATGTAAACATTGCCATTTGAAATCTCATAGTCGGCCATTTTGTGTGTGTCAATCCAACAACGTCTTACCTCATTGGCTGCTGCAGCCATAGGGGTTGGGTGATTGGCTGTGTCACCCATGGAGATGGCTAGCCTCAGATCCTTCTGAATGTGTTTCAAATAGTAGTCTGGTTTGAAGTTGCCCTGTAGGATATCTGGAAAGTTCCGGGGGAAAGACCGTATCATCATTAGCAGTGGAGAGATGTAATAAAACAAAATGTGCCATTTTGAATAGTTTAACCATAGTCGAGGAAGGTATTACAACATGAACAGGTAACAAACAGGGGAACTTTGTAACCATCAATATTGGGGCATCTTTTCCTAAACGAGTCATGCTTTTAGGGATAACACTGGCCCCAAACCGGACACGTTGCTTGTGAGAGCGATGCAAAAATAATTGAACACATGTTAAATCAATTGAATTCACTATGCTCCGAGTTTCCAATGGGCTCTGGTCTAAAGTTGTGCACTATAAAAGGGAATACGGTGCCATTTGGGAGACATTGTCTTTTTTGCTGACTCACTCAGCAGTCTTTTTGTTTCTGACTCACTCAGCAGTCTTTTTGTTTCTGACTCACTCAGCAGTCTTTTTGTTTCTGACTCACTCAGCAGTCTTTTTGTTTCTGACTCACTCAGCAGTCTTTTTGTTTCTGACTCACTCAGCAGTCTTTTTGTTTCTGACTCACTCAGCAGTCTTTTTGTTTGACTCACTCAGCAGTCTTTTTGTTTCTGACTCACTCAGCAGTCTTTTTGTTTCTGACTCACTCAGCAGTCTTTTTGTTTCTGACTCACTCAGCAGTCTTTTTGTTTCTGACTCACTCAGCAGTCTTTTTGTTTCTGACTCACTCAGCAGTCTTTTTGTTTCTGACTCACTCAGCAGTCTTTTTGTTTCTGACTCACTCAGCAGTCTTTTTGTTTCTGACTCACTCAGCAGTCTTTTTGTTTCTGACTCACTCAGCAGTCTTTTTGTTTCTGACTCACTCAGCAGTCTTTTTGTTTCTGACTCACTCAGCAGTCTTTTTGTTTCTGACTCACTCAGCAGTCTTTTTGTTTCTGACTCACTCAGCAGTCTTTTTGTTTCTGACTCACTCAGCAGTCTTTTTGTTTCTGACTCACTCAGCAGTCTTTTTGTTTCTGACTCACTCAGCAGTCTTTTTGTTTCTGACTCACTCAGCAGTCTTTTTGTTTCTGACTCACTCAGCAGTCTTTTTGTTTCTGACTCACTCAGCAGTCTTTTTGTTTCTGACTCACTCAGCAGTCTTTTTGTTTCTGACTCACTCAGCAGTGTTTTTGTTTCTGACTCACTCAGCAGTGTTTTTGTTTCTGACTCACTCTGGCATTTTTGGTCCACGAAGGTGCTGGCCATCTGACCCTGAGACAGGATGTCCAGGAAGGTATGCTGTGATTGGCCCGTGGCCTGGGCTAGGGTCAGCCCCTCGGCGATGGTGGCCATGAAGCTTCCCTGTACCATGTTGAGGATCAGCATCATCTTCGCTGCGTTACCCGCCTCACCTGAGAACACACACACACACACACAACATGGACACGTTAGCCTGCATCACCTGAGAACACACACAACATGGACACGTTAGCCTGCTTCACCGGAGAACACACACACACACAACATGGACACATGTTAACCTGCTTCACCTGGTACCACAGTAAATTGGATAGCCCTTGGCTAAGACACTCCAGTGTGACCGGCCTAAAACTCAGACCACCTACCTAGGAAGAAGGAGGTTTTTCCTATGGCCTGGAAACAGGAGCTGCAGTCTTCGTAGACCGTCCTGTCTCCGGCGGCTAGGATGACCAGCATGCCCTCGTTAGACACCTGCTGGCTCCCTGCCACAGGAGCCTCCAGGAATCTCCCGCCCCGCGACGATATCACCTAATGGGACAGGAGCCAATCAGACAGTGGTGTGGCAGTAGAGGGGCTAATGAGAGAGCATAGGATAAGATGATTGATGATGTAACGACAGTACCCAATGGGAGAGCAATGATGGCCTAGTGACAGTGGGAAGAGCAAGCATTAGTATGTATGTGTGTGTGTGTGTACCTGTGAGAGCTCTGTGATGGTCTCTGGGTCAACGGTAGACATCTCCACGTAACATTTCCCTGGCCTGATGCCCTGGAGCACTCCACTGGGACCCAGCACCAACTGGCAGGAGGGGAGGAGAGAGGGGAGGGAAGGGAGGAGGAGAGAGAGAGAGAGAGAGAGGGGGGAGGAGGAGAGAGAGAGAGGGGGGAGGAGAGAGAGAGAGGGGGGAGGAGAGAGAGAGAGGGGGAGGAGAGAGAGAGGGGGGGAGGAGGAGAGAGAGAGAGGGGGGAGGAGAGAGAGAGAGGGGGGGGAGGAGAGAGAGAGGGGGGGAGGAGAGAGAGAGGGGGGGAGGAGAGAGAGAGAGAGGGGGGAGGAGAGAGAGAGGGGAGGAGAGAGAGAGAGGGGGGAGGAGAGAGAGGGGGGGAGGAGAGAGAGGGGAGGAGAGAGAGAGGGGGAGGAGAGAGAGAGAGAGAGAGGGGGGAGGAGAGAGAGGGGGGAGGAGAGAGAGAGGGGGGAGGAGAGAGAGAGGGGGGGGAGGAGAGAGAGAGAGGGGGGAGGAGAGAGAGAGGGGGGAGGAGAGAGAGAGAGGGAGGAGGAGAGAGAGAGAGGGAGGAGGAGAGAGAGAGAGGGGAGGAGGAGAGAGAGAGAGAGGGGGGAGGAGAGAGAGATGGGGGAGGAGAGAGAGAGATGGGGGAGGAGAGAGAGAGAGAGGGGGGAGGAGGAGAGAGAGAGAGGGGGGAGGAGGAGAGAGAGAGAGGGGGGAGGAGGAGAGAGAGAGAGAGGGGAGGAGGAGAGAGAGAGAGAGGGGGGGAGGAGGAGAGAGAGAGAGAGGGGGGGAGGAGAGAGAGAGGAGGAGAGAGAGAGAGAGGGGGGAGGAGAGAGAGAGAGGGGGGAGGAGAGAGAGAGAGGGGGGAGGAGAGAGAGAGAGGGGGGAGGAGAGAGAGAGAGGGGGGAGGAGAGAGAGAGAGGGGGGAGGAGAGAGAGAGAGGGGGGAGGAGAGAGAGAGAGGGGGGAGGAGAGAGAGAGAGGGGGGAGGAGAGAGAGAGAGAGGAGGGGAGGAGAGAGAGAGGGGGAGGAGAGAGGTATGAAGAGCAATAGGTAGTGACATAAATGAGTCACTGCAGTCGGAACAAAAAAGGCATTACAATACTTTTCACACCAAGCTTACTAACTGCAGCAACATGGTAGCCTGGGAGAAATCCAGTCTGTTTGTGCTAACATTCCACTCTTTTTTATCTGCCTGTAAATCTGGCCTGAATACACACATACAAACTTTCTCCATTGAGATTTGTGTCTGTTTCCTTAGTACTTACATCTCTGGCAGCCTTGGGGTCTGAGACGCAGGAGAAGGTGATGTCACACATGGAGACCACCTCTGCTGGGGTCCGCCCTAACCTGGCCCCCTCCTGGATGAACAGGTCACACTGCAGTAGGAAGACAGGAACAGGAACAAGACAGGACGTGAGCTCACAGGAAGTGATGTCACAACAGGAAGTAGGTCAAATTCAGAACCAAACCCAAACTTTGTTACGTTACATTATAAATAAAATGATTTATTGCATAGAATCCAATACTGTACCAAGTAACTGTGGTTTTAATAATAATAATGTTGATGGAATCACAGGAGTAAATATTCTGTATAGTATTTTCTCACATGTTGGTTGTCTTGCGGTACCTTTTCTGCTGTGCGATTCCACACTGTGACGACGTGACCCATCTTTAACAGGTTGGACACTATTCCACTACCCATAAGCCCCAGCCCTAGGAACCCTATCCTGTAAGAGGGAAAGATACCAGAGTTCACATTTTTATTCCTTTTCCTGATGGACAAAAAACACTGAGGCCAGTATTCAGAGTCGTAGAGTAGGAGCGCTGATCTAGGATCAGGCCCCGCCCCCTATCCATGTAATCTAAAAGGGAAATCTGAGCCCATATTAACACTCTTTGTAAATACAGACCCTGGTCTACTATATAGGTGCAGCCAGTGACTAACACATTGCTCCATTCTAGAACTAAAAAAAGTCCCATCCTCAAGTTACACTGCATCAGAGTTGCCTACGGGCAGTTTGGTCAAAGCCACAACGGCTTGGAAGACCATCGGGAGGAAAAACACCTGCAGGAGAGCTTATTTTATTCCATGATCTGTAATTACACGCAGAGTACAGTCTTTAAATATAGGGAAGAGATCACGGTGATAATTAAGTTCATATATATATAGATTATTACAGTATCTCCTACCGTTTGTCTGTGGGTATAATACTGCCATTGATGGCTGTACTGTCAGCAGCTTGTATAGACGTTGACCCCGTATCCTGTACAGACCAACAAAAACAAACATCAATTTGACGCACGCATCGAGAGTTCAAGACCACAGAGGAGTACAAACGTACTGTATCTAGTGGGTTTACTCGTTTATTGAATATTTTATCTAGTACTTGCTCTTTGTATGAAAAGGAAAAAATACCATTCAGTAATGCGTGCCATGTAGGAAGCACCATGAGGCTATGTTCTATAAAGAGAGTACCTTCCCTGGAGTTAAGACTGAAACCAATGACATACATTCATGTGATATAAATATATACACACACTTGTCTGAAACCCACATGCAAAACCAACAATGGCAGTAGCTAACTGTACCCCTACATAACATGTATCTACAGGAGCTAACTGTACCCCTAGATAACATGTATCTACAGGAGCTAACTGTACCCCTACATAACATGTATCTCCAGGAGCTAACTGTACCCCTACATAACATGTATCTCCAGGAGCTAACTGTACCCCTACATAACATGTATCTCCAGCAGCTGCTTATTAGTTTCAAGGCGATCCAGTAAAATCAGACAGCGAATGGAGAGGTCAAATGGTAAAGTTGTGTCACAAATGGCACCCTATTCCCTATATAGTACACTACTTTTGACAAGAGGTTAAAGCACAGTGCCTCATTTGGACAAAATGTGGGGTAGAAAAAGAACTGGTGCCAAACGCAGGGCCCTAGTTATGAACTGGTGCCAAACGCAGGGCCCTAGTTATAGGGAGCCGTTTGAGACAGACGGCTTGCTCACCTCCTCAACGATCTTCAGGCGTTTACTGATGGGCTCCATGGACGAGGCAGGCTGAGGAGGGAGAGAGAGAAAGAGTTACAGACAGACATTAGTTTACACACAAACAGTGCTGCTAACATCCTCCTAAACCACCACACTGGATGTGTCCCAAATAACACCGGATTCCCTTTATAGTGCACTACTTTTGACCAGGGCCCAGATAGGGCTCTGTTCAAACGTTGCCATTTGGGGCTCACTCTCTGAACAGAGAGAGACACTTTTAATTCCTAGTTCTGGCAGTGTCAGTGAGTGGCTAAGCTAATGCTAGCTAGGGTTTGTAGCATGCTGCTAGGCCTGCTTTGGTAACACTGACGAGGACTATGTGATTGCAAAAATTCAGCGTCGAGTTCATTCATCCAATTCTAGGAGGAAGTAGAAACTAGAGGGGGAATTTATTTAAAAAAAATACATATAGAGTTGCTAACTTCCCACCGAAGCTGTGTTATGGAGTGTCTTCTTGAGTCTCTGTGTGTGTGTGTGTGTGTGTGTGTGTGTGTGTGTGTGTGTGTGTGTCTGTGTGTGTGTGTGTGTCTGTGTGTGTGTGTGTGTCTGTGTGTGTGTGTGTGTCTGTGTGTGTGTCTGTGTGTGTGTGTGTGTCTGTGTGTGTGTGTGTCTGTGTGTGTGTGTGTCTGTGTGTGTGTGTGTCTGTGTCTGTGTGTGTCTGTGTCTGTGTGTGTCTGTGTGTGTCTGTGTGTGTCTGTGTGTGTCTGTGTGTGTCTGTGTGTGTGTCTGTGTGTGTGTCTGTGTGTGTGTCTGTGTGTGTGTCTGTGTGTGTGTCTGTGTGTGTCTGTGTGTGTGTGTCTGTGTGTGTGTGTCTGTGTGTGTGTCTGTCTGTGTGTGTCTGTGTGTGTCTGTGTGTGTCTGTGTGTGTCTGTGTGTGTGTGTAGAGCAGGATTGTCAAACTCATTTTCCCCCCGGGGGCCACATTCAATCTTCAGCAAGGTACGGAGGGCCGCAATTAAAATATGTTATATATCCTCTAAGTCAAAATGTGAAAAAAATAGTCCTATATCCATCGCTTTTTTGGAATTTGATGCTTCCAGACTATCTAGCTTTAATTTAAAATGATTATTAGCAAGCAGGACACAGTCAATTAACTGTATGAATGTAGGTCCATTATCATTTCTACACAGTTGAATTGATTTTAGGCATTTGAAAGTATACTGAGTTCGTTCCGTATGTTTGACACCCCTGGACTAGAGTTTGGCGGGTTTGTACTGTCCTAGTAACGTCTGGTGTGTGGTAAGATAATGGTCTGTAACATCCGAGGAATGCCAGTTAGAACTGTACTACCGCAGTTATCAGAATAACCACATGTTGCTACAGTTTAACGGTTACAGTTTCACTTGCATTGTGTGTGTGTGTATGGCTTGCTATGTATCTAAAATAAGGCAAGGAATTATGGAGCTCAGATTGAATAGTGTTGCCTGAGGGGAGATTCAGAGTGAGTAGTGTTGCCTGAGGGGAGATTCAGAGTGAATAGTGTTGCCTGAGGGGAGATTCAGAGTGAATAGTGTTGCCTGAGGGGAGATTCAGAGTGAATAGTGTTGCCTGAGGGAGATTCAGAGTGAATAGTGTTGCCTGAGGGGAGATTCAGAGTGAATAGTGTTGCCTGAGGGGAGATTCAGAGTGAATAGTGTTGCCTGAGGGGAGATTCAGAGTGAATAGTGTTGCCTGAGGGAGATTCAGAGTGAATAGTGTTGCCTGAGGGGAGATTCAGAGTGAATAGTGTTGCCTGAGGGGAGATTCAGAGTGAATAGTGTTGCCTGAGGGGAGATTCAGAGTGAATAGTGTTGCCTGAGGGGAGATTCAGAGTGAATAGTGTTGCCTGAGGGGAGATTCAGAGTGAATAGTGTTGCCTGAGGGGAGATTCAGAGTGAGTAGTGTTGCCTGAGGGGAGATTCAGAGTGAATAGTGTTGCCTGAGGGGAGATTCAGAGTGAATAGTGTTGCCTGAGGGGAGATTCAGAGTGAATAGTGTTGCCTGAGGGAGATTCAGAGTGAATAGTGTTGCCTGAGGGGAGATTCAGAGTGAATAGTGTTGCCTGAGGGGAGATTCAGAGTGAATAGTGTTGCCTGAGGGGAGATTCAGAGTGAATAGTGTTGCCTGAGGGAGATTCAGAGTGAATAGTGTTGCCTGAGGGGAGATTCAGAGTGAATAGTGTTGCCTGAGGGGAGATTCAGAGTGAATAGTGTTGCCTGAGGGGAGATTCAGAGTGAATAGTGTTGCCTGAGGGGAGATTCAGAGTGAATAGTGTTGCCTGAGGGGAGATTCAGAGTGAATAGTGTTGCCTGAGGGGAGATTCAGAGTGAATAGTGTTGCCTGAGGGGAGATTCAGAGTGAATAGTGTTGCCTGAGGGAGATTCAGAGTGAATAGTGTTGCCTGAGGGGAGATTCAGAGTGAATAGTGTTGCCTGAGGGGAGATTCAGAGTGAATAGTGTTGCCTGAGGGGAGATTCAGAGTGAGTAGTGTTGCCTGAGGGGAGATTCAGAGTGAGTAGTGTTGCCTGAGGGGAGATTCAGAGTGAATAGTGTTGCCTGAGGGGAGATTCAGAGTGAATAGTGTTGCCTGAGGGGAGATTCAGAGTGAATAGTGTTGCCTGAGGGGAGATTCAGAGTGAATAGTGTTGCCTGAGGGGAGATTCAGAGTGAATAGTGTTGCCTGAGGGGAGATTCAGAGTGAATAGTGTTGCCTGAGGGGAGATTCAGAGTGAATAGTGTTGCCTGAGGGAGATTCAGAGTGAATAGTGTTGCCTGAGGGGAGATTCAGAGTGAATAGTGTTGCCTGAGGGGAGATTCAGAGTGAATAGTGTTGCCTGAGGGGAGATTCAGAGTGAATAGTGTTGCCTGAGGGAGATTCAGAGTGAATAGTGTTGCCTGAGGGGAGATTCAGAGTGAATAGTGTTGCCTGAGGGGAGATTCAGAGTGAATAGTGTTGCCTGAGGGGAGATTCAGAGTGAATAGTGTTGCCTGAGGGGAGATTCAGAGTGAATAGTGTTGCCTGAGGGGAGATTCAGAGTGAATAGTGTTGCCTGAGGGGAGATTCAGAGTGAATAGTGTTGCCTGAGGGGAGATTCAGAGTGAATAGTGTTGCCTGAGGGGAGATTCAGAGTGAATAGTGTTGCCTGAGGGGAGATTCAGAGTGAATAGTGTTGCCTGAGGGGAGATTCAGAGTGAATAGTGTTGCCTGAGGGGAGATTCAGAGTGAATAGTGTTGCCTGAGGGGAGATTCAGAGTGAATAGTGTTGCCTGAGGGGAGATTCAGAGTGAATAGTGTTGCCTGAGGGGAGATTCAGAGTGAATAGTGTTGCCTGAGGGGAGATTCAGAGTGAATAGTGTTGCCTGAGGGGAGATTCAGAGTGAATAGTGTTGCCTGAGGGGAGATTCAGAGTGAATAGTGTTGCCTGAGGGGAGATTCAGAGTGAATAGTGTTGCCTGAGGGGAGATTCAGAGTGAATAGTGTTGCCTGAGGGGAGATTCAGAGTGAATAGTGTTGCCTGAGGGGAGATTCAGAGTGAATAGTGTTGCCTGAGGGGAGATTCAGAGTGAATAGTGTTGCCTGAGGGGAGATTGAGTGAATAGTGTTGCCTGAGGGGAGATTGAGTGAATAGTGTTGCCTGAGGGGAGATTCAGAGTGAATAGTGTTGCCTGAGGGGAGATTCAGAGTGAATAGTGTTGCCTGAGGGGAGATTCAGAGTGAATAGTGTTGCCTGAGGGGAGATTCAGAGTGAATAGTGTTGCCTGAGGGGAGATTCAGAGTGAATAGTGTTGCCTGAGGGGAGATTCAGAGTGAATAGTGTTGCCTGAGGGGAGATTCAGAGTGAATAGTGTTGCCTGAGGGGAGATTCAGAGTGAATAGTGTTGCCTGAGGGGAGATTCAGAGTGAATAGTGTTGCCTGAGGGGAGATTCAGAGTGAATAGTGTTGCCTGAGGGGAGATTCAGAGTGAATAGTGTTGCCTGAGGGGAGATTCAGAGTGAATAGTGTTGCCTGAGGGGAGATTCAGAGTGAATAGTGTTGCCTGAGGGGAGATTCAGAGTGAATAGTGTTGCCTGAGGGGAGATTCAGAGTGAATAGTGTTGCCTGAGGGGAGATTCAGAGTGAATAGTGTTGCCTGAGGGGAGATTCAGAGTGAATAGTGTTGCCTGAGGGGAGATTCAGAGTGAATAGTGTTGCCTGAGGGGAGATTCAGAGTGAATAGTGTTGCCTGAGGGAGATTCAGAGTGAATAGTGTTGCCTGAGGGGAGATTCAGAGTGAATAGTGTTGCCTGAGGGGAGATTCAGAGTGAATAGTGTTGCCTGAGGGGAGATTCAGAGTGAATAGTGTTGCCTGAGGGGAGATTCAGAGTGAATAGTGTTGCCTGAGGGGAGATTCAGAGTGAATAGTGTTGCCTGAGGGGAGATTCAGAGTGAATAGTGTTGCCTGAGGAGAGATTCAGAGTGAATAGTGTTGCCTGAGGAGAGATTCAGAGTGAATAGTGTTGCCTGAGGGGAGATTCAGAGTGAATAGTGTTGCCTGAGGGGAGATTCAGAGTGAATAGTGTTGCCTGAGGGAGATTCAGAGTGAATAGTGTTGCCTGAGGGGAGATTCAGAGTGAATAGTGTTGCCTGAGGGGAGATTCAGAGTGAATAGTGTTGCCTGAGGAGAGATTCAGAGTGAATAGTGTTGCCTGAGGGGAGATTCAGAGTGAATAGTGTTGCCTGAGGGGAGATTCAGAGTGAATAGTGTTGCCTGAGGGAGATTCAGAGTGAATAGTGTTGCCTGAGGGGAGATTCAGAGTGAATAGTGTTGCCTGAGGGAGATTCAGAGTGAATAGTGTTGCCTGAGGGGAGATTCAGAGTGAATAGTGTTGCCTGAGGGGAGATTCAGAGTGAATAGTGTTGCCTGAGGGGAGATTCAGAGTGAATAGTGTTGCCTGAGGGGAGATTCAGAGTGAATAGTGTTGCCTGAGGGGAGATTCAGAGTGAATAGTGTTGCCTGAGGGGAGATTCAGAGTGAATAGTGTTGCCTGAGGGGAGATTCAGCTCTGTGTGTGTAACTTTATTATCACATTATATCTGCTGTAACAGTGGATACACACACCCAAATGGAACCCTATGTCTTATATAAATGGACTACTTTTGCCCTATGGGCTCTAGTCAAAAGTAGTGCACTAAATAGGGAATGGGGTTCCATTTGGGACACAGAGGAGGATTCAGAGGGAAATCCATGCAAGCGCAGCAGGACAGGGCAAAGGGAGGGAAGATACCTCTATAAACAATAGACTTCAAGTGCTTCCGGATCAAATGAATCATCCAATTGATTTCTTTCATAAAAACTGTGCTACATGGAAGTACCAGTGAAATGTAAAAGGGAATCGCCACAGTAGTGTAGAGAAACATTTACATTGAATGAACGACCTAATAAAGCAACACACTGACTGAACTACACACAGACAACGAAGGGGGAAGAAAGGGTTAATGATCAACAAGGAAAAAAAGTTGCAGGCAAAAAGGGCTGTGTCCAAACTGTGTCTGCTTCCCGGTTCTCCACCCTTGTCCTGAAGTGCGCACTTGCGCACTCCCCATCGTGGATTTAAAAGCACTGGATTGGAGTCCCCTAAACCCTGGATTGGTGTAGCCTAAGCATTGGCTGGAGGAAGTCAGTTTCCACCATTATGAAATCCATGATAGGGAGTGTGTAAGACAAGTGCACACTTCAAGAGAAGGGTAGACAATTGGAATGCAGACTTTATTCCTATGAAGCTCATTCACACGCCTAGATTATTCTCCCACTTAACAGAGCAGGGTGAAGCTGCCCCTAGATCTGTACCTATTAAGGTTAGGGAGGGGAAGCTGACCCTAGATCTGTACCTATTAAGGTTAGGGAGGGGAAGCTGACCCTAGATCTGTACCTATTAAGGTTAGGGAGGGGAAGCTGACCCTAGATCTGTACCTATTAAGGTTAGGGAGGGGAAGCTGACCCTAGATCTGTACCTATTAAGGTTAGGGAGGGGAAGCTGACCCTAGATCTGTACCTATTAAGGTTAGGGAGGGGAAGCGGACCCTAGATCTGTACCTATTAAGGTTAGGGAGGGGAAGCGGACCCTAGATCTGTACCTATTAAGGTTAGGGAGGGGAAGCGGACCCTAGATCTGTACCTATTAAGGTTAGGGAGGGGAAGCTGACCCTAGATCTGTACCTATTAAGGTTAGGGAGGGGAAGCTGACCCTAGATCTGTACCTATTAAGGTTAGGGAGGGGAAGCTGACCCTAGATCTGTACCTATTAAGGTTAGGGAGGGGAAGCTGACCCTAGATCTGTACCTATTAAGGTTAGGGAGGGGAAGCTGACCCTAGATCTGTACCTATTAAGGTTAGGGAGGGGAAGCTGACCCTAGATCTGTACCTATTAAGGTTAGGGAGGGGAAGCTGACCCTAGATCTGTACCTATTAAGGTTAGGGAGGGGAAGCTGACCCTAGATCTGTACCTATTAAGGTTAGGGAGGGGAAGCTGACCCTAGATCTGTACCTATTAAGGTTAGGGAGGGGAAGCTGACCCTAGATCTGTACCTATTAAGGTTAGGGAGGGGAAGCTGACCCTAGATCTGTACCTATTAAGGTTAGGGAGGGGAAGCTGACCCTAGATCTGTACCTATTAAGGTTAGGGAGGGGAAGCTGACCCTAGATCTGTACCTATTAAGGTTAGGGAGGGGAAGCTGACCCTAGATCTGTACCTATTAAGGTTAGGGAGGGGAAGCTGACCCTAGATCTGTACCTATTAAGGTTAGGGAGGGGAAGCTGACCCTAGATCTGTACCTATTAAGGTTAGGGAGGGGAAGCTGACCCTAGATCTGTACCTATTAAGGTTAGGGAGGGGAAGCTGACCCTAGATCTGTACCTATTAAGGTTAGGGAGGGGAAGCTGACCCTAGATCTGTACCTATTAAGGTTAGGGAGGGGAAGCTGACCCTAGATCTGTATCTAGGGGGAACCTCACCCCCTGTGCCCTAAAAACCCAACAGTGTGCTGCCACAGCTGCAAACCAACCAGCCCCCCCCAAACCAACCAGCCCCCCCCCAAACCAACCAGCCCCCCCCCAAACCAACCAGCCCCCCCAAACCAACCAGCCCCCCCAAACTAACCAGCCCCCCCCAAACCAAGCAAAACGTTTTACAAACGTTCCCTCTTACCTTCTCAGTCTGGCTGAGCAGAAAGTGGTGGAAATGGGGATCATCCTGTACTGGCTACAATGGAAGAGAGTTCAATTGGAAACTAGTAGTATTACCTAAACTACTAGTAGTATTACCTAAACTACTAGTAGTATTCGCTAAACCAGTGTTTCCCAACCCTGGTCCTCGACTACCCCCAACAGAACACATTTTTATTGTAACATTGGACAAGCACACCTGATTCAACTAATCAACTAATCATCAAGCCCTCAATGAGCTGAATGAGGTGTGTTTGTCCAGGGTTACAACACATCTGTACTGTTGGGGGTACTGGAGGACCAGGGTTGGGAAACACTGCTCTAAACTACTAGTAGTATTCTCTAAACTAGTAGTAGTATTCTCTAAACTAGTAGTAGTAGTATTCTCTAAAACTAGTAGTAGTATTCTCTAAACTAGTAGTAGTATTCTCTAAACTAGTAGTAGTATTCTCTAAACTATTAGTAGTATTCTCTAAGCTAGTAGTAGTATTCTCTAAACTAGTAGTAGTATTCTCTAAACTATACTGAACAAAAATACAGTTCATTTAAGGAAATAAGTCAATTGAAATAAATTCCTTAGGCCCTAATATATGGATTTCACATGACTGGGAATACAGATATAATATCTGCTGGTCACAGATACCTTAAAAAAAAAAGTAGGGGCGTGGATCAGAAAACCAGTCAGTATCTGGTGTGACCATCATTTGCATCATGCAGCACGACACATCTCCTTCGCATAGAGTTGATCAGGCTGTTGATTGTGGAATGTGGTATGTTGTCCCACTCCTCTTCAATGGCTGTGCGAAGTTGCTGTATATTGGTGGGAACTGGAACACACTGTCGTACACGTCGATCCAGAGCATCCCAAACATGCTCAATGGGTGACATGTCTGGTGAGTATGCAGGCCATGGAAGAACAGGGCCATTTTCAGCTTCCAGGAATTGTGTACAGGTCCTTGCGACATGGTGCCATGCATTATCATGCTGAAACATGAGGTGATGGCGGCGGATGAATGGCACAACAATGGGCCTCACTCTCTTCACGGTATCTCTGTGCATTCAAATTGCCATTGATAAAATGCAATTGTGTTCGTTGTCCGTAGCTTATGCCTGCCCAAACCATAACCCCACCGCCCCCATGGGGACCTCTGTGCATAACGTTGACATCAGCAAACCGCTCGCCCACACGACACCATACACGTGGTCTGCAGTTGTGAGGCCGGTTGGACGTACTGCCAAATTCTCTAAAACGACGTTGGATGCAGCTTCTGGTAGAGAAATTAACATTCAATTATCTGGCAACAGCTCTGGTGGACATTCCTGCAGTCAGCATGCCAATTGCGCGCTCCCTCAAAACATGAGACATCTGTGGCATTGTGCTGTGTGACAAAAATTCACATTTTAGAGTTGCCTTTTGTCCCCAGCACAAGGTGCACCTGTGTAATGATCATGCGGTTTAAAATCAGCTTCTTGATACACTATACACACACACAAAGGTATGTGGACACCCCTTCAAATGAGTGGATTCGGCTATTTCAGCCACACCCGTTGCTGACAGGTGTATAAAATCGAGCACACAGCCATGCAATCTCCATAGATTGCCACCTTTCCAACAAGCCAGTTCGTCAAATTTCTGTCCTGCTAGAGCTGCCCCGGTCAACTGTAAGTGCAACATTCCCTACAGAGTTCCAAACTGCCTCTGGAAGCAACGTCAGCACAATAACTGTTTGTCAGGAGCTTCATGAAATGTGTTTCCATGGCCCAGCAGCCACCATTGGACATGTACAGGCTCACCGCCATTGGACTCTGGAGCAGTGGAAATGCGTTCTCTGGAGTGATGAATCACACTTCCCCATCTTGCAATCCGACAGATTAATCTTGATTTGGCGGATGCCAGGACAAAGCTACCTGCCCCAATGCATAGTGCCAACTGTAAAGTTTGGTGGAGGAGGAATAATGGTCTGGGGCTGTTTTTCATGGTTCAGGCCCCTTAGTTCCAGTGAAAGGAAATCTTAATGATGCAGCATACAATGACATTCTAGACTATTCTGTGCATCCAACTTTGTGGCAACAGTTTTGGGAAGGTCCTTCCCCGTTTCAGCATGACAATGCCCCTGTTAACAAAGAGTGGTCCATACAGAAATGGTTTGTCGAGATCGGTGTGGAAGAACTTGACTGGATGCACAGAACCCTGACCTCAACCCCGACGAACACCTTTGGGATGAATTGGAACGCCGACTGCGAGCCAGTCCTAAATCGCCCAACATCAGTGCCCGACCTCACTAATGCTTGTGGCTGAATGGAAGCAAGTCCCTGCAGCAACGTTCCAACATCTAGTGGAAATCCTTCCCAGGAGAGTGGAGGCTGTTATAGCAGCAAAGGGGGGACCAACTCCATATTAATGCCTATGATTTTGGAATGAGATGTTTGACAAGCAGGTGTCCACATACCTTTGGTCATGTAGTGTATTCCACATCGGTCCGGTGGATTGATTAAATTTGCAAAGGAGAAGTGCTCACTAACAGGGGTGTAAACATATTTGCGCACAAAACTTGACAGAAATAAGCTTTTTGTGCGCATGGAAAATTTCTGCCCTCTTATTTCAGCTCATGAAACATGGGACCAACACTTTACATGTTGTGTTTATATTTTTGTTCAGTGTAGTAGTAGTATTAGTATTCGCTAAACTAGTAGTATTAGTATTCGCTAAACTAGTAGTATTAGTATTCGCTAAACTAGTAGTAGTATTCGCTAAACTAGTAGTAGTATTCGCTAAACTAGTAGTAGTATTCTCTAAACTAGTAGTAGTATTCTCTAAACTAGTATTCGCTAAACTAGTAGTAGTATTAGCTAAACTAGTAGTAGTATTAGCTAAACTAGTAGTAGTATTCTCTCAAGACACTCCCTGGTCTGATTGAGGTTGCATTCTATTCCCTAGGCTATATAGTGCACTACTTTTGACCCGAGTCCTATGGGCCCTGGTATAAAGTAGTGCACTATATAGGGAACAGGTTGCCATTTGGGCCGTCCATTGAGGTGTTGTTCCAGAAACATACATTCTACACAGGTCTACTCTGCACAGATGATCAGATATTTTTTGAATGGCTGGTAATGTGTTCTAACATGTCAGGAACCATATTAAACTAAGACTCAGCGATATGACGTTGCCAGCAGGATGAACGGCAGATATTGCAGATGAGTGTGATGCAAGACGTTTCACTGGCGAAAAAAGATCTGCTCATGGGTGTGCTTCGCGCTGCAGGGCCCAAAACAGCAGAGAAGTTTAGCCTCACGATTCAAGTCCATCTGATATTGCTGTTAACTTTGTTCATCGCTGACTCCATCTTTAATATGGTGTAAAAATCTATTATAATCATATGCTGAATGTGTGTTTCTGGAACGCGCAAATGTCACTGTGTAGCTAAAGCTACAAAAAATGACTTGCACCCCTTTCTTTAAACTGCTAGACATTTTTTTTAAAGCATATGTTTACTTGAAATCAGAAAAAGCAAGCATTTTGCTACAATCTGAAACTCTAGCTTTTCTTCTGCCATGTTGGAATGACTCATGCCTTAGACTAGAAAGCATTACGCCTTATCGCCTTGTTTCCTTCTGACTACTCATGTTGAAGAGGACTCCCTCTCAGGATTGAGCATCTCTACCACAGTGGTCACCAACCCTGGTCCTGGATGAGTAACCATAGCATGCAGGCTTTTGTTCCAACCCAGCACTAAAACTTCATTAGAATGGTCCCATTTGTATGTGCTTTGGCAAAGCCTGTCAGACGTCAAGTCAAACAACTTTAGGGTTTAGTTTCCTGACACAGACGAAGTCACGGAATAAAAAACTATTCCTCTGAGTTAGGAGTAGGCTAAAAAAAACACATACAGATCTCAGATAACCAAGCTAATCAACTCTTAGTGCTGGGCTGGGACAAACCCCTGCATCCTCTCCAGGTCCAGTGGTCAGTCAGTACCCACTGCGTTCTGTAGCGTAGCGTGTAGAGGTAAAGGGAGCTGAAGGTAAGGCAGGCAGGCTGTATGAAGGGTTCCACCTACACTGCTCTCCCATTTGAATCCTGAAACAGGTCCAGTTGTCCCCAGGTCCCCTAGCCGCTCAACACTGGACGGCTCTGGGTCAGATTCAGTTAGGTCCTTCAGGGAGAGACACACACATTACCCTGGAAGTCACTTTAAAGACTGTAGACACTACATGCCTAATATTGGGGAGTGGGGTTGATGAGATTGACGTCTCCCTGGTAGGTTCAGTTTATCTATGGAAACAACAACAGTTGTGGAGTGTGGGGTGTAAGACTGTTCTTCAGGGAGAGAGACATTACCCTGGTGGTTCACTCAGTCACGCTGTAGACTAGATAACCTATACACCAGGTAACGGTGTGACGTCGACTACAGTCACTTTAAAGACTAGATACACTATAATAATGTGGAGTGGGCTTGACTACAGTAACCTGTAGATGTAGAGGTGATTTCCCCAGACACAGGTTAAGTCTAGTGCTGGACTAAAAAAACCAAGCTCAATAGAAAATCTACATTGAAAATGTTTTTTTTTGTCCATGATTAAGCTTAATCTGTGTCCGGGAAACAGTCCCATAGTGTGGACTGAGATGTCAGTTAGAGCCTTCAGGGAGAGAGACAGACTGGAGAACCTACTAGGGCTGACTAGGGAGCCTTCAGGGAGAGAGACAGACTGGAGAACCTACTAGGGCTGACTAGAGAGCCTTCAGGGAGAGAGACAGACTGGAGAACCTACTAGGGCTGACTAGGGAGCCTTCAGGGAGAGAGACAGACTGGAGAACCTACTAGGGCTGACTAGGGAGCCTTCAGGGAGAGAGACAGACTGGAGAACCTACTAGGGCTGACTAGGGAGCCTTCAGGGAGAGAGACAGACTGGAGAACCTACTAGGGCTGACTAGGGAGCCTTCAGGGAGAGATACAGACTGGAGAACCTACTAGGGCTGACTAGAGAGCCTTCAGGGAGAGAGACAGACTGGAGAACCTACTAGGGCTGACTAGGGAGCCTTCAGGGAGAGAGACAGACTGGAGAACCTACTAGGGCTGACTAGGGAGCCTTCAGGGAGAGAGACAGACTGGAGAACCTACTAGGGCTGACTAGGGAGCCTTCAGGGAGAGAGACAGACTGGAGAACCTACTAGGGCTGACTAGAGAGCCTTCAGGGAGAGAGACAGACTGGAGAACCTACTAGGGCTGACTAGGGAGCCTTCAGGGAGAGAGACAGACTGGAGAACCTACTAGGGCTGACTAGGGAGCCTTCAGGGAGAGAGACAGACTGGAGAACCTACTAGGGCTGACTAGGGAGCCTTCAGGGAGAGAGACAGACTGGAGAACCTACTAGGGCTGACTAGAGAGCCTTCAGGGAGAGAGACAGACTGGAGAACCTACTAGGGCTGACTAGGGAGCCTTCAGGGAGAGAGACAGACTGGAGAACCTACTAGGGCTGACTAGGGAGCCTTCAGGGAGAGAGACAGACTGGAGAACCTGCTAGGGCTGACTAGGGAGCCTTCAGGGAGAGAGACAGACTGGAGAACCTACTAGGGCTGACTAGGGAGCCTTCAGGGAGAGAGACAGACTGGAGAACCTACTAGGGCTGACTAGAGAGCCTATATCTAGTGAGATGTATTTACCTGGCTGTGGGTTCACAGTCACACTGTAGAAACTAGATATCCCTGAGTAGGTTATCCAGTCTTTCTACCAGTGAGAGCTTCAGTGGTCTCTGTGTGAGTTCATGCCAATCAGTGGGACTGAGGAGGCTAAAGAAGAGTGGGACCAACACCTAGCTGTAACCTGATGCCACAGCAGGTGTTGGACAACTGGCCCTTTAAATGATATCAGAGTCTGTATGAGAATGGCCACCACTCTCTAGTGCACTTCTGAGTGTCCACTAACCTTCTCAGAGGGGTCTTTCAGGGCACTGAGGTCTTCATCATCCTCCTCCAGGATCTTCAGGGGTTTAGTTGGAGTCTTCTTTCCTTTAGAGTCCCCTTTACCCTCAGAGCTCTGTAGGAATAACAGACAGACATTAACCCTTTACCCTCAGAGCTCTGTAGGAATAACAGACAGACATTACCCCTTTACCCTCAGAGCTCTGTAGGAATAACAGACAGACATTAACCCTTTACCCTCAGAGCTCTGTAGGAATAACAGACAGACATTACCCCTTTACCCTCAGAGCTCTGTAGGAATAACAGACAGACATTACCCCTTTACCCTCAGAGCTCTGTAGGAATAACAGACAGACATTACCCCTTTACCCTCAGAGCTCTGTAGGAATAACAGACAGACATTACCCCTTTCCCCTCAGAGCTCTGTAGGAATAACAGACAGACATTAACCCTTTACCCTCAGAGCTCTGTAGGAATAACAGACAGACATTACCCCTTTCCCCTCAGAGCTCTGTAGGAATAACAGACAGACATTACCCCTTTCCCCTCAGAGCTCTGTAGGAATAACAGACAGACATTACCCCTTTCCCCTCAGAGCTCTGTAGGAATAACAGACAGACATTACCCCTTTCCCCTCAGAGCTCTGTAGGAATAACAGACAGACATTACCCCTTTACCCTCAGAGCTCTGTAGGAATAACAGACAGACATTACCCCTTTACCCTCAGAGCTCTGTAGGAATAACAGACAGACATTACCCCTTTCCCCTCAGAGCTCTGTAGGAATAACAGACAGACATTACCCCTTTCCCCTCAGAGCTCTGTAGGAATAACAGACAGACATTACCCCTTTACCCTCAGAGCTCTGTAGGAATAACAGACAGACATTACCCCTTTACCCTCAGAGCTCTGTAGGAATAACAGACAGACATTACCCCTTTACCCTCAGAGCTCTGTAGGAATAACAGACAGACATTACCCCTTTCCCCTCAGAGCTCTGTAGGAATAACAGACAGACATTACCCCTTTACCCTCAGAGCTCTGTAGGAATAACAGACATACATTAACCCTTTACCCTCAGAGCTCTGTAGGAATAACAGACATACATTAACCCTTTACCCTCAGAGCTCTGTAGGAATAACAGACAGACATTACCCCTTTACCCTCAGAGCTCTGTAGGAATAACAGACAGACATTACCCCTTTACCCTCAGAGCTCTGTAGGAATAACAGACATACATTACCCCTTTACCCTCAGAGCTCTGTAGGAATAACAGACAGACATTACCCCTTTACCCTCAGAGCTCTGTAGGAATAACAGACAGACATTACCCCTTTACCCTCAGAGCTCTGTAGGAATAACAGACAGACATTACCCCTTTACCCTCAGAGCTCTGTAGGAATAACAGACAGACATTAACCCTTTACCCTCAGAGCTCTGTAGGAATAACAGACAGACATTACCCCTTTACCCTCAGAGCTCTGTAGGAATAACAGACAGACATTACCCCTTTACCCTCAGAGCTCTGTAGGAATAACAGACAGACATTAACCCTTTACCCTCAGAGCTCTGTAGGAATAACAGACAGACATTAACCCTTTACCCTCAGAGCTCTGTAGGAATAACAGACAGACATTAACTATTTTCACCCCAACCCCAGTTGTAACTAACCTGGTTCAGCTTATCAACCAGCTAATTATTAGAATCAGATGTGCTAGATTAGGGTTGGAGTGAAAACCTATAGGAGGGTATCTCTCCAGGAACAGGGTTGGAGTGAAAACCTACAGGAGGGTAGCTCTCCATGAACAGGGTTGGAGTGAAAACCTACAGGAGGGTAGCTCTCCAGGAACAGGGTTGGAGTGAAAACCTACAGGAGGGTAGCTCTCCAGGAACAGGGCTGGAGAGCCCTGGCCTAATCTATGAATGCATAGACAAGGCAAGTCCATCTACATACAGTGAGGGAAAAAAGTATTTGATCCCCTGCTGATTTTGTCTGACAAAGACATGATCAGTCTATAATTTTAATGGTAGGTTTATTTGAACAGTGAGAGACAGAATAACAACAACAAAATCCAGAAAAACACAAAAAATGTATAAATTGATTTGCATTTTAATGTGGGAAATAAGTATTTGACCCCTCTGCAAAACATGACTTAGTACTTGGTGGCAAAACCCTTGTTGGCAATCACAGAGGTCAGACGTTTCTTGTAGTTGGCCACCAGGTTTGCACACATCTCAGGAGGGATTTTGTCCCACTCCTCTTTGCAGATCTTCTCCAAGTCATTAAGGTTGAGGCTGATGTTTGGCAACTCAAACCTTCAGCTCCCTCCACAGATTTTCTATGGGATTAAGGTCTGGAGACTGGCTAGGCCACTCCAGGACCTTAATGTGCTTCTTCTTGAGCCACTCCTTTGTTGCCTTGGCCGTGTGTTTTGGGTCATTGTCATGCTGGAATACCCATCCATGACCCATTTTCAATGCCCTGGCTGATGGAAGGAGGTTCTCACCCAAGATTTGACGGTACACGGCCCCGTCCATCGTCCCTTTGATGCGGCGAAGTTGTCCTGTCCCCTTAGCAGAAAAACACCCCCAAAGCATAATGTTTCCACCTCCATGTTTGACAGTGGGGATGGTGTTCTTGGGGTCATAGGCAGCATTCCTCCTCCTCCAAACACGGCAAGTTGAGTTGATGCCAAAGAGCTTGATTTTGGTCTCATCTGACCACAACACTTTCACCCAGTTCTCCTCTGAATCATTCAGATGTTCATTGGCAAACTTCAGTCCTTTACGGCGTAGTGTGTTACCAATTGTTTTCTTGGTGACTATGGTCCCAGCTGCCTTGAGATCATTGACAAGATCCTCCCATGTAGTTCTGGGCTGATTCCTCACCGTACTCATGATCATTGCAACTCCACGAGGTGAGATCTTGCATGGAGCCCCAAGCCGAGGGAGATTGACAGTTCTTTTGTGTTTCTTTCATTTGCGAATAATCGCACCAACTGTTGTCACCTTCTCACCTAGCTGCTTAGCGATGGTCTTGTAACCCATTCCAGCCTTGTGTAGGTCTACAATCTTGTCCCTGACCTCCTTGGAGAGCTCTTTGGTCTTGGCCATGGTGGAGTTTGGAATCTGATTGATTGATTGCTTCTGTGGACAGGTGTCTTTTATACAGGTAACAAACTGAGATTAGAAGCACTCCCTTTAAGAGTGTGCTCCTAATCTCAGCTCGTTACCTGTATAAAAGACACCTGGGAGCCAGAAATCTTTCTGATTGAGAGGGGGTCAAATACTTATTTCCCTCATTAAAATGCAAATCAATTTATAACATTTTTGACATGCGTTTTTCTGGATATTTGTTGTCGTTATTCTGTCTCTCATTGTTCAAATAAACCTACCATTAAAATTATAGACTGATCATTTTTTTGTCCGTAGAAAACGTACAAAATCAGCAGGGGATCAAATACTTTTTTCCCCTCACTGTACTATTTACATCCGTTATACTGAAATTCCAACCTGGCAACCAACCAACCATACTGGACTTGGGTATCCCTAGTTCTCCACTTCAGTATTATAGTGACATAGTCCAACTGTTGTTGAACTCATTTAGATGAACAGTTAAGAGTGGTGACCCGAGGTCAATTCTCTGATGGTTGGACAAATCCCATCTGTCTGGTGGCAATGTGACAGACATCACATCGCTTAGCCATACCACTTCCTCCCGCTCCAGCTTACACCGAGACTAGAACCCTGGACATTTGCCTCGCAAACTCACGGAACCGCCCTCCTGAAACGGTCTTTCCAGTTGCGTCACAGCATGAAAAATGTATGCACTCTAACTTTAAGTCGCTCTGGATAAGAGCGTCTGCTAAAATGACTAAAATGTAAAAATGTCGCAGAAAAGCTAGCAATTCAGCAACGCAAGTGGAGACATTTCAGGCTGAGGAGGAGTGAGGTTACGGCAGGCGGCGGTTAGCTTAGCGGTTAGGAGCGTTGGGCAAGTAACGGAAAGGTCACTGGTCTCGAATCCCAGAGCCAACTAGGTGAAAAATCTGTCCATGTGCCCTTGAGCAAGGCACTTAACCCTAACTGCTCCTGTAAGTCGCTCTGGATAAGAGCGTCTTCTAAAGGACTAAAATGTAAATCCCCATCTGTTACACCTTCAGCTGTTCTCTTCCTTGTGTCTGGATTATCCAGGCTATATCTCCTGTTATCTACAGCATTATACCCTCCTCACCTGTTCTTTACCCCTGTTTTTGGGACTAACACAATCATGTTCACTTGGTACGAAATGGAAGAAAACTGTCTAAAAAAAATGTTTTTTCTGGCTACTTTCTGCCTGTCTTCAACTACCTCACCTGTTCTTTCCCCCCCTGTTTCTCTTTCTTCTTCAGGAAGTCTTCCACCGCGTCCACAGCTTGTTGGAAACGTTTGCCCTTATTGATCTTGATCATCTCCTCTTTGTGGGGGTGGTATGGCTTCAGCTGCTCCACCTTTATCCAGGCACTGCACGCACACACACACACACAGATAAGTGATGGAAACAAGCTAGATATGTATATTCGTGATAAGTGATAGATCCTGTAGTAGGTTGTTTGTTTACTTACTGGTCTTCAGTTCCAAAGAATTTGACAAAATGGCATTTTTTGCCCCTTGGCTTTTTCAGGTCCTTTGGAGGACTGACGACCTGGAAAGCCAAATAAAGTAAATCACAATATCCTTTACACGTTAGCCTCCAATACAATTCGAAGTCAAAACGACCATGGGGTGTTCAGATTTCGCTAGCTATAATTCGACAGATCTTACCTTGCCTGGCCACGGAGGATAGCGCCCGAGCTTTCCCCTAAAACAAGAACATTGTCATTTGATTGATGATTAAACGTTGAATTATCGAGATAACGTTTAAATTCGTTGTCGCAGTAAATATTTGTATCGAACATGAAAATCCCGGGGCACAGTCACCAGAATAATATTTAGTTAGCTAGTTAAACTTCAGATTGATGTTGTTTCTCGAACATCACAGTACACACTTTTCAACTGGCATCAGTAAACATGTGGAGATACCTAAACGAACCAGTGTATAGATATAGCTAGTATATGGATTGAGCAATATATTTACATACAGTTGCGTCCGGTTTCACTTCTCTGGGTGCGGCAAGGCTAAGTAGTTTACTAGCTAGCTAATGGCTATGCTGACTCGGGCTAGGCAGGCAGTATTTGTTTTGAGTTCGATCGACAACTACCGTAAGTAAACGAATCTAGTCACACATACCTCATCTAATGTAACGAAAATACGCGAATTCCGTTAATCCGACACGGATTCAATGTACACAATGGAATGAGACGATTTAACTAAGTTAAAATGCATATCTCACCAAACCAGGTCCCCGATTCTCAGATGCACCGTCGCCATCTTAGAACTTTACTGAAACGTCGCACTGAATACCGTGAAAGAACACACCCACCAGAAATCAAATGCGTCACCAACCCCAACCCACAGAGCTTCTAAACCCAGAGGCACAACATCGCAAGACTTCCGGGAACGCTTGCGAAAAAGAACGAACAGACAAGGCCGTGGTTTGGGGTATGAGAAGTCAATGAGAGAAGTGAAAAAATATTCCTTAGTTGTTAATGTTCTCAAAATATAAAGGCACAACCTAGATTGGAGTCAATGTCTTCAGTAGTTGAATATGGTATTACTCCAACCGCGTGAAAGTGACAAACTGACATGTTTTAATTTTCGTAAAAAACGACTTTATATCGAAGGAGTGCCTTTGACTGCATGTACATGCGCAGTTCGGCGCTAAACCGTAGTCCCGATGACGTATTTCTACGCATGAGTTTTGCTAGCCAATGTCGCCATGACATCGCCTAAAAGCGTGATCGGGGATTTCAGTTCTAGCCTATCTTCATACTGTCTGCCCAAATCCCCGGTTGTTCGTAGTTACCACAGACACAAAGCAAAAAATGGCTACATCATAAACATTCAGGAAAACAAAAATGAGATTTGGTCTTATTTTAAGGTTATGGTTAGACATCCGGTTAGTAGAGCAGTGGGGTTAAGGTTACGTTTAAAATAAGATTTTAAGACAATCAGTTTAGCGGTCTAGCCATTATTACGACTTTGTGTCTGTGGTAACTAGTGACGACCCAAACCCCCAAACAGTCTAAATTGTATACTGTATCCCTAGAAAAGAGTAGAGGGCAGTTTCAATCAGATACTTTCATTCATCTAGACTAGAGATTCAGTTTCTCTTATGTGCCCTCATGTGTAACTAGGGGGTGGGGTGGTGCACTATTACATCTCAATGGGTATGCCCCTCAACAACTGTAATGGGGGGTGGGTGGTGCACTGCCCTTATCTCAATGGGTGAGCACATGTAACAGGTATAAAATCCCCCCTGTCTGGATGAGAGCTTTGTCTTGACGGTCCACTGTAGGGTTTGCTTTGCGTCGTGTGCAACCATTTTGGGGACCATGAAGTCTCTCTGTTTGAGAATAAAGGTGAGCGTGGTTGAGTGTACTGAAGAGGATTGTTTGTTTATCTGTATCAGTGTTCGTTTATTTACACAGCAACAGCATCAGGATAAATTCATAATGGCGCTGAAGGGAATAGCAGCCATCTCACAGGCTCCTGACCAATTGTGCTATTTAGTTTTTTAGTGCTGATCTTCACTTTTTTTGTACGTAATATTTCCGCCATCGTTTTCTATGACTTAAAAGAGCTTCTGGACATCAAAACAGCGATCACTAACTTCAATTTGGATTTCTACTTCAATGAGTCAGCGGCGAATGACATACTGCTCTTCCCGTACCAGGCCCAAATCCCAGACACTCGAAAAAGGAAGGAGCGGCGTTATAGAGGCTGGCGTGCAGGATACCTGACGAGACTACGTCATCGAGTGGATAAATGGCCTCTACCCTCTGTTCTATTGGCGAACATGCAATTATTGGAGAATAAACTGGACGAGCTCCGTTCAACACTATCCTATCAATATGAGCTGAAGAACTGTAATATTCTATGTTTCTCAGTCAGCTGAACAAGGACACTGAACCATGCATGAGAGCCCCAGATGTTCCAGACGACTGTGTGATCACGCTCTCCGTAGCCGATGTGAGTAAGACCTTTAAACGTGGTCCTCTGTAGCTCAGCTGGTAGAGCACGGCGCTTGTAATGCCAAGGTAGTGGGTTCGATCCTCGGGACCACCCATACACAAAAAAAATTATGCACGCATGACTGTAAGTCGCTTTGGATAAAAGCATCTGCTAAATGGCATATTATTTATTATTATTATTAAACAGGTTAACATTCACACAGCCGCAGGGCCAGATGGATTACCAGGACGCTTACTCAGAGCATGTGCTGACCAGCTGGCAAGTTTTTTCACTGACTTTTTCAACCTCTCTCTGACCCAGTCTGTAATACCTTCATGTTTCAAGCAGACCACCATAGTCCCTGTGCCCAAGAACGCCAAGGTAACCTGTCTAAATTACACCTCCCTCTGCAACTGGATCCTGGACTTACTAACGGGCCGCCCTCCAGGCGGTGAGGGTAGGCAACAACACATCCACCACGCTGACCCTCAGCAAGGGGGCCCCACATGGGTGTGTGCTTAGTCCCCTCCTTTACTCCCTGTTCACCCATGACTGCGTGGCTGCATACGACTCCAACACCATCATTACGTTTTCTGACGACACAACGGTGGTCGTGAAGAGGGCACAACAACGCCTCTTCCCCCTCAGGAGGCTGAAAAGATTTGGCATGGGGCCTCAGATCCTCAAGAAGTTCTACAGCTGCACCATTGAGAGCATCTTTACTGGCTGCATCACCGCCTGGTATGGCAACTGCCTGGCATCTGACCGCAAGGAGCTACAGCGAGTAGTGCATACGGCCCAGTACATCACTGGGGCCGAGCTCCCTGCCATCCAGGACCTCTATACCAGGCGGTGTCAGAGGAAGGCCCTTAAAATGGTCAGACTCCAACTATCCAAGTCATAGACTGATCTCTCTGCGACCGCACGGCAAGCGGTACTGGAGCACCAAGTCTGGGACCAAAAGGCTCCTGAACAGCTTCTACCCCCAAGCAAGAAGACTGCTGAACAGTTAATCAAATGGCTACCTGGAGAATTTGCATTGACTCCCTTTTTTTTTTGCACAGATTCTCAGCGCACTGGCTCTATGCACACTCACTGGACTCTACCCACACACTCACACATACTACACTGACTCCAACACAAACACACACACACACACACACAAATGCATAGACACACTTTCACACATCACATCTGCTGCTGCTACTCTGTTTATTATCTATTCCGATTGCCTAGTCACTTTTACCCCTACCTACATGTACATATTATCTCAATTACCTCAACTACCTGGTACCCCTGCACATTGACTCGGTACCGGTACTCTTCGTATATAGCCTCGTTACTGATATTTTATTGTGTTACTATTTCCTTTATTTATTTTGCCATTTTTTGGTACTTTTTAACTCTGCATTGTTGGGAAAGGGTTTGTAAGTAAGCATTTGACAGTAAAGTCTACACCTGTTGTATTCGGCGCATGTGACAAATAAAATAACATTCCCAACATGAATGGATGAGATGAAGGTAATATTCACAGACCCAGACAACCCCTTTTGTCTGTAGACATATGTAATGCTAAATCTGTTTCTAGAAGTCTTTATAAAGGATAGGTTTTTATGTTTGGTGTGTAACATGTCGCCCTAATTAACCTTTTCATAGCGTGTCTATTTAACCTTTCCCCGATGTGCCACTGAAGAAACAGTGTTTTTATTAGTCTGATCGCTCACAATAGGGACTACAAAAAGGTGAGTTTAGCTCTTTATTGGAAACCCTCACCTCACAATAGGGCCTACAATACAGTGCTATAAAGTCAGCTACAGTTATTCATATTTGACTGTAAATCACCTGTGTTACAATTAGCCTACTTCTTACTAATCTAGTTAAACCAAAACAATGCATATTACATCATTATCCTAATGAGTGTTTTATCAATCAGACACCTACTAAAGTCCTTTGTCTTCCCTGAATGACATCTGACCATGGAACAAGTGGAACATTTCAATCAAGGTTTTATTCATAAAAGCAGACTTGAAAATAGAAATCCTCCTAGTGGCGAAATCATTTCCTCACAACATTATTCTGATACTGCAATAAACACAGACACTAAATTTCAGTCAGATGCCGTAAGGTATTTCTATTCATTTAGAAAAGGCGGGAGGGATCTGGATAAGACATCTCTTAGGTCTGGGTTTGCGTCCCAAATGGCACCCTAATCCATATAGTGTATACTTTAGACAAGGGGCCATAAGGATCTGGTCAAAAGTAATGCATTATATAAGGGATATGTTGCCATTTTGAGATACACCCATTTTGCATGGATTGGTGAATAGCTTTTCTTACATAACACAAGATTACATTGTCTGTCTAGACCGGATTTTGGTCATTTCATCAAAATCCCAGGATTAATTGTTCTAATTATATTTTTGTGTATTTCCTATCATAAGCCCCATCGGGACAGTCTGTCTAGTCCACTGTGTCAGAGGTGTTATCCCAAATGGCACCCTATTCCCTACATAGTGCACTACTTTAGACCAACCCCCTATGGACTCTGGTTAAAAGTAGTGCACTATGTAGGGAATAGGGTGCCATTTGGGACATATGTCCAGGGTGAATGGCTTGTACACCCACATAATTAAAAAAAAAAAATACTACAGTTTACAATATAATACTAATAGTACTTACCACGGGTCGATTGATCTGAATGGTGTGTGCTGAGTTTGACCATTATGAGTTTATTCATGTGTGACAATATTCAAGATGTCCATTCATCCTCTGCAATAATGTCCTTTTTTTGGTTTTCAGTTGGTTTGTCTGGAGAGGCTTTGCTGGTTTGAGGTACAGTAGCCCTCCTTTAAGTAAAGTGAATTGTATTTCTGAAATATCTATTGTGTACGTAATCTGTTCTTTCTTTTCTACCATCTGAACAGTATGGTCTCCCACTCTTTTTGGTCATCCTGTGAACTTGGTCAGCTGAATCTCTGTGTTGTATTTCAGGAAGCTAGTGGAAGTAACAGATCTAAGATGTGATTTTGGAGTACTCTTGCTAACGTGTATTATCTGTGTCAAACAAGCAAACCTAATCCTCTAAGCTTTAATAAACCTAGCTTGTTCTTCATATCTGATCCTGTACTGTTTCTCTTACATGGACCTAGAACCAGTCTAATGTTTAGATGTGACAGTTGTAATAAAATGGGTATATTTTTGCTAAGGTGTTGTCTGGGCCATTGCATTGCTCCGAACTGTTGATACAACTCAATAGGTGGCATGTCACCAACCTGGGTCTTATGTTTTGGTTGAGGTATTCCCCTCATTAAACAGTAACTGGTGGTGTCTTATGTTCTGATTGAGGTGGTCCCCTCATTAAACAGTAACTGGTGTAATCTGGTAGTTGTGCCATTTCAGCACTAGTCTGCACCGCAAAAACTTAGTTATGTCCGCAAAAACACATCAGTAAATACTAGTCGTGTCCTCAAAAACACTACAGTAAATACTACAGGCATGTCTACAAAAACACTACAGTGAATACTATAGTATATAAATATAGTAACACTACAGTATTTAGACGGTAGTATAATATAGTATTTGTTTTATATGGGTAATGATGACCTTCATGTAGCCTACTGAAGGCTATGGGAGAAAGCCGTGGATGGTTTTGGCTGGTTTGGTTGGTGGGAGGACTGTTCGTTCACCATTACAAACACACCTTCTATCTTCAGCGATTTGTCTAACTGATTGCTTCGTTGATCAGATCTGTCCTTGAGCTCAGCAGGAATCTGGTGGTTTTTCAGAAAAGCTGTACAGTTATTTCTTCCAATAGATAAGAGCTTCGTCTGTGGAACATAGGCCTAAAGGATGATTTATCTTGCTTATCTACAAGCAATATATATCTTTGTAAATCTATATTGGTGTTTAAAACTGTAATTTATACCAAAGGCCTACTTTTTAAAGAAACACACAACAAGTTTACCCTTCAACATTTTACTGTTTTATTTCTTATGTAAGACATGTAAAACAGGACAACTGAGAGACAGTTTTACAGTAGCACACCACAGACCGACATTAACAATATCCATTCATATCCTTGTGTATGTAATTCAATTCCACATCAAAAACAAAATAAAAGATATTTAAAGTATTACCTCTAACCATGTACCCAGTGTAAGCAGTTTAACAAGTTTACTCCAGGGACAGACAGAAAACCCTTCTACAACCATTTAAATGTATGTTGGCTACAAATACAGCCACCACATTAACCCTCATTTAAAACCAGAACACCAGTTTGTGCATTTATAGTGCATTATGAGTTTGAAAATAAATATAATAACAGTGCAATGTAGAGTTTAGAGAGAGAGATATAAACGAACATATTGTTTAATGTTAGATTAAGAACGTTGGAATTAAAATATTTTGGAAGAATTAAATGTAGTGAACCAAGTAATGGCACACATTTTCAATCTCATGGTAGTCGGATAGAAAAATAGACAGTTAAAAAAGTAGTTTTCTTCAGATGTTTCTCTTTCACTTGGTCTTTCCCGACACCATGACCCCGAACTCCTGTATGGTGATCTCTTTGTTATGGTACTGCTGCAGCTGGTGGGTGGTGATATTCCCAGCCTTCAGGGCGTCTTCAATGGAGAACTTTTTCCCAGACTTCCTGTCGTGGAGAACAGAGGACTCCCCCTTGGGGCCCTTGATGCTGATCTCCTCCCAGTCGCACTCCTGGCTCTGGAGGTTCACAAACATCTTCCAGTCAATCAGTCCCAGCTTGTAGGCCTCCTCCGGCCGCATCTCCTTGCCCGAGTCGGGGTCGATGACCACGATGGATCTCCTCAGGTGACTCTCCCTCTGCTCCCTCTTGATCTGGATCGCCGCCAGGCCCTTCTGCAGCTTCTCGATCTCCTCATCCTTCTGCCTGGTGATGGCCCTCAGTTCGGCCAGCTCCCCCTGCAGCGAGTCCAGCCTCAGCTCCAGGTTCTTCCCGTTCTCCATGGGGGCCGAGTTGGAGATGCTCCGGGTCTCCGTGGAGGTGATCTGGATCTCGGACTGCAGCCTGCGGATGTCGTTCTGTAGCCTCTGGTTCTCCTGCTGGAGGCGGCTGCTCTCGTCGCGGATGTAGTCCAGCTCCTTGGACGACTTGGTGTTGGTAAACTCCATGTCGGACAGGCGGGACTTGAGGCTGCCCAGCTCCTGGTCCAGCTCCAGCCTCCTCCTCTTCTCCTGGTCCAGCGTCCTCGTCATCTTCTCGATCTCCATCTCGGCCTCAGGGTCCTTCTCCACCTGGATGGTCTCGGTGCGCACCACCTTCTCCTTCACCTCAATCCTCTCCAGGGTGACCTGCTGCTGGAGCAGGACATTCAGCTCCTTCTCCAGCAGGGTACGCTTGTGTCTCTCCTCCTCCACCTGCAGCTTGAGGATGGAGTGCTCTTTCTCTTGCTGGGGGTCCTGCTGGAGAACCACCATCTGTTTCACTGTGACCCTCTCCCTGTTCTCCTTGTCCATGACCTCCATCTCATTCAGCCTGACCCTCAGCCTCTGGATCTCCAGCTCTGCATCGCGCCTAGCCCGACGTTCTCGCTCCAGCTCCTCCAGCTGTGCGTCCAGGTCGGCCTTCTGCCTCTGAAGTTGGTAAAGCTCCACTTTCAGGGTCTCCCTCTGCCTCTGTTCATTGTTGATGTTCTGCGTGAAGGTGTTGCACTCTGACCTCAGTAATGGGTCCTCCTCCATCTTAACCACCTCCTGCTGGACCAACTTCTCCCTGACCTGGGACAGGTCGATCTTCCTTAGCCGGATCTTCTCCTCATTAGCTGATCGCTCCCTCTCCAGGTCCAGGCGTTTCTTCTGCTCGTCCGCCAGCTTCCTCTTCAGTATTTCAATCTCCTCCTTGGTCTTGGGGTTTTCTTTGTACTCCAGCACCTCGTTAACCACCTCTTTAATTTGCACCTGGGGCTTGGTGTCCTTCCACCGCTGAATCTCGTCCCTCAGCTGCCTGATCTCCATCTCTGACTTCTCCGTCTGGTGCGTCTTGTCCACAATCTCGTTGCGGAGCTTCTCCAGCTCCCTCTCGGTCTGCGGGTCCGTCTTGTACTTGATGACTTCCTTGATGATCTCCTTGACCTCGATCTGTGGACCTCTGTTTCTCAGCATCTTCAGCTCGTCCTGGTGGGACTTCAGCTGCTGGTCGGCGTCTCTGTACCTCCTCTGGTGCTCTACCAGTTCCATGCGCAGGTTGGCCACTTCAGCCTCAGCCTTGGGGTCGGGCCTGACGATCTCCCTCACCTTCTCCTGAACTATGACCCTTGACTTTTCCTCCTCCAGGCTGGAGATCTTCCTCTGGAGGTCGGCGCGCTCCCTTTGGGAAGACCGGTGCTTGGCCTTCTCATCCTCGTGCTGCCTCCTGAGGTTCTCTACCTCCCTCTCGAAGGCGATATCCTTCTCCACCTTCAGCACCTCCTTGATGGAGATCTTCTCCTCGGCCATGGACTTCTCCTTCTCCAGCCTGCGGAGCTTGTCCTGGAGGAAGCGCAGCTCGTCCTCCAGTTGCTTCCTGTTCTCCTGCTCCTTCTGCTTCCTGTCCAGGAGGATGCGGTACTCGCTCTCCAGCTGCGGGTCGTTCTGCACTTTAATCACCTCCTCCTCTGTGATCACCTCCTGCTCCTTGGACTTCTGCTGCGCCAGGAGCGTCACCTGCTTCGTGATCTGGACCACCTCATTGTCCTTGATGGTCTTCTTCCTCCTCAGCTCCTCCAGCTCCTCCCTGAGCCTCCTCACCTCTTCCTCCTGGCCGCGGTCCCTCTCGATACGCAGCACCTCCTTCACGGTGTACTGCTGTGCTCCTTCTTTGATCTCTGTTTCGATGCCGCGCAGCTTCAGCCTCAGTGCCTCCAGCTCGTTGTCCATGGCCCGGGTGGCCCGGGTTTCGTCCGACAGCTTCTGACGGACATTGTGGACCTCGTCGACCAGAGTAGGATCCGGAACCTTCTTGATGATCTCCTTCTTGACGACGGTGTCCTCCGGCTTCTGGCCCTCCAACATGTAGATGTCTGTCTGGATTTTCTCTAGATCCTTCTCCAGCTGCTCCCTCCTCTGGATCTCGTCTTTCAGTTGACTCTCGATCCTCCAGGCTTCTTCTCCGGGAGCGGCAGATTTGACTTGCTGGACATTGTTGCAGACGATCACGTCTGATTGCTGAGAGAGGGAGAAGAGGCTGGGGTTATTTTTCAGAAGTAATGGCAATGATGTTTATTTAGAACTATGTGACATTTCAATTAATTTTCGATCTATATAAAGATGTGCAACATTGATTGTTGAACATTCAGGAGTATCTCACCTGATTCATAAGGCCTTGGGCAAACTGCAGATTCGCCAGCCTTTGCTTGTTAACTGCATTCACTTCAGTGAATTTCGCTTCAATGGCAGATTCCTGTAAACAAGGAAATTATGAAATGCATGAAACCAGGGGCATTTCCAGAATGTTCATAGGAAGATATCGTTCAAAAGTCTTCCTGAAAACGTATCAAAATGTATCACATTACAACGTGTAATATGCATTAAGGTTATAGTCAAGGGCTGACTCTCAAATGGCACCCTATTCCCTATCTAGTGCACTACTTTTGACCAGGACCCATGCACCCTATTCCCCTTCTAGTGCACTACTTTTGACCAGGGCCTTATGACCAGAGTCCAAAAAGTAGTGCACTAAATAGTGAAACGGGTGCCATTTGGGCCGCAGTCTTCCTTACCTCTTCCTTGACCCTGAGTGCAGGGGACTCCAGTCTGCTTCTCTTGTAGGTCTGAGGGACCAGCCCGTCTTCAAGGTCCAGAATAGACTTGAACTTTTCAGTATCATTCTCATATTCCTGCAAACACAGACAAATTAGTAAAATCAACTATAATTGAGAGGAAGAAAGAAAGAGAGATGAGAGAAAGAGTTACTTCAAATTGTAGACATTTCTCCTCGCAGTAATTAATCAGAATGGATGTGTCTATCAGTGTTCATTCCCCTACCTTGACGGCTTGCTGGTAAAGTTGGGCATTTTTTGATACGTTGTTCAAGTCAGACTCCTTCTTTTTAATGTCGGAGAGCAGGTTCTGTGAAAACAACAACACAGCAATCAACATTTTAGACCGAGAAACATAACAGGACCATTAGAGGTAGAGGACTTTGACTAGAGGTATAGAAACATAACAGGACCATTAGAGGTAGAGGACTTTGACTAGAGGTATAGAAACATAACAGGACCATTAGAGGTTGAGGACTTTGACTAGAGGTATAGAACATAACAGGACCATTAGAGGTAGAGGACTTTGACTAGAGGTATAGAACATAACAGGACCATTAGAGGTAGAGGACTTTGACTAGAGGTATAGAAACATAACAGGACCATTAGAGGTAGAGGACTTTGACTAGAGGTATAGAACTTAACAGGACCATTAGAGGTAGAGGACTTTGACTAGAGGTATAGAACATAACAGGATCATTAGAGGTAGAGGACTTTGACTAGAGGTATAGAACATAACAGGACCATTAGAGGTAGAGGACTTTGACTAGAGGTATAGAAACATAACAGGACCATTAGAGGTAGAGGACTTTGACTAGAGGTATAGAACTTAACAGGACCATTAGAGGTAGAGGACTAGATGTAGAATAAAAGTCTAATTTTTTGGATCTAAATAGTACTATTTACATTACAACTAGAAAACTGACTGGAACCTCTCAGCTGAAAATGTTTTTAGTCCAGGACAGGGTTGCAAAATTCGGAACACCTGACTATCCTCAACCTTGCCGGGGTGACGTTTCCCCTAGGTACAGATCTAAAATCACCTTCCCCTCCCCAATCCTAACATTAACCATTAGTGGGAAAATCAGAAATCAGCGTCTAGGGGGGCAACTTCATCCTATTCCATCCTCAACCACTTACCTTCTGGTTTACCAGCTTGGTTTCCACCTGACTGAGGTTGTCCTTCTCAGTTGGCTCATAGTTTGGCACGCGGGACAGCCAGCTGTTCAGGTTGTCGTAATCACTGCGGTAGTTGTTGTACGACATCTTAGCCCTCTGCAGGCTCTGAGTTCTGTAACATACCCACAACACAACGTGAATGTAACATACCACAACGTGAATATAACATTCCACAACGTGAATATAACATTCCACAACACAACGTCAAGTGACGTCTATTATAGTAAAACCACAATACAGGACCGGCTACGATGAGTCTTGTTCTTGGCTTCAACCTTCTTTTTTTACCAGTAGTAAAGGGCGATGAATCAGTCCTCTCACCTCACACATATAATGTGTGGATGAGCTGTGCTCTTAAAAAGAGTCAAAGGTCACATTCCGATTCTCTACCCTTCTCCCGAAGTGTGCACTTGTACACTTCCCCTTATGGATTTAAAATTAAATTGACTGGTGTAAGAAATATGTTGGAAATGGAAACTCCCTCCAGCCATACTTGCACCAATCCAATAATTTTGAGTTCTAGAGAAGGGTAGAAAATCGGAACGCAGCCACAGTGTTCAACAGCACCTTAGAGACTGCTGCCCTATGTACGGTACATAGTCATTGAAGACTCGTCACTTTAATCATGTTTTCATACTGTTTTACACACTTCATATCTATTTACTGTATTCTAGTCAAGGCCTACTGCTGTACACACCTTTTCTATCCATATACTGTCCATAATGTCTATACACACCATCATATACATATATATTTATATTCCGGAGTCTGACATTGCTCGTTCTAATATTTCTATATTCCTTTCATTTGTATTTTTTAGATTTGTTATTAGTGTACTGTTGGCGCTAGGAACACAAGCATTTCACTACACCCCCGATAACATCTGCTAAATATGTGTACGCAACCAATACAATTAGATTTTAATTGATTTGAAAGTTATGTCAGTCCCTTTACCTGGTGTCGATCTGCCTGTTGAGGTTGTCGTAGCGTTTGTTCAGCTTCTGAACCTCTCCCTCCTGCCTCTCGATGTCGGGGCAGTGCTCCTGCAGCTTGGTTGCCATGGTGTCACAGCTGCCTTTGGCCGCACGCAGGTTAGCCTCCGTCTCCGTCACCGCGGACCTCTTGGTCTTCAGCTCTGATGCAATATCCTGTCAGGAGAGGAAGTGAGGTTGAATTGTGTGTATGGGGAAATTCTGCCCCAACTAGGATAAACTTGAGATATGGGTATGTAGCTCAGATCTTCCAGTTTATCATGCATTTTTACTCTATGTCATTAGCAAATTTGCTTCTGTCTTTGTATCTGAACTGTAAAAATACAATACATTTCCTTTGTGGAGAGGATCTAAATATAAATCCTGATTAGAATAAACGAGAGATAGAAGGACAGCCATCTTACAGCCAGTTGGCGCTGTGTCATCTCCAGAGACGAGATGTCTGCTGGGGCGACTTCCTCCCTGGCCAGCTTGTTCTCATAGCTGGACAATACACTTTTCCCGTTTTGAAGGGAGTTCTCCAGGCGGTTGGAATTCTGAAGCCTGTAAACAAACACATGATATGATTCCATTCCATTTGATTCATGTGACACTTAAATGAGTTTAAATATTGTGTAATAGTAGCCTACAGGTTTGTCATCTTAGTAAAACAGGAAAACTCTCTCATACAAAGTATAAAGTAACAAGGAGGACCTTTTCTCTAACTACTACCATCTCTACTAACAAGTCAAATAAAAAGCTACTTACTTGTCCTCGGAGCACTTGAGCAGCAGGTTGATCTTGTCATATTTATTGTTGGCCTCGTTCACCTTGCCGTTTAGCTGAGGGGCGCTGGCACATTTAGGGTTAGAGGTCAGGAACTTCTCAGCCTCCCTCACCTTGGACGACTTCTCCGGCTCGATCTTACGAACAACGGCCGCAATGTCCTGGTGGAAGAAAATGGGATAAGTATAACACAGTGTAGACTTCCTGGAACTACTACATTTTATTTACATTTTTAGTCATTTAGCAGACGCTCTTATCCAGAGCGACTTACAGGAGCAATTAGGGTTAAATGCCTTTCTCAAGGGCACATCGACAGATTTATCACCTAGTCGGCTCGGGGATTAGAACCAGCGACCTTTCGGTTACTGGCACAACGCTCTTAACCACTAAGCTACCTGCCGCCCTATAATAAATAACTAATAGTACTTCCTGCATTAAACCTGTCAAACTTATTAAATGGTTTTGAAAACTTTATCGAAAGGATTCTAGTCTAAATAGTGCCAGAGGCAGACAGGAGAAGAGGAGAGTAAGAAAAGCATCTCTACCTCTGTACACCCTCTGTGCAGAGAAAGAGAAAAACGCTGAACTACCTTCATGTCCTGCAGGCGGTCAGCGCTGTGCTGCAGTGGCCTGGTGTGCTCCAGCGGGGGGCGTACTCGAGCGTAGATGGCCTTCTCCTGTTTGTCCAGATCACTGGTCACCTTGTCCAGGCCGGCCATCAGCTGGCGACACTGCTGCTCATCCTTGTCTACAATATTAAATCACAATCAATCAATCAATCAATCACACACCAAAATAACACACACAACAATCATATACAACCAGACACAACAATCACAACATCACATACAATCACACACACACACACCAAAATAACATACACAAAATCAGATACAACTACACACACACACACACAACAATCATATAGAACCAGACACTCAACATAACATCACATTCACAATGGCCTAGAAAATCATTCCATTTTATTTTATTTTTTAAAGCTGTAGTTGTAGTGATTAAAACCATGAAATAACAAGACATACCAACCAATCAATCACATTTATTTATAAAGCCCTTTTTACATCAGCAGATGTCACAAAGTGCTATACAGAAACCCAGTCTAAAACCCCAAACAGCAAGCAATGCAGATGTAGAAGCACGGTGGCTAGGAAAAACTCCCTAGAAAGGCAGGAACCTAGGAAGAAACCTAGAGAGGAACCAGGCTCTGAGGGGTGGCCAGTCCCCTTCTGGCTGTGCTGGGTGGAGATTATAAGAGTACAAGGCCATTAAGGCCAGATTGTTCTTGAAGATGTTGAGACGTTCATAGATGACCAGCAGGGTGAAATAATAATCACAGTGGTTATAGTTCAGGGTCTGCAGTAGCTCATATCCCACCTATGAGTAGCATGCAATGTAATTCTAAAAGTACTTAAGTAAAAATACTTTCAAGTACTACTTAAGTAGTTTTTTTTAGTATCTGTACTTTACAATTATTTATTTTTTTGGACAACTTTTACTTTTACTTCACTACATTCCTAAAGAAAAGAATGTACTTTTTACTCCATACATTTTCCCTGACACCCAAAAGTACTAGTTACATTTTGAATGCATAGCAGGACAGGAAAATGGTCCAATTCATGCACTTATCAAGAGAACAACCCTGGCATCTACAGCCTCTGATCTAGCGGACTCACTAAACACAAATACTTTGTTTGTCAATTATGTCTGAGTGTTGGAGTGTGTCCTCTGGCTATCCGTAAAAAAAATAAAGAAAGAAAATGGTGCTGTCTGGTTTGCTTAATATAAGGAATTTGAAATGATTTATACTTTTACTTTTGATACTTAAGTGCATTTTATCAATTACATTTACTTTGATACTTAAGTGCATTTTATCAATTACATTTACTTTTGATACTTAAGTATATTTAAAACTCAAGTAGTATTTTACTTGGTGACTTTCACTTTTACTTGAGTCATTTTCTATTAACGTATCTTTACTTTTACTCAAGTATGACAATTGGGTACTTTTTCCACCACTGTTCATTGGTTCCATCGCAAACTGTCATAAACATAAAGCTCCAGGCTACCATCCAATCAAAGCCGCATTGACATTATCCCACCCCTGGTTAGCCACTACTGGCTTCAAAATCCAAACGTAACACAATATCTGTCAATACATTTCCAGCAATATTGCCCCCTGTCTGTCTGGTGCGCGTGTTTGTTTAACAATCCATGTAGCCAGTTAGCGATGATAATGATGACCTTGTGGGTAGACAGAAAGACTTTCCCCAAAAACCTTCTCAATTAAATATTAACCGCAAAGTAGGCTTAGCTGACAGAACTATATCATGATTATTTGTATGAATTGGGTGGCCATTGTTTTACAAACTCTGCCATGACATGTGCTGCAGTAGGCTTAACAGAAGCATCGCTAGGTTGACACATTCCTCTCTCGCTAGATGCACAATTAAAGGGGAAATTTGTACAAAACGGAGGCAAAACCAGGACAAATAAAAAACAGAGAAAACAGAATTCGGGAAAATACAAAATATGATTTTATGGGGCTGTCATGCTGAATACAGTTTATTAACCATTATTTTACCAGGTATATTGACATCTCTTGTACACCAAGGACCCGGGGACGAGTTGCAGGGTCGAGGAGAAGAGAAGAATGTGACTATTTAAAAGCTATAAAAAGAAAAATCAGTAGCTCGCAACGTTTCAATTTAAAAAAAGTAGCGCTCATGCTAGAAAAGGCTGGAGACCCCTGTTACAGAGGGTGCAACAGGAGTAAATGTCAGGTGGCCGAGCATTCAGAGGTCGAGACAGGGACATACCATACCATGACATACCATGACATACCATGACATACCATGACATGACATACCATACCATGACATAACATACCATGACATACCATGCCATGACATGACATAACATACCATGACATACCATGACATACCATGACATAACAGTACCTACCAGAGCCAGCGGTGCCGTCTTTCTTCAGTTCCTCCAGGCGTTTGACCAGGGTGGTCTTACTGCCAGACACCTTCATCTTAATGGCCTTCTGCTGGGTGGCCAGACTGGAAACACAAGACACTGTTACACAGTGTACAAGTATACCGTCTTGGGAAACAACACAATCACAGGCACACCACACTCATACACACACCCCTCTCCACCCGGCCCCCATAACACACACACACACTCACTTGTTGGAGATGGAGACAGACTCTGGGTCTGTGGGGGGGATCATGAAGCAGGCCCCTGGAGCGGTCAGTTTATGCCCGGCCGCGTCCTTCACCTCCCAATTGGGCCCCTTGTTACTCAGGAGGGTGTACCTCTCTCCACGCAGGATCTGACCCTGGGATGGACAACCACAACATTACACAGAGTTTAAATCACTGATCTGACCCTGGGATGGACAACCACAACATTACACAGAGTTTAAATCACTGATCTGACCCTGGGATGGACAACCACAACATTACACAGAGTTTAAATAACTGATCTGACCCTGGGATGGACAACCACAACATTACACAGAGTTTAAATCACTGATCTGACCCTGGGATGGACAACCACAACATTACACAGAGTTTCACTGACTGTTCTGGTATGGAAGAACCAGAACACAGCATAGAGGTTCACTCACTAAATCAGCATGGGACAACTAGAACACAACAGTGTTTCACTCACTGAACCACTTTGGATAAGGCCCTTAGCTTTTCCTGACCAGGGAAACACTATGCCCTAGTTAGTAAACTAGAGTTCACAGTTTTTACCGGTCAGGTCACAAAAACAAATCTAAACACAACACCACGTTTCCCCTCACTGTCTGATCCGGTTCCTAAATCTTAAGAGCTCTCTCGACTGCGACACGGCGCGCACACACACACACCTCGCTCTCCAGCTCTCAAAATCCACTCCTAAAACCCCCTCAGCCTGCGGCTGATCCCCTGAAGGCTTAAATAAGATGCAGAGCACAGGCCTGGCCTCTTAGAGGATTTAAATACACAAAACCACATTTCGGGGAGTGGAATTAAAGGAGCGAGAGTGAAGGAGGAAAAGAGGAGAGAAAAGATGTGGTGCAGTCAGACAGCCTTAGTCATGATAACAGAAAAACACACCACACATAGGGATTAGAGAATGACTGGAGACAGAAAAGGAGAGTGACAAAGGGAGGGAGTGGAGGAGATGGAGAGGAAGGAGAGGGGAAGGAGGAGAGAGGGGAAGAAGGAGAGAGGGGAAGGAGGAGAGAGGGGAAGGAGGAGAGAGGGGAAGAAGGAGAGAGGGGAAGGAGGAGAGAGGGGAAGGAGGAGAGAGGGGAAAGAGACAAAAGAAGAGAGAAAATGGTAGAATGATTGACACAAAGAAGCGTGTGTGTGGAGGAGGATAGTTGGCAAGGTATCAGTCTGAATCTAGAGTAGGGCGGCACACACAGGGTGAGGTAAAGTAGTGTGGGTGTCCAGGGTGAGGTAGAGTAGTGTGGGTGTCCAGGGTGAGGTAAAGTAGTGTGGGTGTCCAGGGTGAGGTAAAGTAGTGTGGGTGTCCAGGGTGAGGTAAAGTAGTGTGGGTGTCCAGGGTGAGGTAAAGTAGTGTGGGTGTCCAGGGTGAGGTAAAGTAGTGTGGGTGTCCAGGGTGAGGTAAAGTAGTGTGGGTGTCCAGGGTGAGGTAAAGTAGTGTGGGTGTCCAGGGTGAGGTAAAGTAGTGTGGGTGTCCAGGGTGAGGTAAAGTAGTGTGGGTGTCCAGGTGTAAAGGTTTACCTCGTCAGTGTCGAACTCACACAGCGCCTCGACGGGGAGCAGCTTCTGAGGGGTGTTCCTACGGAACTGGAGAGGGAGAACCTGTAGGCTGCGCTTCTCCAGAGCCATCACACGCTCATCAAAGTGGTCCATGGCCTTCGCCTGGTCCTGCGCACACACACACACACACACACACACACACAGTTAGGGTTTTTTCAAGAGCATTTTGGATTTATAGTTCTAAGACTAAGGCTAATACATTTGTAAAAATAAGATTTTCTTGATTGAGATTGTAAACTAGCCTGGTAAGCAGACAGACCTGTACGCCATAAATAATTGTCTCTGCTTTATCCAACTGCTTTGTCGTTGTTCGGCTGAAGCAGAAACAGATATGTCCCCCATACTTGTAGTAAACTACAGTAATGTAAAGCCCACTCTTAGTAAACTACAGTAGTGTAAAGCCCACTCTTAGTAAACTACAGTAGTGTAAAGCCCACTCTTAGTAAACTACAGTAATGTAAAGCCCACTCTTAGTAAACTACAGTAGTGTAAAGCCCACTCTTAGTAAACTACAGTAGTGTAAAGCCCACTCTTAGTAAACTACAGTAATGTAAAGCCCACTCTTAGTAAACTACAGTAGTGTAAAGCCCACTCTTAGTAAACTACAGTAGTGTAAAGCCCACTCTTAGTAAACTACAGTAGTGTAAAGCCCACTCTTAGTAAACTACAGTAGTGTAAATCCCACTCTTAATAAACTACAGTAGTGTAAAGCCCACTCTTAGTAAACTACAGTAGTGTAAAGCCCACTCTTAGTAAACTACAGTAGTGTAAAGCCCACTCTTAGTAAACTACAGTATTGTAAAGCCCACTCTTGGTAAACTACAGTAGTGTAAAGCCCACTCTTAGTAAACTACAGTAGTGTAAAGCCCACTCTTAATAAACTACAGTAGTGTAAAGCCCACTCTTAGTAAACTACAGTAGTGTAAAGCCCACTCTTAGTAAACTACAGTAGTGTAAAGCCCACTCTTAGTAAACTACAGTAGTGTAAAGCCCACTCTCAGTAAACTACAGTAGTTAGAAAGCCTACTCATAGTAAAACATTGTAGTTATAAAGTCCACTCACGTCCAGGTCTCTGATGAGGCTCTCAATCTGGTACATGTCCTTGAACTCTGGTTTGTACTTCTGGTTGACTTCGGTTTCCAGTCTCTTCAGAAGATCCTGGGTGTCCCGGGCCTCTTTGTGGAACTGGAGAGAAAATAGACGCAGTCAGGAAAAACACTGCGGTAACAAATGACTGAAAGCTGCTCAGAGTTTATTTACACTAAGGTAAACTGGCTGGCAGTCGGTCTCTGCCTTAACCAACTTTGTTCACATGCCATGACATGCCAAGTCTGTAACTCGCAAGCTGTTGCTTTGTACACAGGCCTATCAAAATCCAATGACCCTGTTCAAACATTCAGGATTTCTTAAACGGATGCTTTCTGAATACTTGTTGCTCTGAATCACCTTGTGGTACTCGTCCATGTGTTTCAGGTGGTATGAGGGTTAAAGTTAGGGTTAGGTTGGATTGTGTTACAGTGTTACAGTATGCTAATCACCTTGTGGTACTCGTCCATGTGTTTCAGGTGGTATGAGGGTTAAAGTTAGGGTTAGGTTGGATTGTGTTACAGTGTTCCAGTATGCTAATCACCTTGTGGTACTCGTCCATGTGTTTCAGGTGGTTCTCCTCACAGATGAGCAGGTTCAGGTATTCCTTCCAGTCAGCATGCACTGCCTCCATGTGAGCCTGAGAGGTGGAGTAGAGGCCTGTTACATTAGTCTGTTTGCTGTTTAATTCTTATTCATTTTGCTGATTTTAATCCCAGTAGGGTCGAATCCTAACTTCAACAATAATGTCTCATTTTACCTTAGTCTCCCATTGACATCAATGCATGACTTAGGCAAACAAAAGACTAAAGTGGAAGTTATCATTCTACCATTGGGGCGAATCCTAAGGGATAAGTAAAGTGTATCTCCATAACATTCATCCCAGGATGGTAAGTAGAGATATGTGTGTGTGTGTGTGTGTGTACCTCAATGACATTCTTGCCAGGATGGTTGGTAGCGATGAGTTTGTCTCCATCGTCATTCAGCTGTGTGACAGTGGCCTCCTTGGACTCCAGACACTTACTGATGAAGTTCTGGTGGGAGATTTAAAGAGATACAAGTCCCTCTTTACGTTCCAACACATGTAACATGTAGGATCAGGTGTCAAATAACATGTAGGATCAGGTGTCAAAGAACATGTAGGAACAGGTGTCAAAGAACATGTAGGATCAGGTGTAACATAACATGTAGGATCAGGTGTCAAAGAACATGTAGGATCAGGTGTCAAAGAACATGTAGGATCAGGTGTCAAAGAACATGTAGGATCAGGTGTCAAATAACACCCTGAATGTACTACTCTGTCAGTGCAGGTGAAGGACAGTGTGTGTGTTTGTGTGTGTCCCTCTCTACCTCATACTGTCTCTGACGAGCAGGGAAGTCCAGGTTGGTGTCGCTCCAGTCATAGTTGATCCTCTCCCCTGCCTGCTGGTCCATCCAGTACAGCTCATTGGTGCAGCGCTGCATGTAGTCGCGCAGGCTCAGCAGGTGGCGCTGTCGAGCACTGGAACTGGCCTGGGGAGGGACAGGATAGATAGTTACTATAGAGACCTACACACCGGAACTGGCCTGGGGAGGGACAGGATAGATAGTTACTATAGAGACCTACACACCGGAACTGGCCTGGGGAGGGACAGGATAGATAGTTACTATAGAGACCTACACACTGGAACTGGCCTGGGGAGGGACAGGATAGATAGTTACTATAGAGACCTACACACCGGAACTGGCCTGGGGAGGGACAGGATAGATAGTTACTATAGAGACCTACACACTGGAACTGGCCTGGGGAGGGACAGGATAGATAGTTACTATAGAGACCTACACACCGGAACTGGCCTGGGGAGGGACAGGATAGATAGTTACTATAGAGACCTACACACCGGAACTGGCCTGGGGAGGGACAGGATAGATAGTTACTATAGAGACCTACACACCGGAACTGGCCTGGGGAGGGACAGGATAGATAGTTACTATAGAGACCTACACACTGGAACTGGCCTGGGGAGGGACAGGATAGATAGTTACTATAGAGACCTACACACCGGAACTGGCCTGGGGAGGGACAGGATAGATAGTTACTATAGAGACCTACACACCGGAACTGGCCTGGGGAGGGACAGGATAGATAGTTACTATAGAGACCTACACACCGGAACTGGCCTGGGGAGGGACAGGATAGATAGTTACTATAGAGACCTACACACTGGAACTGGCCTGGGGAGGGACAGGATAGATAGTTACTATAGAGACCTACACACCGGAACTGGCCTGGGGAGGGACAGGATAGATAGTTACTATAGAGACCTACACACCGGAACTGGCCTGGGGAGGGACAGGATAGATAGTTACTATAGAGACCTACACACCGGAACTGGCCTGGGGAGGGACAGGATAGATAGTTACTATAGAGACCTACACACTGGAACTGGCCTGGGGAGGGACAGGATAGATAGTTACTATAGAGACCTACACACCGGAACTGGCCTGGGGAGGGACAGGATAGATAGTTACTATAGAGACCTACACACCGGAACTGGCCTGGGGAGGGACAGGATAGATAGTTACTATAGAGACCTACACACTGGAACTGGCCTGGGGAGGGACAGGATAGATAGTTACTATAGAGACCTACACACTGGAACTGGCCTGGGGAGGGACAGGATAGATAGTTACTATAGAGACCTACACACTGGAACTGGCCTGGGGAGGGACAGGATAGATAGTTACTATAGAGACCTACACACCGGAACTGGCCTGGGGAGGGACAGGATAGATAGTTACTATAGAGACCTACACACTGGAACTGGCCTGGGGAGGGACAGGATAGATAGTTACTATAGAGACCTACACACTGGAACTGGCCTGGGGAGGGACAGGATAGATAGTTACTATAGAGACCTACACACTGGAACTGGCCTGGGGAGGGACAGGATAGATAGTTACTATAGAGACCTACACACTGGAACTGGCCTGGGGAGGGACAGGATAGATAGTTACTATAGAGACCTACACACTGGAACTGGCCTGGGGAGGGACAGGATAGATAGTTACTATAGAGACCTACACACTGGAACTGGCCTGGGGAGGGACAGGATAGATAGTTACTATAGAGACCTACACACCGGAACTGGCCTGGGGAGGGACAGGATAGATAGTTACTATAGAGACCTACACACTGGAACTGGCCTGGGGAGGGACAGGATAGATAGTTACTATAGAGACCTACACACTGGAACTGGCCTGGGGAGGGACAGGATAGATAGTTACTATAGAGACCTACACACCGGAACTGGCCTGGGGAGGGACAGGATAGATAGTTACTATAGAGACCTACACACTGGAACTGGCCTGGGGAGGGACAGGATAGATAGTTACTATAGAGACCTACACACGGAACTGGCCTGGGGAGGGACAGGATAGATAGTTACTATAGAGACCTACACACTGGAACTGGCCTGGGGAGGGACAGGATAGATAGTTACTATAGAGACCTACACACTGGAACTGGCCTGGGGAGGGACAGGATAGATAGTTACTATGGAGACCTACACACTGGAACTGGCCTGGGGAGGGACAGGATAGATAGTTACTATAGAGACCTACACACCGGAACTGGCCTGGGGAGGGACAGGATAGATAGTTACTATAGAGACCTACACACTGGAACTGGCCTGGGGAGGGACAGGATAGATAGTTACTATAGAGACCTACACACTGGAACTGGCCTGGGGAGGGACAGGATAGATAGTTACTATAGAGACCTACACACTGGAACTGGCCTGGGGAGGGACAGGATAGATAGTTACTATAGAGACCTACACACCGGAACTGGCCTGGGGAGGGACAGGATAGATAGTTACTATAGAGACCTACACACCGGAACTGGCCTGGGGAGGGACAGGATAGATAGTTACTATAGAGACCTACACACCGGAACTGGCCTGGGGAGGGACAGGATAGATAGTTACTATAGAGACCTACACACTGGAACTGGCCTGGGGAGGGACAGGATAGATAGTTACTATAGAGACCTACACACTGGAACTGGCCTGGGGAGGGACAGGATAGATAGTTACTATAGAGACCTACACACTGGAACTGGCCTGGGGAGGGACAGGATAGATAGTTACTATAGAGACCTACACACTGGAACTGGCCTGGGGAGGGACAGGATAGATAGTTACTATAGAGACCTACACACTGGAACTGGCCTGGGGAGGGACAGGATAGATAGTTACTATAGAGACCTACACACTGGAACTGGCCTGGAGGGACAGGATAGATATTTACTATAGAGACCTACACACCGGAACTGGGCAGGCATCCCACACTGGTACAAATATTCTGGGTTAGGGGAAGCAGAGGGGGAAAGGGTGATGGTGAATGAAACACACATTCATCACTACTGACCACACACACTCTGGCCAAAGGGAAGGGAAGGAGGGGGGAGCCAAGTTGTAGGTGGATAAAACATCAACACTTTTGTACACACAGACACTGTTGTAGACATACTGAACGCACATAGAAGTACTGTACATGCATATACAC